>NW_006203729.1:355268-427645 GCF_000334495.1 Tupaia belangeri chinensis | reverse complement strand
CGGGGGGTTTCCCCCCGGAGCCACTGGCTGGGAGTCCGCCTCGGTTACCTGGGATCCGAGGGCTAGCGGCGTCCAGTGGACAGGGCACGGGGACGCCACGCAGTCTGCGGGGGACGGGACACTCCTTCCCGCCGGCCGCAGCGGCTCCCAGATCGCAAGCGCTGCACCTGGCCGCCCGGCTGCGCGCCTCTGCTCGGTCCCCGCCCCGTCCTCTGGGGCGGCCCCAACCAGAGGTGCAGCCCTACAGCTCTGCGCCCAGGCACTGGGGGTGCACGCGGCCCCTACTCCACCCCTCCAGCCAGTATTCTCCACTTCTCCCCACTCCGGGCCTGAGGGCTAGGAGCCCACAGATCTGCTTGAGGGCAGGGCCACTGGGCCTGCCCCTCAGAAAAATGCGTGGGGAGGAACGCAGGAGAGGAAAGGGAAACACTGGTACCTGCAGCCCCACCCCGATGCCCTCTGCCCCAGAGAGAGCTCCTGGGTGTTCGTGGGTGGCCCTGGGCAGTAGGCGCCTCGCCAGCCCTTTCCCCTAGGTCACCAGCTCCCAGCCTGCAAGGTGCTGGGCCTGGGCTGATAAGACATGAAGGGACACAGGACAAAGAACTCTGGCTCCAGAAGACTGGCTACTCTCAGGTGCTGAAGGAACCGGGTGCTGCTACTTCCTGCACCCCCACCCCCAGGAACTATGGGAATCCACCCTTGGATCTGGCTCCCAGACTGAGGAGGGGCTGTGGGCCCGCTCTCTGAACCCCCTCCCTGCCACCTGTGTGCCGAGGGCGCAGATGTGGGAAGAGTGTGGGTCTGGGGGTCGGGAGACCTGGGCATTAGTTTCCTGGAACTCTGTGAACTTGGGCAAGCCTGGCTCTACCTGGGCCTAAGCGTCTCTGCTGGCAGCGAGTGGGTACAGGTGATGGTCCCTAAGGCCATTTCCGGGTCCTGAGTCATGACTGTGGCTGTGTTGCTTTGGTAGCTTCTTCTGTGACTGTATAACTTGTTGGGGTGGGGGACAGGGAGACAGAGGGGAAGGGAGAGAGAGGGCGTGTGCTTGTCCTCTTAGAGTCTAGTCCTTTTTTAAAAAAAGAGCTATTTTTAGGGACCAGCAGTTGGCATAATGGCTATGTAGCTGGACTCCCATGTAGCTGACCACGGTTCGAGTCCCGGACCCAGTGGCTTAAACTCACACAGGGTGTGTGTTCGTGCGTGCCCAAGATCCCAAGAGGAGAAGGGATTGTCGCATGGGCATCCCCCCCGGGGGGTGTTTTCTCGCTTTCTGTCTCTCTGTCTTTCTGGTGAGCGCACGTGCCCTATAGCAAAAACCTTTCTTAAAAAAAAGGAATTATTTTTATTTTATCTTATTTATTATTATTATTTTCTAATTTGACTATAGAGAGAGCAAGAGAGGGAAAGTGAGAAAGCAAGCTGCCAGGTCCGGGACACGAACCGCAGTTGGCCATGTAGGAGTCCAGCACCTTAACCACCATGTCACCTGCGGGTCCCTAGATGCAAGTTCTCAAAGGGACAGGGCTGTGGGCATGTGAATGGACATCTTTGCAAACCAGCAAGAATAAACAGGCTGGAGGAGAAACTGTCCCAGTCCAGGTTCTGAGCCGAATTCAGAGCAGCCCTAGGCCAGGCCTTCGCCATCGGTAAAATGGGTGCTAACGGTCCCTAAAGGGGACCGCTAAAGGCCAAGGGGAGCCTTGAGGGGAAAAGGCAAGGCATGCGTGCTTTCTGGAAGTTCGCTGTCTGTGGCGGTGCTGAGCCGAGGCAGGACAAGGGCACGAGCTATCCTCTGGGAGCCTAAGCCCTGCGCTGGCTGCTGCACACCTTGCAGAAGCTGCGGACACACCACGCAGGCCTGCACCCCACCAGCAGCCCAGGGAAACAGGGGCACCCGGGGACCCAGCTGAGTGCCTGCCACTGCAGACCACTGTGTGTACCTGGGGAAGGAAGGAAGGAAGACCAAGGGGTCCCCACCTAAGTGGGTTACTGACACATCGGGGAGCTTGTCTTGGCCTAGCACCTGTCTGTGGCTGCCACGGACACCTTCCTCTTAGCTTGGGGAACTTCACATCTAGCTATAGAGCAGTGGTCCCCACCCTTTTTAGCACCAGGAGCTGGTTTCATGGAAGACAATTTTTCCACAGAGTGTGCGGTTTATGAGTGTGTACAGCCTAGATCCCCTGCATGTGCAGTTCACAATAGGGTCCGTGCTCCTGTGAGAATGTGACGGCAGCTGATCGATCTGACAGGAGGCAGAGCTCAGGTCGCAGTGGAGCGACGGGGAGAGGCTGTAAACACAGACGAAGCCTCACTCACGCACCTGCCCGCCATGCGCCTCCTGCTGTCGCCTGGTTCCTAACGGCCACAGACCAGTGCTAGTCCCTGGCCCGGGCTTGGGGACCCTGCTTTGGAGAAGTGTGCAGTGAGGAGAGGGGGTGGGGGGTGGTGACCACACAGGGAGTCAGAGCAGGGGTAGGGAGTGGAGGGTGCCTGAGAGGAGGAACTCCAAAACCAAGTGTCGGCTTCAATTCACCCATTTCCATGAAGAAACAGAGACCCAGAGAGGGACTGTGGTCTGCCTGAGGTCACATGGTCCCGGAAATAGTAGCCAAGCCGTACCTTGAACCCGGGACTTCAGGGCTCGGAAGAGTGCTGGGCTGGGCCCCTATGTGGGGATCTGGAGAAGGGGGCTGCACACATCGGGAAAGGCAAGCCGGGAGGGCAGCTGTGGTGGGTGTGAGCGCCCATCAGTCAAGAAGCTATGGCACTGGATGTTCCTGGGGAGGCACAGGCCCCCAATTGCCCATTGAGACAGCAGGTGACATGTCAGGAAGGCAGTGAGGTGACAGGGGACATGCACCAGGGGTCAGGCAACCTATATTCGAATGGCCTGGAGCAGGCTGTTTCTCTCCTCCGACCCTCAGCTTCTTCCTCTGCAGAGTGGGGGCAGTAACCTCTTCCTTCTCAGGGCTGGGGCGCTGCAGCAGTGTGTATTTGGAGGTGCTCCGTGAGCCACAGAGTGCTCAGTGAATTCAGCTTCGGAGTTGGGCTCTTCTTCCCAATGGCCTCCATACACACTTGTGGACTGACCCACGGTGGCTGGGCACTGTGTGGCTCTCGGGGCAGTGGGTGGATAGACCACAGAGGTGGGACGTGCTGCAGTCTGGGAGGTGGGAAGGAGGGCGCTCTCCAGGCCATGAGGCCGGGCTTCCTCTGGCACCTTTGCAGCATAACTCGAGACCTTTTTTGGGAGAATGGTCCCACCCATCCTGCGCTTGGAATCTCCCTTCTCCCAGTGCAGGTGCACCATCTCCGAATGATCCTTCAGCCATCCCGACCGTGCATCTGGTCCTCAGGGGCTCACCAGCTTCCCCAGGCAGGCCCAGGGTGCCCATCCTCTTGGAATGTGTCGAAAAGCCTGACAACAGGGCCTGTGCACTTGGCAAGACTCAGGCCCCTCAAATGCGTCCTCAGTCCTCTTGCCCCCAAGTCTTGACCCTAAGTAAGTCCACTCTCTCCTCTTATCCCCTCTGCAGCGACGTTGTCAGGAGAGGGCTTAGGGCCCCACTTTGCAGACGGGAAAACTGAGGCCAGGAGAGGTCCTGGGACTTGCCTGATGGAGCCAGACCTAGAGCAACAACCTGGACCAGAGCCCACACCGTCCCGCCCTGCTGAGAAGGCCATTTCCCGGTGTGCCATCAGGGCTGGAGCGACAAGCCTCGCTTGACAGAGGAAGAAGCCCGTGGCTCACGGGGAGCTTTCCTTTCTGCCACCACGCACACTCAAGTGGCCAGTCTGTCCAATTTCTAGGGCTGCGAACAAGTTGCTGCAAACGCAGTGGCTTAAATGACAGACGTGGACTCTCCCACAGTCCTGTAGGCTGAAGCCCCAAGTCAAGGTGTTGGTCGAGCCAGCCCCCTGGAACTTCTCTGGTGGAATCCTCCCCTTCTTCTAGCTTCTGCCCCCGCCGTTTCTCTGCTCTCTGCCCCATCTTCACGTGGGCTCCCCGTGTGGCCCCATATCCCCTCCTCTTGGTAAAGGATGCCAGTCCCTAGATTCAGGATGGCCTTCCAAGATCCTTAATTAGATCTGCAAAGGCCCTGTTTCCAAATAAGGTCCCAGTCCTAATAGTGGAGGTCGCAGTGTGGACTTATCTTCTGGGGGCCACTATTGAACCCCCTGCAGCGTCTTTCCTCCTGTTTCTCGTCTCACCGTCTCGGCTGCCTGGAGAGAACCTTCTCCTGCATCTCCTCCTGCATGGCTGCGTGACAGAGAAGGCAGGGGCAGAGACTGGCTGGAGCACTGCGCTGGGACACGCCTCCTTTGACGGCCTTTCCTCCGACCACAGCTCTTCAAGAGCACCTTCTTGCGCTTCCTCTAACATCCTTTCATCGTGGGTCCCCATGGCAACCAGGCCCTTCCCAGACATGGGCTGGGGAAGGCACCCTTCTCCCCAGTCGCCCCACTCTGCCCCCACCCCTCTTCTGATGCTCTTTGCCAGGGAGCGACAAAGCTCTGTTCTGTGCAGAGGCCCATCACCGTGGGGTGGGGGACACCATGGGGTGGGGGGCACCGTGGGCGGGGGACACCATGGCTGGCAGCTGCTCCCCATGCCTGGAGCCTGTCCTGCAGCGGGACAGAGGGAGGGGCAGCACTGAAGGCTGGTGTTTGAAGTGTGTGGAGGCAGGAGGGTGACCCAGCCTGGCCAGGAGGGAAGCTCAGCAAGGAGCGACCACTGCCCCAGTGTCTCAGGTACGTGAAGGAAGCCCCAGGCCTGCCCTGGGCCAGTGGGGTCCTCAGGGCTGGTATCCACCAGGAACCAGAGCATCCAGAGAACCTCTGAGTCATCAGGCCCAGGGAGCGAAGACGCTCAGATGGCGTGAGGGCGTGGCACACTGGCATCCGGGCTGCCTCTGTCTCCGTGCCAGGGTCGGGTCCAGAACGTCTTCACAGCACTCGGCCCGCAGTCGCTCAGGGCAGTCCCCTGCTGGGGGAGCCCCGGGCACTTGAAGCTACAGCAGCCCTGGGCACTTGAAGCTACAGCAGCAAAGACACTTGCTGTTTTATATAGGCAGGAGGTTATCTGGGAGGTTTGGGGAAGGCGCTTACAAAGATTTAGCCGGCCCTGCCCCTGCAGCCCCTGGTTACCCACAGCAACCTTGTGTTCTCCTATTAGTGAGGGGATTTCTGTCCCTGCCTCCGAAAGTGCCCTAACGAGGAAGGACATTAGGCCCCTGGGTCTCCACCGCAGCATGGGACACAGGTTCAGTTCAGATCCCTACAGGCGTAGAGCCTCAGGGTTTTTAAACCTCCCCAGGCATTCCGAGCGCAGATTGGAGTGGAGTGGAGACCCCTAGGTGATCCACCTACCTCAACCGGCTTGATTTTTTAAAAAAAAATTATTATTATTATTTGAAAGAATTATTTATTTATTTAATTCCACTTGTTATTATCTTTTAAATGTGACCAGACAGAGACACAGAAAGGGACAGTGAGAAAGCAAACTGCCAGGTCCGGGACCCAAACCACCGTCAACCATGTAGGAATCCAGCGCCTTTAACCACCACGCCACCTGCCGGTCCCAGTTATTTATTTTTTTTTTAAATATTCAATTGCTATACATCATTTGGCTTGTAAAGAGAATTTACCCAACATGAAGTACACCTCAGACCAGTCCAGTCCAGTCCTCTAGACACATCAACAACAGGTAATAAACCATTTCTGTGTCCCACAAAGGTCTCGCCTCTATTTTTTCTCCGATCTCCTAATTTCCTTCCGTATAATCTTCCCTTCTCCCACCTTCCTTCCACACTGTCTCCGCTGCTCATAACTATGTTTGCTGCTTTTCTGCCCTCCAGTCTCTCAGTCTCCAGTCTCTCAGTCTCTCCCATGGCACGTGGATGGTCGGCCGATGTTAAGTGGAGACATACAATGTCTTTCTTTCAGAAGCCTGCTTGATTCTTGGAGCACCTTCAGGCCCGCGGCCACTCTTGCTTTCTCCTCACCTGGCCCCCCTCCGCCTGGTTCGGGGTTGGGCCGAGCACAGAACAAATACAGATATGGGTGAATGTGGGCCGGACACAGGGAGCACTCTGACCCCTCCAGCTCAAAGCGACGGTGGCACATGTGCTGACGGCAGTCGTGGGGGCACTCCCGGTCTGTGGGATGGGCCACCCATTGCATGTTGCTGTGGCTTCCCTGAGTCTCCTTCTCCAGGCCTCTAAGTGTGTAGACCTGCAAATGCTGGGTTTGAAGCCACACTGGGGAGAAGTGGAGTGGAAGGGCTCCTTCTGGGCAGCCTCTGGTGTCTGCTCTGCCTGAAGCCACCGCCTCTCCTTCTGGAACTCCTGAGTCCTGTGTGGATTGCTCCATGAACCCAGAGACTCCTCCCCTGACCCCCAACTCCTCCTCAGCCCCTAGGTAGGTACCAGCTCTCTACAAGCTCTGGGCAAAACCAGGGCAAGCAGCTCTCTTTCAAGAGCTGCAGTTGGAACCAGCAGTTGCCATAATGGTTATGTCGCTGGACTCCCATGTAGTCTGCAGTTCGAGTCCCGGACGCGATGGCTTAAACTCATGCCGGGCGTGTGTGCGTGCGTGCCCAAGACCCTGAGAGGAGAATGGAGGAGAAAGGATTGCGGTGTGGCCTCCGCCCCCCCCTCAGGGGGAGTGATTTCTCTCTTTCTGTCTCTGTCTCTCTCTGTCTTCTGGGGAGCACATGTACCCTATAGCAAAAACTTCAAAAATAAAAAGAGCTGCAGACACATCCACCCCTTCTCATCCATCATCCCACAACTGAGAATAAGAAGAAGCCTAAGGAAAGCACCCTCAAGGAGCGAAGAAGCCGTGTGAACAAAGCCCCAGTATCTTATCCAATGGTAGGAACGAAGCCACTGAAAATCCAGCCAGAGTGCACCCGGACGTGGTGGCACGCCCATTTAGAAGCTAATTGCAAAGACTTGCAACACAGAAAAACGCTGAAGATGTGGTGTTGAACGTGAAATTGCTTTGGCTGGGAGCCCACGAAGAAGTCATACATGAGCGTGTGCAAAGGCTGGAGGGGAACTGGCAGGGCGAGACAACCCAAGTGCCCGTTTCATAGGCTTGGGAGATTGTGGGAGATTTCTGGGTTTTGTTTTGTGTTGGGGGGGATTGGGTCTTTTCGCTTGTTTCTGCTACCATCGCAATATCGTTGGTGCAGTAAATCCGTGATGTGAGTTTAATTGGTACTTGCAGTCCCGTGTCCAGGGAGGGGCCTTGAATGCCCTTATTCCAACACAGGTGGAAGGAGCTTTTCCTCTTCGGGCTGCCCTGGAGTGTTTGCATTGGAAAGACGCTGACCTGCAGCCCACAGTGGCCCCCAGGCCTGGGCAGCGGCGCTATTTGCTGCCCCCCTTCACGCAGCCCTCCTCCGCAGGCAGCCTGCTCAGCTCTGTGCGCTCCCCTCGGGGTGGGGGCGGGCGGCACAGGAAGGGGACAGCCTTCACGGAGAACTTACGGGGATCCAGGCTCCCACCCCACCTTCTCTGGGCTTTATTTTATTCCTAATACGGATATCTGAGGTCCAGAAGGTGCCGGCGTGGCGGTGAAGCAAGGCACTCTGGGTACACCGGGCACGTGTGCCTGTGCTGCAGGGCTGGCTGAGGCAGGGGCGGGGCGGGTGGGTGGGGGCGCCGCCCCGCGGGGGGCTGCCTCTCTCTGTCTGTCTTGCTCGGGGGAAGAAATAAATAATAAACTTAAAAGAAAAAAAAAAAAAGAAAGAGCGAGCCAGCAGATGGAGTGGAGGTTAAGGCAGCTGGATCCCACATGGCCGACTGCGCGGTTTGAGTGAGGGAATTGGCGGCTTGAGAAACAAGTGGGGTGTGTGCGTGTGTGTGCCCCAAATCTAAAGAGGCGCACGGAAGAGGGGGGATTGTAACGCGGCCACCCCCCCGGGGGGTGATTTCTCTCTCTCTCTTTCCATAGCTAAACTGAAAGAGAAAAGGAAAGGAAAGGACAACATTTATTTAGAAACAAGAGAAGAAGAATACCTGTAGGGTCAGATGGCGACACTCACAGGGCAGGGAAAGGGCCAGGAGTCTGCAGCGAGTACCAGGCAGGGCTGACATCTGAACCCAGGTGGTCTCGGCCAAGGGGACAGGGCCTTCTCCTGCTTCTGAGTCTTCCCTGCGAGGTGCTGATGGGGGAGGTGACCTTCGGAGCCCCCGGGGCTGGGGCTGGAACAGGGTGGTGGCCGGGAGGAGGGGCTGGCGCCGGGCCTGAGGCTTTCTGGGTGTGGACCTTTGAAGCCGTGTTTTCAGGAAAGGCTGGAGGAAGGCTCGCTATGTTCCCTGTTCCCAGCAGCTCCGAGCTGTTAGAGGTGGGGGCCGGAAGCTGCCTTCCCAGCTCTCGTGGGGGCGGCTCAGGTGGCTGATAAAGCCTTTGCCATTCTGTGCAAGGGCCGGGGGGTGAGGTTTACACACAGCACTCACTGGGGGTAGGCGGGGGCCGCTTCGGTCTGACGAGAGGGTCTAAAGTGATCACGATTACTGGTGTTTGCCAAGCTCTTACCACGGCTGCATGTGCTCCTAACTGTGGAGCTATTCTGCTTTGTTTTAGTAGTCAGGGCACATTTATATTTTAAACAACTAAATATACACACACACACACAGACACACACAATGTATTCTGGAATACGTCTGCTCGGGGGTTCATACAATACATGCAGGGTCTCAAAATGTCCTGGAAAAATGGAACTAGAGTATACATTTATTTTTGGTGCCAAACATAAACCGGTATCCATGCAGAACTTTTCTAGAATGTTCATTTTCCGTGCACTTTTTGAGTAATCCTGGTCCACCCTTTAGCTAACACATGAAACAGGACGCCGCCTCAACCAGTCCATGTTGAGGCTCTCCCAGGGCGTGCCCTGGAGGCGAACATGGCGGTGAACGAGAGGACGCCAGGAGGAGGCATTCCCAGTCTCCGTCTCCTCCGGGCACTGCGGAGGATGCATTAGGGTGCATTAAGCCAGGAGGCCCACAGACACCTGCTCGCAATGCCCCAGTCGCCAGATGCCGAAGGCACGTGACTCGCCTGCGGTCACTTCGTCGGCTGAAGGCCAAGTTTGCATTTCTCGCCACCTGCCCGCTGGGATTTCTTCCTCCTCAAAAATATTTCTGCAACTGTTTGGGAAGAATTGAGAAGAAGTTTCTGACACTTTTACTAGAAAGTCCCTTTAGGCCCAGCCCGGTCCGTATCTTCCCGACATGGTTTATCTTATTTCCCTTTTAAAGATCCAGGTACTAATGTTTTTCTCCCAACACTTGATCTCCTTGAGCCTCGTGGATGGGCCTGGATGGGCCCGGTCTGAGAAAGCAGCCGCTCGCTGAGAGTCTGCTGAAAGCGGTAGGTGAACTCCCTCGCTGTTAAGTAACTTTCTGGCCTGGTCGGGTTGGGTCAGCCTTCTGAAATCCCTGCTAAATATTAATATGTCGGCAGGAGAGGGAGTTGCTAACGAACGAGAGGGCAATATCGAGGGGTATGTAAATATTTCATTTCGCCCCCAGCTGGCGTCCCTAATTACAGAGCACTGTCTTTATCGTCATCGTCCGAGCCTGGCGACACACAGCCCTTCCTCAGGCCCATGTCAACACCCCGCATCAGGACTGCAGCTGGGGCCTCTGTGTAGCCCCCACACACGCTGTTCCCTCCATTCTCCCCTTTGGTTTTTTTTCCTCCCCAAACTGACAGCCATGCAGGACTAGGGGCAAACGGTACCATCCCTGCTTATGGATGGGGAAACCGAGGCTCGAGGGGTTCAGGGAGGAGGTAAGTGCTGGATCCCAGGCCTCCTCGTCCACACACCGAGCATTTTCTGCTCTCTTTTGGGGCTCATAGGGAGGCCCCAGGACCCTGGGGGCCCTGATGGCTCCTCCCTTCTCTGGGCCCAGTCTCTGTAGTGGATGACTAACAGGGCCTACCAATCACACTGAAGGAAAGGGCCGCGCGTCAGACCATCAGCTTAACACGTGCCTAGGCCGAAGTCAGCGCCACCCCTGGCCTGCCCTGCCCACCTGGCCTGGGCACAACGCCCCCTTTAACCACGTCAGTACCAACACCCAGGCACTTCCTGGGGCCTTCTCCCTTACCTCCGGTGCCTGGTGAGGCTGGTGTTGCCCACACAGAGGTGAGGTCGTAGCTGAGCTCAGAGTGGCTCCATAGCTGTTCAAACTCACACTCTGAGGAATGGGTCAGTTAGGGCCTGACGCCAAAGCCCATGTTCTCCTGGTGCCCCCAGACACCAGCTCACCAGCTCGCACCCTGGTGTCCCCCTCACGGTCAACCTGGGGATTGTTGTGTCGGCTGCACGTACCTCGTGGGCGCTGCCCCGGTGGGGAGAGCCTCGCTCTGACTCACCTGCCCACTGCAGGCCACGTCTGTCCTCTGAACTGCAGAGCCAATGTGCTGGGAGGCCTCCCCTCCGCACCACGTCTCACCATGGGAGAGGGAAGCTTCATCGGTCTCCTTCCTTCCTCCCATAATGCACTCTTAATTGATTTCTGTTTTTGTTTCTTTTCTTTTCTTTATTTTTTTTTGAATCATTTATTTATTTAATTCCATTTTCTAATTTGACCAGAGAGAGAGAGAGAGAAAGGGAAAGCGAGAAAGCAAGCCACCAGGTCTGGGACTCGAACCGTGGTTGACCATGTGGGATTCCAGTGCCTTTAATCACCACGTCACCTGCCAGCCCGCATCCATCCACTCTTTCTAGAGCCCTTTGCTGAGCATCTGCTCTGTGCCCGACCCTGGCTGAGACAGAGATTCTGAACTGGGCTTGAGCAAAGATCCCCAAGGCCAACACCGGAACCCTCAGGTCCCGTGACCATGTCTCCTTGCACAGTCAAGCAGCTGCAATTAAGTAAAGGCTCTTGAGGTGAGAAGGCCACCCTGGATTGTCAAGGTGGGCCCCATGAATGACAAGCGCTCTCAAGGCCCCCACATCAGGATCTGGGATGAGCATGCATTAGGGGTCCTTTCTTCCTCCACACAATAGGATGCCGGTGAATAAGGCCCCCACAAAAACCAGTCTGAACAGGTGGGACCCAAGATGGTGCCATAATGCCCTGATGATAGTATAGTTTCACTCCCATGCTGAGTGACACCCCTACCAGCGCCATGATGGCTGACAATCACCAGGGATACCACCGGAAACGTCCTTAAAGGAGGCAGGTGTTGGAGTTTACCAGGAAAAGTTCTGTTTATTCCTCTCCTGAGTTGTCCTAGCCTGTCCCCTCATTACCGCATCTGCTCTGTCTTGAACTCCCCAGTTCAAGACAAGCAAGCAGGTAATTATTTTTTCTAGAGAGAGATTTTTACTATAGGGCACGTGTGCTTGCTAGAGAGACAGAAAGCAAGAAATCATCTACCAGGGGGGTTGGCCATGCCACAATCCCTTCTCCTCCAGTCTTCTCTCTGGATTTTGGGCATGTACGCACACGGTGCCCGGCATGGGTTTTAAGCCACCGGGTCTGGGGTTATGAACCATGGTCGACTACGTGGGAGCTCAGCAACATAACCATTATGCCATCTGCTGTTTCCCTGAGCAGGTAATTTGTAAGCCGTTGGAGAAGCAGGTACTGGGGCTCAGTCTCCCTTTGCTAAGTCGGCTCTGCAACACTGAATAGCGAGAGAGCTCATCCTTGAGGATACATTAAAACCGGGTAACACTTATAAAAAGAAGGCAGGGGAGGCAGGGGAAGAGGCATGAGGATGGGAGCACCGGAAAGAGCCCTGAGGATGGAAGTACAGATCAGAGGATCAGCCCTGAGCCAAGGAATGCGAGCAGTCCATAGAGGCGAGGAAACAGGAGACCGGCTCTCCCCACTGAGCCCGCTGGGACTGCTTTGTAGCTCCCGATCTCCAGAATGAAAAGACAATACATCTGTGTTGTTTGTGGTCGTTCGTGACAGCTGCGATAGGAAACCAGTGTAAACACCGCGATCAATGAGACCGGCCCCTAACCGTGAGGAGCCCTTTACTGCCCACAGCAGAATCCACCGGAGGGCTTGTTAGGAAGAGGTGCTGAGGGCTAGTAGGGGGTGTAGTGGTTAAGGCGCTGGACTGGTTCAAGTCCAGGACTCAGCAGCTTGAAACTCACAGGGCACATGTGCATGTGTGTCCAAAATCCCCAGAGGACAGCGGAGGAGAAGGGATTGCTACATGGCCATCCCTCCTACAGGGGTGGGGTGTGTGTGTGTGTGATTTCTCGCTTTCTGTCTCTCTCTCTCTGTCTCTCTGGTAAGTGCACATGCCCTATAGCAAAAATCTCTCTCTCAAAATAAATAGTAGAAAGAAGAGGCACACAGACAGGGTCCAGCAGGTGGTGTGGTGATTAAGGCGTTGGACTCCCTCATGGCTGACCATGGTTCGAATTCCAAACCTAGCGGCTTGCTTTCTCACTTTACATCTCTTGTTTTCTCTCTGTCTCTCTCTGGTGAGCACATGTGCCCTATAACAAATTAAATAATAATTAATTAATTAATTAAAAAAAATAAAAGAAGCGCCAGGCCAGGCCCCACCCCACAGGGTTTCTGGGCTGGGGCTGAAAAATTGCGTCTCTAACAGGTCTGAGGAGAGGCTGAGCTGCTGGCTGGGGGCCGCTCTTCGAGAAGTGCTTATGTAGAACGCTCAGCTTTCATGTGCGTTCTGTTGTCCCAGAGAGCTTGTTGAAATGCAGGTTCTGGGGCCAGCCCTGCTACACAGCAGTTAAACACGGTGCAGAGGAAGCTGGAGCCCACGTGGCTGGGGGTCCCAGCCTCTGTGGCTTGAAGAAGATGCCAGGCATGTGTGTGCCCAGCATCCCGACGGGGTGGGTAACTGGAGGAAAGAGGATTGCAGCATGACCAGGCCCGGCCGAGGGGTGCCTTCTCTGTCTTCCTGTCTCATGCACATGCACCTCTGTCATTAAAGAAAGGAGCAAGGTCTGGAAGTGCACCTGCTCGTGTGTCTGTTGGCGTGTTTACTGCCTGGCCCTCTGTTAGAAGGCGCAGGTCCTGAAAGGACTGCCGAGTCTCTGAAAGCAGGACTTCGCTGCTATCGTCCCTGCAGGGTCCCCGGCCCTAGGGCGACACCTGTTCATGGATACCCATTAAACCCTGTGGCACAAGGGGACCGTGGGCCAGGGTTTGGCACTTCTGAGAACAGCATAGGCCAGACCCAGCAATGTGGGTGTCCTGGGTGCCCTTACTGAGGCCTCCTGAGGACCCCATCCTGGGAGCAGGATGGTAAGAGTGTCCACAGAGGAAGGAGAACAGCAGGAGACTGCCAGGGAGGAGTGCTGGACGGAGGGTGCCAGGAACAGCCAGAGCCAGAGCTAGCCCCTGGTCCGGGAGGGAGGACTGAGCACGCGTCCCGAGGTTGGGAGCACTGGGGCCTCTTACCTGCAGGACCATGGAGGGACTCAGATACACACTCATTTTTTTTTTTTCTCTCAGCACAATCAGAAAATTTACAGAAGTAATATAAGGTATTTCAAAAACTTAGTGGAAAACTGGAATTAAAGTATGAGTTTATTCTGGTGCAAAAAATGTTGACATGACGAGCCCGTCCGTGTCACGGTGGTTAACGAAGCTGGATCCCACATGGCTGACTGCGTGGTTTGAGTCCCAGACCCAGGGGCATATGTGCGTGCATAGCTAAAATCCCCAAAGGAGAATGGAGGAGGAGGGACTGCAGTGTGGCCATCCCCTGGGGTGTGATTTCTCACTTTCCCTCCGTGTCTCTGGTAAGTGCACGTGCCTTAGAACAAAATTAATTAAAAAAAAAAATTAGTTGAACTGCACTGCACGTTTTTCACACTACCTATTTTTACAAACTTTTTGAAGAAGAATCCTTGTATGCTGGAGAAGATCCAGGACAGTTCTGAGAAGTATCAAAAAGAAAACAGAAATTCTTAACTTTGCCATACCCAGAAATGAGCCCTCTTTGTATTCTAATGTATTTCAGTGCTTATTTAACACATGTATGTAATATTAACACACATGTACATAAATGTGCACACATACAGTTTCCCTTCAAATTTTGGGTAACACTGTTTATTTCTTTAAATCTGTTTTCTTTACTGAATACCATTAGTCCGTAAGTATTCTTCCTTTTATTTTGAAGAGCAAAATATAACTTCTGAAGGATGGCTAGTGTATTTCTGCACAAATACATGATACTTTTTTCAGTGAGTCCCTGAGTTTTGGATGGTTTGGTTGTCCCATTGTTGTTCAGCCCGCTTTACCCTAAAATGAACCGACGGTGTCTTTCCATGTGTTTACTTGCTCTCGTTTGTTCTTTGGTGAAGTATCTGCTCAAATCTTTTGCCTGTTTTTAGTGGGTTATTTGTTTTCTGACAGTTGAGTACCTTATGTGTTCTAGATATGTCCTTTGTCATGAGTTATAAATGCTTTCTCCTAGTCTAAGGTTTGTGTTTTTATTTTCAGTGTCTTTTGTAAGTTTTTAGTATTTACCAGCTTTTCCCCTCTTTGATTATGTTTCTAAGTGTCTAAAATCTTTTTGGCTAACCCAAGGTTCCAGATATTTTCTCCTAAATCTAGAAGGGTTTTTGTTTTTCTACAGGGCAAGCATGCTCACCAGAGAGACAGAGAGAGAGACAGAGAGAGAGAGAGAGAGAGTGAGAGAGAGAGAGACGGTGAGAGGGAAAATGAAAAACCACAAATCATTCCCAGAGAGAATGGCCATGCTGGGATCCCATCTCCCACATTCTCTCCCTGGGATTTTGGGCACCCACGCACATGTCCCCAATGTGATTTTCAGCTGCCAGGTCCAGGACTCAGACTGTGGTCGACCATATGGGAGCCTAGCACCTTAACCACCACCCCACATACTGGGCCCCTTTTCTAGAGGATTTAGAGGTTGTTTCTGCGTAGGACTACAATCCATTTTGCACTGATTTTTGTTTGGGGGAGCATGGGAGGTCTGATGGCCCCAGCGGTGCATGATTTGGATGGAGCACGTGGGCGTGCACCGGGGGCAGATGCTCACTCAGGCACACTCCCATTTGCACGAGGGATGGCCACAGGAGTGTGCACTATGCTCCTTTCCTACTGAAAAAAGTATGATGTATTTGTGCAGAAATACACTAGCCATCCTTCAGAAGTTATATTTTGCTCTTCAAAATAAAAGGAAGAATACTTACGGACTAATGGTATTCAGTAAAGAAAACGGATTTAAAGAAATAAACAGTGTTACCCTAAATTTGAAGGGAAACTGTATGTGTGCACATTTATGTACATGTGTGTTAATATTACATACATGTATTAAATAAGCACTGAAATACATTAGGATACAAAGTGAAACAGGGAGGCAGGGATCGGCGAGACCGCCCAGGCTTGGGGTCTGGAGCTCTCTGCCCTGTTGTGAGCGACCCCTGCCTCTGGGCCTCAGCTTCCTCGTCTGAAATAAGGTTGGTGCTGTCTCTGCGGCGAGAAAGCCTTCCATTGCCGTCTGAGGGGCTGCAATTAGACACTGGAAAGACCTTCCTCTGCCGGAGAAGAAGTGAATAGGGATAACGGAGAGGAAAGAAGGGAGGCGGGCGCGCACCTCTGCCCTGCTGGTGCAGCCTGTCCCCTGGGCAGCCCGGCCCGGCCCCACCCGGCGCTCCCCGCGAGGCCACCGCTGCCCTGCAGGTGGCGCCCACGGACCGACTCAGGAGCGGCTGCAGCCGGCGTCGCCACCCTAGGCTCCCAGAACCCCAGCTCCTGCTTCAGGACCTCAGACCCCAACGCCTGCCAAGCTGCTGTGGCTTCATTGTGAAGACAGAAAATCCGGGGCGTGAAGCTGCAGCCTGCGCAGGACAGGCAGGACCGGCAGGGCCCTTCTGGGACACCAGTGCTAGGAGGGTTCCCAGGCTCGGCTAAGTCAGAAAGCCCGGTTCAGGTCCCAGTTCTACCCCTCCCTAGCTGAGGACTCCCTGCAGAGGCCCTGGTTTCTTTGGTTTCCGGCCACATCCCTCCTGTAAAAAGCACTCCACAAAAGTTCGCAGTATTGATATTCAGCAGGCCCATGGGTGTGGCAATCAGGAAGAGGTTCACACTGACTGCCAACCAGGTGGGCCTGAATGCCAGAATCACCAATGCTTTTATTTTTATGAAGTGTGTAATAAGGTTTCCTTATACCTTCACATCTTAAATGGAGAATTCTCGGTTTATTTACATTTTTATTTTTAAGGTCTTTTTAAAAATTATTTAATTTTATTTATCATCATTATTATTTTAAATTATTTATCATCATTATTATTATTATTTAATTTGCTACAGGCATATGCACTCACCAGAGACAGAGAGAGAGAGAGAGAGAGAGAGAGAAAGTGAGAAAGCAAACTGCTCCGTCCAGGACTTAAACTGTGGTCAGCCATGTGGGAGTCTGGTGTCCTAATCACCACACCGCATGCTGGCCACTTAAGGTCTTATTAAAGTTTACTTTTTTATGTTTTTTTTTTTTTTTTCCCATGAGAATGAGATGTAGAGAGACTGCATCCCCAGCAGTGTCTTGACACCGGATCAACCCCCAGCTATAAGGGATCACATGTTTGTCCAGGGTACTCAGGAAGGGGTTCAGACACGAATCAGGAACCTTCCCACGTGGCTCAACTTCCCAGAGCTTCTCTTTTCACTGCTGCACCAATGTCCAGCTTGCTAATTTTAAGTTTTCATATTCATGATGTACAATCTTTTATTTTACTCTTTACATTTAATAGATCATTCTTAACATTTTAAGAATAAAAATATCCTTCACATACTTTTTTTAAAGTTCACTTTTATGGATGATTTAATTTATATTTCTATGATAAAATATATTCAAATGTTATATCCAAATAGAATTCATTTTATTTTTTTAATCTCTTGAGTACAAATAGAGGCCATGATAGAAAGAGCAATTATAGGGCCAGCAGGTGACATGAAGGTTAAAGTGCTGGATCCCACATGGCTGACTGCGTGGTTCAAGTCCCAGACCTGGTGGCTTGAAAACACACCAGGCGCGGGACCAGCGGTTGGCATAATGGCTCCCATGTAGTCAACCGTGGTTCGAGTCCCAGACCCAATGGCTTAAACTCATACTGGACGTGTTTGCGTGTGTGCCCAAGATCCCGAGAGGAGAATGGAGAAGGGATGGTGGCGTGGCCATCCCCTCTGGGGGGTGATTTCTCTTTTTCTGTCTCTCTGTCTCTGTCTTTCTAGTGAACACACATGCCCCCTAGCTAAAACCTCTCAAAAAAAAAAAAAAAAAAAAAAACAAAAAAGACAAAAAAAAAAAAGAAAAGAAAACACACTAGGCGCATGGGTATACATGTCCAAAATCCTGAGAGGAGAGTGAAGAAGGGATTATGGATTATGGTGTGGCCATCTACCCCGGGAGGGTGATTCTTCTCTCTCTCTCAACAGCAAGCACACGCACTTTATGACAAAACCGAAAAAGAAAAATGATGAAAGTGGCGCTCAGAGAAAAGGCTAAGAAGGAAAAGAGGCCGGAAAGAGGCAGTGCGCTTCCACGTTTAGAGACTGTTCGTAAGGTGGACAATGTGGCCTGTACCCCACAGTACACAGATGGTCACTAGAAATAGAAAAACCGTGGTAGTCTTCAATAAACACAGCAAACACTGATAAGAACATTTGTATTTTATTTTCGATTCGCCAGAGGAAGCCTGTGCTCCCCAGAGAGACAAGGAGACAGGAGAAGGAGAAAGCGCCCTGCCCTGTGAGGTGTGGCCACGCCTCAATCCTTTCTCCTCCATGTCTCTATCCTGGCAAGAATTTGGGCACTCACGCTTACAGGGACCGTGTGTTTTCCAAGCTGACAGGTCAAGATGGAACTGCATGCAGTCCACCATGAGGGATCCAGCCCCCTTGACCAGCAGGCCACAGGGATGGGCCCCAGTGGGATATTCTTGTTGGTGGGGGGAAAGAGAATTTTTCCTATAGGGTACATGTGCTTGCTGGAGAGACAGAGAGAGACTGAGAGACAAAATGCAACAAATCACCCCCCAGGGTGATGGCTTTGCCACAATCCCTTCTCCTCCATTCCCCCTTGGGATTTTAGGCATGAAGTTCATGCCACCAGGCCGGGTCTGGGACTCCAACCATGGTCAACAATGTGGGAGTCCAGCAACGTAGCTATTATGCCATCTGCTGTTCCCTCCAATGGGATATTCTTAAAAGAAAAAATAATATCCCCATATTCATCCAAGCACAATGTTTTATGTGGGTTGAAGGTAAGCACAAGTTGCATATTATACACAGAAAATAAAACTACAAAATCTAGGATTAGTAGAAATGACTTTAAATTCTACTAACAATACTACATAACCAAACATGTATGATGACTTTTTTTTTTTGAGAACTTTTTGCTATATGGCATATGCGCTCACCAGAAAGACAGAGAGAGGCAGAAAGTGAGAAATCACCCCCCAGGGGGCATGGCCACACCGCAATCCCTTCTCCTCCATTATCCTCTCAGGATCTTGGGCACGCATGCACACGCACCCAGCGTGAGTTTAAACCACAGGGTCCGGGACTTGAACCACGATCGACTACATGGGAGTCCCGTGACATAACCATTACGCCAACTGCTGGTCCCATGTATGATGAATATTTTAAAAAATGAAGCAATTATCTAAGATCTAATCTCAAACTAAGTTATTCATTTGTTGCGTAAGTGGTGAGAGAATAATTGTTCATAAATTTTCGTAAAGTAAATATTATTCAGATCAAACAGATTACACCAGGGACAAAAGCCACATCAAATGACTAGCATTTATTGTATGGATTTTTATTTTTTTGTTTTTGTCATTTTTGCTATGAGGCGTGTGCTCTTGCTGGAGAGAGAGAGGGGAGGGAAAAGGAAAAACATCCCCTCAGGGATGGCCATGCCACCATCTCATATCCTCCATTCTTGGGATTTTGAGCACGAATGCACATGTCCCCTACATGTTTCTCAAGCGGTTGGGTCCGGGACTCGAACCAAGCAATCAACCCTGTGAACCGACCTCCTAAACCACCACAGTTATGACCAAGCCACCAGCTGGCCCTACCGTATGAGGTCTGAACTACAGGACAAGAGAACAAAGACAGGATTCAGGAGTATTTCATTGGTTTTATGCTTTTTATGAAAGGCAAAGGTTACGATTCAGTGGCAAACTGAATAAACAGCTTTTAGTTGCAGGTACTGATTTTGAAACGTTGTTAACTGTATCTATGACGATGCCACTAATACCATCATAAAGAAAAAAGTGTGGAGACCCAAATCTTGGCCAAAAATACAGAAAGAGTCTCTGTGCTCTGTGGTTTTCATTTCTGCTAGGAGACAGGGCCTCCCTGTGAATGCGACAGCGTTCCCTGAACAGTTCGATGATTCTATAGGGTGTTTTCTGAATTCGCCTCAAGTTAGAGCATCTCGGTGAACCGCGTCTCCGATTGGACCTGCCGACCACTTGCAGACGCTCGGTAAGAATGCCGCGAAACGCTCTGAAAGTGATGGCTGTCGCTTGGACAACATGAAAGATGTCTGGAGACTTCAGTGACACGAGAGAGTCCTCAAAGAGCGAACCATGGTCTTGGACAGAAAATGGAATTATCTTTAACATGGGTGCCTTTTCTAGTTACTAGATATGAACTGTTTACTCGCCATTAATAATGTTAGTAAAAGGGTTTTTTAATTTAAAGGAGGTCTACATTTGTTGTGTTGCTTTTTATTTTTATTTATTTTCCGAGAGTTAAAAAAAATTTTTTTAGAGAGATTTTTACTATAGGGCACGTGTACTTGCCAGAGAGGGAGAGACAGAAAGTGACAAATCACCCCCGTGCCTCTCAGCAATCCCTTCTCCATTCTCCTTTGGAGATTTTGGGCACACATGTACATGTGCCTGGTGTGAGTTTTAAGCTGCCAGGTCCAAAACTTGAACTGGGGCCGACTATGTGGGAGTCCAGCGACATAACCATTATACCATCTGCTGGTTCCTTTTGATAGACTTTTGTTATAGGGCATGTGCACTCACCAGAGAGACAGAGATAGAAAGCAAGAACCTCCTCCCCTCTCCCCCCGTCCAAAGGGGATGGCCATACTCCAATCCTTTGTTTTCCATTCTCCTCTTGAGATTTTGGGCACACACATATGTGTGCCCCACATGAGTTTCAAGCCACCAGTCAGAGACTCAAAGCACAGTCTACCTTGTGGGAGTCCAACGCCTTAGCCCACATGCCACCTTCCGGCCCCAGTTGTGTCACTTTTTAAGGGATTGAAAGTATTTCTAAATGTTTAAAGAATTTTAAAATATAATACATTGGAAGTACCTCATATAAAATATGCGATAAGAGTAGAAGCCACTAATATGGAAGGGAATTAGAAGAAATCAAATGCGCACGCGGCTGTCACCGAGGTTTACATTCAGATAGTCTCTATGGAGACTGGCTTCTGGCCAGCACAGATCACCATACAACCTCGAAAGAATTTGTACAAATTTTATTTATTTTCACTATGTGGTACGCGTGCTCTCTGGGGAGAGAGAGAAAGTGAGACTGCATCCCCAGGGAGGATGACTATGCTGCAATCCCTTCTCCTCCGTTCTTCTCTGGGGATTTCGGGCTCACATGCACACATACGTGCCCATCGTGGTTTTCAAGCCGCTGGGCCCAGGAGTAGAACAGCAGAGTCTAACACGTGGGACCCAGCTGCCTTAACTTCCGCCCCATTTGTTTAAACAAATGAGCAGAATCCTGGTGGGTTTGTGTTTTTTTTACAATACTCCAACCTTGACAAATGCAGAAGAGCTTAAGAAATGCTGCTTGAGGTGGTGTGGTGGTTAAGGTGCTGGACTCTCACATGGTCGACCACGGTTCAGGTCTTAGACCTGGTGGCTTGCGCGTGTGCTCTCTCTCTCTATGTCACGCTTCCTCTCTCTCCTCTCATCAAATTAGAAAATAATCAATAAAATTAAATAAATATTAAAAAAAAAAAAAAAGAAATGCTGCTTGGCTTCTTAACAGCAATTAAGGAATGTAACTCATCGCGCCTGGCCCTTCAGTAAGAAAGTCCTGCTTTGCAAAACAGAGGCGTGAACAGTGGTCCTAGCACAATTCTACACAGCCTCCCTGGCTATCATGAGCAGCCAAAACCCGCCCGTGGGGGAGTCCAGGAGCCCCGCACTAGCTCCTGTCAGGAGGAATGTCGAAAACTATGACAGAAACTTACATGGGACATGAGAATATTGGGCAATGTCTTCTGCACTGCTTGGAGAAATGCATCGATAATTGTTGCTATTGTCTCAGAAAATGGAATTAAACGAAAAACTGTCTAAGAACAAGGACTTGTCTCATTTGGCACTTTCGCCCATAGAATACAAATTTGTAACTATTGTTTTTTGTGAGAACATAATTAGTACTCTTTAAATAAAATAAGACAAATTTTATAAAATAAATGAATAGTGTATAACTTACATGTCTTTCTATTTTCTCGCTCTTTTAAAACCACTGACCCATCAGGAGAACATGCCTAGTAACGATTACATTCAGTAGACTGTAGGCTGGCCCTACAGCCTAGTGGTTAAGGGCGTCAGCTCCCACATGGCTGGCCATAATTGAAATTCTGGCCCCGGGGGCTTGAAAAACATACCAGACACATGTGTGTCATGTGTGCATGACCCAAATCCCAGGGTGGTGACATGGAGGAGGGATTTGACATGACCATGTCCCATTAGGAGGTACTTTCCTCTCTCTCTCTCTCTCTCTCTCTCTCTCTCTCTCTCTCTGTCTCTCTCTCTCGGAAGCACACCCACTCTCTGGCAATTAAAAAACAAAAAAACTGGGGCCAGCAGGTGGTGTGGTGGTTAAAGTGGTTAAGGCACTGGATTCCTACATGGCTGACCAGTTTAAGTCCTGGACCTGGTGCCTTGAAGATCATGCCGGGTGCATGTGTGTACAGGCCCAAAACCCCAGGAGGGGAAGGAATTGTGTGTGGCCATTGCCCCTGGGGGGCGATTTCTCACTCTCCCTCTCTCTGGCAACTGCACACACCCTATGGCAAAGAAAATCTAAACAATAAAACAAAACAAACAAAATTCAGCCCTCTTTGGTATTTTACTAACCTTGGGTCATATAAAAATCAGTTTTCAGTCATGTGAAAAACTCTTGTTGTTTTGAAGTCATGATGCATTTTTTGCATAGAAAAATACATCATGACTTTTTCTTTTTTTTGAGAGATTTTCGCTATAGGTTGCGTGCACTCGCCAGACATAGAGACAGCAAGCGAGAAATCACCCCCCGGGGGAATGGCCACACAATAATCCCTTCTCCTCCATTCTCCTCTTGGGATCTTGGGCACACAGGCACATGAGCCTGGCGTGAGTTTTAAGCCACCGGGTCCAGGACACAAACCGCGGTTGACTACGTGGGAGTCCAGCGACATAGCCATTACACTAACTGCTGGTTCCCATGACTTTTTTTTTTTCTTAAGAGAGTTTTTTCTATAGGGCACATGTGCTCACTGGAGAGACAGAGACAGAAAGTGAGAAATCACCCCCAGGAAGGATGACCAGGTTGCAATCCCTTCTCCTCCTTTTCCTCTCGGGGTCTTGGGCACACGCACACACACGCACGCACACACACACACACACACACACACACGCCAGCGTGTTTTAAGTCACCGGGTCCGGGACTTGAACAGTGGTTGACTACATGGGAGCCCAGCAACATAACCATGCCACCATCTGCTGGTCCTAAAACAACTCTTTTTAAAAAATGTTGCCAGGGGGAACCTGTATTTGGGGGTGGGCAGTGGAGACAGAGGGAAAGTGCCAGAGCACCCCCTTCATGGGGGATGGTCACACCACGATTCTTCCTGTTCCCCTCTGGGGATTTTGCGCACACAGACACACACCTGGCATTTTTCAAGCCACTGGGCCCAGACGCGAAAGGTGCAGTTGGCCACGTGGGATCCAGGGTCTTAACCTCATGCCACGGGCTGGCCCCTAACAGAGAATGACTCCGCCACCCGGCCACATTCAGCCAGACAGCTCAAGGGCACAGGCACACCAGCACGGGCAGGAAGGGCTCCCGGCAAACCCAGACCTGCCCCGGAAGTGAGCCTCGCAATGCCACTGCACCCTTGTCTGGCCCTTTGACCAAACTTCTGACAGAACGTTTAAGTGAAAAAGAATTGGTCTCAATGGAAATAGTTTCAGTCCATCAGAAATGAAAAAGCAAAAAATTGGAACTAGCTTAACTGAGCTTTACAGAAAATTGATCACAGCATTAAACTGGCTTAATGGAGTCCATTCCGGAAAACCCTCTCCGAAGAAAAATTTATCAAAGTCGGAGTACTTCTCTGCAGCACGCCTGTGTTCAAAGTGTCTGCAGTGGGATTTCCACTAGGAAACAGGCGAGCCGGCCCACAGCGGGAGCAGCACCTGAGTGCAGGGGCCGGAGGGGTGTCAGGCAGAGGCTCTGTGGCCCCTTCTCTTCAGAAAATAGAGCAAAACTTCTATTATGATTGCATTGGTCTAAAGATGAACATAATCCAGGCTGGATTTATTTTCTTTATTCATTTTTCTTTCGGGGGGGGAGAGGTTTTTTTCTATAGGGCGCGTGCGCTCGCCAGAAAGACAGAGAGAGACAGAAAGTGAGAAATCACCCCCCAGGGAGGATGGTCACACCACAATCCCTTCTCCATTCTCCTCTTGGGATCCTGGGCACGCACACATTAAGCCACCGGATCCGGGACTTGAATCGCAGTTGAGTACATGGGAGTCCAGCGACATAGCCATTATGCCAACTGCTGGTCCTGAATTTATTTGATTATTATTATGTCCCCTTTTTCTTCTGGTTTTAAAATAATTTAAAATTGTGGCCAGCAGATGGTGTGGAAGTGAAGGTGGCTGCATCGTATATGGCTGAGTTTATGGTCAGGGTCCTGGACTCGGCAGCTGGAGAAACACTGGGCACATGTGCATGCCTGGCCAAACCCCAACAGGGGGCGGAGGAGTGACTGTGCGTGGCCATCCCTCTGGGGGTGATTTCTCACTTTCCCTCTTGTCTGTCTCTCTCCAGGGAGTGCATGCACCCTGTAGCAAATTAAATCAAAACTTAAAAAAAAAAGAATATGATAAACCAGCAGGAGACATGGTGGTTGAGGCCTCTGGATCCCACATACCTGACTTCATGGTTCGAATCCCAGACCTAGCAGCTTGAAAAATATGCTGGTGGCATGTGTGTGCACGCCCCAAATCCCAAGGACAGAATGGAGCAGTGACTGTGGTGTGGCCATCCCTGGAGGGAAGGAGAGGTGCTATCTCACTCTTTCTTTCTCTCTGTCCCTCTGGTGAGCACAAACACCCTATAGGAAAAATACAATAAAATGAAGTAATTGGGGTCTTGGTCACTGGGGTTAATGGGTAAGCTGGCCCTGGTAGGTCCAGGCCAAGGCGAGTAGCAGAGTGTAGGGGAAGCAGAGGGACAGGACTGGGTCTGCGACCTCCTAGGGGGAGGGCCAGCAGCCCCGCCCCGCCTTCCTGTGCTGGCCCTTCCCAGGCTCTCTCCACTCCAGCCTTCCACCTCTGGCGTTTCTGTTTTGGTGCTCTGAAGAGCCGAGAAAATACCAGTACCTATTCTTATGCCCCTTCCCAGACTGGCGTCCCTGCCGGAGCAAAGTCCTCCATGGCTGCTGGCCTGGATGGCACAGCTGGGGGGAGGGCTAGCTGTGCACCACCCCGCCTCCTTCCTTCCCTGCCTCCCTGCCCTGCTTGCCTGCATGGAGAGTCCTGGGTACAGGGACAGCCTAGACTGGGCCCTGGCCCTGCCCGGGAGGGACCGATCCAGGGTCTGCCCAAGGCAGCTCTCAGCGCAGACTGTGGACGGCAGGACAGGACGGCCTATGCCTGGAGAGCCTGTGGCAGTGTCCCCGGCCTCTGCCCACTAGGGGTCACTACTAGCACTTACTCTCTCCCAAATGCCACCCTCAACAATGTTCTAGGCATTGCCCAATGGCCCCAGGGGCAAAACAGCCCCCAGTGGAAACCCCGCTGGGTATGGGTGTTGAGGACAGAGAAGAGAGTCAGAGAGCACTCAAGGACACACCATAGGCCTGGAAACAGGTCATCGTACAGGGTCCCAAAGAGCTCCTGGGGCTAGAAAGGGAACAGAGGGTCGAGGTCTGGTGTGGGTGTGGGTGTGGGCCGACCAGGGACGCTCGCAGAAGGCCAGCTCGGCCGTGTAGCTGAGCAGCCCCTGGAAGAACTGGGTGCAGCACAGCAGGAACAGCCGACAGGACGCAGGGTGTCAGACTGGAGCTGGACAGCAGACCTCACTACCTGTTGGCGGTTGGAGCAGGCAGACAAACCGAGAAATTGTCATTTTTTTTATTTGTATTATGCTATAGAGTGCGTGTGGCAGAGAGAGCAAGAAAGTGAGGAAACACCTCCCATGGTGGGTGGTCATGCTGCGCTCCCTCTCCCTTTCACCTTCCTCTGGGGATTGGGGCATGCAGGCACATACGCCCTGTGTGCTTTTCGAGCCACTGCGTCTGGGGCTTGAACCATGCAGTTGGCCCTGTGGGATCCACCTGCCTTAACCACTATGCCACCTGCCGGCACCCTAGAGACTTCTAAACTTGCAGGTTACCCACGAGTTAAATCAAGCTTAAAGATATATTTTGTGGGACCAGCAGTTAGCGTAATGGCTATGTTGCTGGACTCCCACGCGTCCCGGACCCGGTGGCTTAAAACTCACTCTGGGCGTGTGTGTGTGTGTGTGTGTGCGTGCCCAAGATCCCGAGAAGAGAACGGAGAAGAAGGGATTGCGGCGTGGCCATCCCCCTTGGGGGGTGATTTCTTGCTTTCTGTCTCTCTGTCTCTCTCTCTCTCTGGCGAGCACACGTGCCCTACAGCAAAAACCTCTAAAAAAAAAAAAAGACCTCTTTAAAAAAAGATACATTTTGTTTGGTCTATTTAATAACAATTTAATTTGGAAATAACCTTAAGTGCTTCACTTTAGTGCTTCACTTTAGCTATAGCTGTCACCATTTCTTATAATCCACTAATCCAGTTATTCGGTGTATCTCCCGCCTTGTTTCTGAAGGCTCCTGAGTTCATGGCTTTGTGTTTCAAATATATAAAGAAAGCGATCTTCCCTTTGGAGTTCATGGATCGTCTTCGGGTCTTTGGATGAGATTTGGAGCAGCTGGAAGCTCAGCCACTGTGGGTAGGGAGGCCCTAAAGTGTATCGAGTATTCTCTGGTGTGAGAGTCCCCGCTACCCTGGAGTTCTAAGCATTTCCACTTCTCTCCCAAAAGAGGCTGAGCTGGGTGGGGTCTCTGCAGGACGCTGGAGGAGTCTCGTACAATCTGCTAAGGGGGAACCAGGGCTAGGTGCTGGCTTTTCCTCATCTCTATCGTAATTCAGTGAGTACACTTAGAAATGAGTACTCTGTGAGGGACCGGCAGGGGGCGTAGTGGCTAAGGCACTGGACTCCCACACGGCTGACCGAATCACGGGTGCATGTGCATGCGTGCCCAGAACCCTGAGAGGAGACTAGAGAAAAAGGCATGGCAGTGTGACCACTGCCCCTGGGAGGTGATTTTTCACTTCCCTTCTCTGTCTCTCTCCAGGAAGAGGAACAGATGAAACCACCTCAGAGAGCGGCCCGGGTGTCAGTGGGTGTGTCAAGACTTTATTAAATTTTTCTTAAGGTTTTTGCTATAGGGCACATGTGCTTATAGGAGAGAGACAGGGAGGGAAAGTGAGAAATCACCCCCCACGGGGGATGGCCACACTGCAATCCCTTCCCTCCATTCTCCTCCTGGGATCCTAGGCGCGCACGCGCGCACACACACACACACACACACACACACACGTGCTCAGAGTGCTTTTCAAGTTACAGGTCTGGGACTTGAACTGCACTCACCGAAGTGGGAATCCAGCACCTTAACCACGAAGCCAGCTGCTGGCACCTGGAGACTTTACTTTTCCTATCCGTTTTAGGTTCACAGCACAGTTGAGAGAAGGAGCAGATGGCCATATCCCTCCCCCACCCCCGCACACAGGCATGGCCCCCACCACCAACACCCCCTACAGCACCCCGGGGTTCCAGAGCTCCCAGGGTGAGCCCAGCTGCCAGCAGTTTGAAAATTAGCACAGCGGGGGGTGCTTCTCAAGGACACTGTGCTCACCCCTAATTCTGACTCAGGAAGTTGGGGTGGAGCCACTCCTGGGGCGCTGATGTCGAGGGTGGAAAGAACTCTCTGCTCAAGTGTGGTGAGCATGGAACGCGCTCCAGCCGGCTCTCCCTCATTGAGCCAGCCTGCACTTCCCAAGCTCATCCTGCGTGTAGGCCCTGCCGGGGAGGAGAAGGCGGACGCCGACGGGGTAAGGGCCGTCTGTAAGGAGGCCCTGGTCGGTGGGCCAGAGAGGCGGTGCCCACATAGCCCTTGAGCCCACGTAAGACGTCCACAGAGCACGGTCTCTCACAGGAGCACCGGGGCAGCTCCCAGGGCAGGTCAGAGATGGCCTTGCCTAGTGGCCAATGTCGAGCTGATGCCTGACCGAGGTGGAGCCAGCCCTGCAGAAACTGGGCAACAGGGCCAGCGGGAGCACAGTGGTGAAGGTGCTGGGCTCCACGTGGCTAACCGCCGTCTGAGTCCGGACGGGCAGCTTGAAGGTCACACCTAGCACATGTGTGTGCGTGCCCAAGATCCCGAGAGGAGAATGGAGGAGAAGGGATTGCGGCGTGGCCATCCCCCCCGGGGGGGGTGATTTCTCACTTCCCTCTCTCTGTCTCTCTCCAGCAAACACATACGCCCTATGGCATAAACCTAAAAAAACAACAGAACACAAGCATACACACACTGGTACCTCAATGGATGTAGCTTTTGGCAAGGTCATTCTGGAAGACTCGAGCGGGTGGCTGGAGGAGAAAGGCTCTGGGGCATTCATGCTGGGCCATCCACACCCAGCGCAAACAGGAGCTGGAGAAATGGCAGGGACCAAGCAGACTCTGGTGCTGAAACATCTGTCTAGCTCTGCTTCTGGGCTCTTCCACTCATTTCTCGGAGCAAGTACCGATTCCAGCCGATCTGACCTCAAGTCCCAGGTGAGGAGGAGCTGGGGCTGTGGCCTGCACCCCCATGAGTGAGCCCCCTGTGCAGGGACCTGAAGCAGGAGTCAGAAGACAGCGGATCATGGCTTTGCTTGGAGACAGTGCCTGGGGACCACGGTTCGAATCATGAACATGGGGCCAGATGTACCTGGGTTTGAGGCCTGTGCTCGTCAAATAACTGAACGGCCCGGGGCAAGTTGCTTTCTCTGTTTGCCTTTTATCTGGAAAATTCCCATAATGCTTTCTCCAATTGTCAAAAGGATTAAAGAGAATGCAGGTGGAGACCTTTTGCAAGAACCTGACCCACAGTGGACAGGTGGGTCACCTCGGACACCTAAGTGGGCAGTATTCCCACCATTGCTTTTTTTTCCTTCTTTTAAACTTTACTTATTTCTTCCATGAGCAAGAAACAAAGAGCACCCCCACAGGGTCCGCAGCCAGCCCAGCTCATGGGCACGTGTGTCTGGCGTGCAGGGACGTCTCCAGACTTGAACCTGGAACTTCCCCCTCGTAGAGCATCCTGCTTTACCTGCACACCATTATCTGGCCCTGGTCTGGCTCTGGCTTTGATATGAGAAAGGGAAGGCCACCCGAAGCCGACTCCATACTGGGACGACTACCCCAGGCCAGACGGCGGTGGAGTATGCTTCCCGGGTGACTCGGGCAGGGAAGATGTTCTCTTTGCTCTTGGCAGGCAGCGCGTGATTGGTAGGAAAGGGGGCGATAAACACAGGGCGGACCTGCGCGACCAGGGTATGCAGTGCGAGCGGCAGTTCGTGTCCTATCTACCGCAGTGCCAGGCTTCCAGAGCGCTGCCGAGGCGGAGATCCCATCCGTGGACCCACACTCACCCAGAGCCATCATCTGTCGTCCCAGACGCTAGGGCTCGGAATATTTACTCGCGCTCACAGAGCTGCCCGGAACGGCTTCTGCGGCTCTCCGGATGGACAGTGCCTTTGCCGCCTACAGCAGCTGGGGAGTCGATACCCTCCTCCAGGCGGCCCTGTCGGGCCACCAAGGGGACCTGAGAGTTGGTGTAGGGCCCCCCACCACAGTCAAGTGAACTGCAGAGATTTCATCTCACCGAGGTTACGGGAATGTAACAGAATAACAGGCATTCTGGGACCAGCAGCTGTCGTAATGACTGTCGCTGGACTCCCACGTAGTCGACTGCAGTGCGAGTCCCGGACCCGGTGGCTTAAACTCACGCTGGGCGCGTGTGCGTGTGTGCCCAAGATCCCGAGAGGAGAATGGAGGAGAAGGGATTGCGGCGTGACCATCCCCCCTGGGGGGTGATTTCTCGTTTCCGTCTGTTGGGGGGCGCCCACACAAAAAAAAAAAAACCCCCCCAAAAAAAAAAAAAAAAAAAAAAAAAAAAAGTCATTCTACTTAAAACTGTGCAGTTTTGGTACCAGCAGATGGCGTAATGATTATGTCACTGGACTCCCACGTCGTTGACTGCGGTTTAAGTCCCCGGCCTAATGGCTTTAAAACTCACTCCAGGTGCATGTGGGTGCATGCCTAAAATCCCAAGAGGTAAACAGAGGAGAAGGGATTGAAGCATGGCCATCCCCCTGGTGGGGGTGATTTCTCGCTTTCTGTCTCTCTGTCTCTGTATCTCTGGTGAGCACACACACACCCAGAAAAAAAAAAATATCTCTAAAAAAAAAAGACATTTAGTTTTGTCATGTTTGCTTATAAATAAGACCCTACCTCACCCCACTCCAGGGATTTACTTCTCTCTAGTCCTCAAAGAGAAAAACATTATTAGATTTTTCTGAACAAAACATGGAGTAGCCGTCTTCAGCTCAGTGGTTTTTCCGGGTGCTGCTGAGACCAGGGCAAAGCCCAGGGAGGTGGCAGCTCTTCCCAGTGCTCGGCTTAGACGCAACGAGCGTGGGATGGCCCCAACATCACCGCCAAGCTGTGTGCTTCACCTCAGTGGGCTGCTCTCTTTTTAACAACAACAACATCGTCTTGCTGTGCTGTGGCCCTCCGGCTCAGCCTCTCAAGGCTCTGGACTTCCGGCAAACAGCAACGGTGCCAGTCCTTACACACAGGGCCTCGCTGCTGCCCAGGCCAGCCTTACACGTAATTCTCAGATCTCAGCTGCCCTGAGTCTCCATGACTACTGGCGTATACCACCCGTCCTGGCCTATAGATTGGACCAGGAATCGAACCCGGGCCTCCCATGTGGTCCCAGCCTGCAGAGCACAGCGTCTGACCTGCACTGCCATGGCTGGGCCTGGGCTGCTCCAAGGACTTTTCTCGGCTCCTCTCGTCGTTTTCTCCTCCACGGCTGGCTTTGCAGTCCTGTCGCTCCACAGAACCCTTTCACTCTGAGACGAGGATCAGCGAAATGCATGGGGGGGTTGCTGCTTAACATTCAGGAGATGAGCACACATGCACGTTATCAGTCATTCTTACCAGATGGCAAATGGAGCTTTCACCAGAAATCGAGCAGCAAGCATTCAAATTCATCACCAGCCAACATCCACATTCACATGCATTTTCAATTTGACATCCGTAATGAGTTGGTACAGTGAAAATTAGTATTTTACGCCTATATTGTTGACTATTTGTAACAGTTACGATAATGCAGATTTGGGACTAAAAAGTTGTCATTAAATAAAATCTCACAACTTGCAATTTTCTTAAAAGTTTTTTTCTCTCTCTATATATAGAGAGAATCACCACTGGGGGAATGGCCACACCACAGTCCCTTCTCCTCCTTCTCTTCTCGGGATTTTAGGCATGCATGCACATGCACCTGATGTGATTTTCAAGCCACTAGGTCTGTGACTAGAACCTCGAAGTCAGTCATGTGGGATCCAGGGCCTTAACATCCATGCCACCTTCTGGCCCCACAACTTGCAATTTTTGTCTCTCTATATTTTTCCCCTTCAATACCTGAGGAGTTCTACATTTAGAATGGGCTAATGGAGTGTTACAGCTTAAGTAGGTGTCTCCATTTTTTTTAAAGAATTATTTATTTGGCTTTATTTATTATTATTATTTTTAATTTGACCAGAGAGAGACAAAGAGAGACAGACAAGTGAGAAAGCAAGCCGCCAGGAGGGCCACTTGAACTGTGGTCGGCCATGGGACTTGAACTGGTCAGAATCCAGCGCCTTAACCACCATGCCCTCTGCTGACCCCAGGGATCCAGTTTTCTTAACTACCAGGCCACAGGGCTGGCCTGAGAGTAAATTCTTGCTATTCCAGTGCCAGAGGCAGGGAGCCGTCTTTAGCCCGAAAGGTAGATTCCTTCCCTAACGTAGTTTGAGTTTTGGCCTTTGCTGGTTATCATCAGATACGGGGCTAGCCCAGGGGGCTGTACCTCAGGGTCCAGCGGTCGTTACTGGCTGACCTGTGTCCTTCCAAGAGCCACCAGTTGAAGCCCTCACCTCAGGTGACTATGGGGTGATTAAGGTAAAACGAGGTTGTGGAAATGGGCCGGAAGCCGTCGCCAGCACTGCTGCTGTAAGAGATCAGGACGCAGACAAGACAGATGGACGGTCGACCATGCAGGACACGGCGGGCAGGAAGCCATCTGCGAGCCGAGCAGAGGCCACAGAAACCGGTCTGCAACACCTTGACCTTGACGGCCAGCCTCCAGCACTGGGAGAAAATCCATCTCTGCTTTCGAAGCCACCTGTCTGCAGTATTTCGTGACAGCAGTACGAGCACAGGGGTCCAGACTGGCTCCGTTTTCTCTACAGTGGAGATGTTGTAATTAGGACTCATTCATTGCAAGCAACAGACATCAAACCCAGCCAACTTACACACACACATGGGAAATGTATCCAGGCACAGACTGGCACCCCAAGGCCCCGAGTGCAGATGCATGGGACCCAGGGCCAGGATTCGGTTTCTGGCTTCTGCCTTTCACTAGGCGTGTCTCCCTTTAGTTAGCCACCCCAACTTCGGCTTCCTGGAGGAGCCTGCTGGCGTTTGAGAGCGGGCCCCACCTGTAGCCTAACCATCAAGGTCCACAGGGTGCACGGGGAATCGGAGCCTGGGGACACCAGGCATTGCCGGGACTGAGGGCTTGTCAGCCTGCAATGTCCCCGTACTGTGTGTGGGCAATGGGTGACAGAGATGCTGGCACATGGAGGCAGGCTGGCCGGTGTACTAGCAGCTTGGCTGCGGACGCCAAGGTCAGAGCAGGAGTGGCCCGAGACCTCACACAGCCCAAGGCCACTTGTGACCTTGTGGCTATTTCCAGCTGAGGGTGGTAGAAAGGAACAGTCGACAAGAATGTTGATTAGCACCTGTCAAAAACCTGTGCACCCATCAGCTAGGAAAAGCTGACTGACCAACTGGAATTCCACTATGTAAGTGGTTCAGAACCCTAAAATACAGTCACCTTTACATACACCAGAAAGAAAACCGTAACGTCTCTGCTTACACACGTATTTGGGAGCCCATGTCGTTACTCTCTGGGAAACGGAGGAAACCTGAATGTTTATTGCTCTGAAGAGGCGAGTACAGAAAACCGAGGAGGGACAGACTCACACACATCTACATCAAAAGCAGTTGCCCGGGTGGACCCGGCCCTGGGAAGGGCAGCCTCAGCCTCACCCCTGCCTGTTTCTGTTCCCGTTACTGCCTCCTCGTCCCTGCCCCACCCCTGCCTGGGAACCCTGGGGGAGGCCGTCCCTTCCAAACACCCTTCCTGAAGGACCACACAGCTGAGTACTTGATTTCCCTCCGACCGCCTTCTTCTCTTTCTATCTATCTATTTTTTTGCCATAGGGTGTGTGTGCTTGCCCGAGACAGAGAAGGGGAAGTGAGAAATCACCTCCTAGGGGGGATGGCCACGCTGCAATGCCTTCTTCTCCGTTCTCCTCTTGGGACTTTTGGGCACGCACGCACATGCGCCCAGTGTGATTTCCCAGGTCTGGGACTCAAACTGTGGTCAGCCCCGTGGAAATCTCGTACCTGAACCACCACGCCACCTGCTGGTCCCGCAGACTGCCTCTGTACGCTAGATTCCCCTGTAGACTAAAGCTCGTTAGGGTTCAAACCCTCTTTGTTCCCCATTTTGTCTGACAGGGCCTGGTGTGCCTTTATTGAACAACCTTTGTCACGTGACTAGTTGTCACGGGTTGAACAAAAAATGGTCAGAAAGGTGCTCCCTGGGCTCAAATAGAGAAAAGAAAGAGAAATATCCAGGTATATTCCTTTTAAGATAAAAACTTTATTTTACAATTTTATAAAGCAGCTTTACATTAAGCACAAACAATCCATTTACTTTGTATAGAAACAAAATACCTTTCCATCTGCAAAAAATCAAGTTCTGCTGAGTATAAAACTAGCGTGTGCACACTGTGCTTCAACTGCAAAGGCTGTACAGCTTTACAAAGGGCTACCCTTCCGAAGGGCATCCAGTAAACACTTTATTGCATATTTAACACATGGCGTAGAGCCCACATGGACCATGGAGACGGGGTGAGGAGACACAAGGAGGACGAGAGCAGCTTTCAGTGAGAGCTTTGCACGCCGACGAGGAAGCACGGCCACACCTGCAGGCTTGTGCTTGTGCGCCATCCCATTTGCTCAGTACCCTGGGCGGCCCTCGGATGCAGCCTTCACACACCTACCTCCAAAGGGTCAAAGCGACCCGCATCCGGAAACTTCTGGCTGCGTCTACAACTGAAGCGGCAATAGTTAACATCAAAGCTAACTCAGGATAAGCGGGGGAAAAAAAAAACCCAACACCTACGATCTAAAGACAGGCAAACAAAAATGTCAAGAAGCAAAACTGGAAAATACTCCCCCTTCTTAGTAGGAAGAAGTAAACATTTTATATGATTTTCAGACCTTAGAAAACTCTGTAGTTGTTCAGAGGCAAAATGTAAGGGGCAGTCTCGGGCAGTGCTCCTCCAGGGGTGCCCGGCTCACCTGCATCGGAATCACCTGAGGGCTTGTTCAAAATGCGGCCGATGATGATGCTTCACGGTGGATTTGTGGACGATCTGGGATCTGCATTTTAACAGACTCCCAGGTGATTCCAAGGCACCCTACAGTCTGAGAAGCACTGGTCTGTACTGGCAATGCGGCTACAGTCAACGCATCCTTCTAGAAAATCCTGGGACCACAGGACACACCGGGCTGCTGCTGCAACGCAGGGGGCAGTGTAACACCAACAGTCGCGAAATGGCGATGCACTTCTGGATCGGAAAGTCTCTCCTCCCTCAGGGGAAAAGGACGGCCCCTCTGTTAAGGCACTGGTATTTGTCACCGAAGCAGTACCAGACAGAAGTTCTCATGGACTCCGCCAATCAGAAGACCGGTATGAAAACTCAAAGCAGAAGTCTGGACCACTCAGAATAACAACAAACGTGATAAAGTAAAAAGGGCTTCCGGATCGGAGAAATTTCGTTTTGAACATCAGCATTAAAAATAAAAATGAGGGAGTCCTCATTTTTTATTGCTGAGACAATAAAAGGTTTATTTCATAAATTTAAATGTTGCTGAGATATCTAATGTGTAAGAACTACAAAGGTCAAAAGCTAGGGGAAAACCTAAGAGCCTACAACTGTTTTTGCTGTGGGCAAATGAAGAGTTGAGGTCAACGCTGAATACGCTGGGAGTTTAAACCTCCTTCTCTGTGGTCAGTTTAATGTCTTCGGTGTAGGTCTTTCTTCCCCCCTTTGTTGCTGATATGCAGATATTATGTACACATATGCATACAGTTCCTGGCTTATCATGTTATCTGCTAGAGGGTGTGTGTGCTTGCAGAGAGACAGAGAAAAAGCCCCCACCAGCGGGGCGCGATCACACCACCATTCCTTCCCCTTCATTTCTCCATTCGATGAGATTTCGGGCATACGTGAACACATGTTTGATGAGTTCTTCAAGGTACCAAGGCTGGCATTTGAACTGTGCAGTTGGTCACACGGGATCTGGCCCCCTTAACCATGAGGCCCTGGGGCTGGCTGTTTCCGGATTTTAAGCAGTGCCTGGTAGGCTGAATTCAATTATGATCCCGTGTGTGGTGTGCAACACCGGCTCCCAAACGTGCACTCGATATAGGTCACAGACACACTGCACTGCGTCTGTCAGACCCAGTCCCCAAAGGGGTGGGGTCTCCTATGTCCAAACTCTATCAGCTACGGTATCGATTTAGTGATCAGCATACCGTAAAAACAAAAGGCAGAGTAAAATAGACTCCCCTCATTTTAGCGCAGGGCCTTGAGCCCCTGGAGCAGACACTGTCTGCAGCCTGAGGGCGATGCCTGCTTAGGTGAGGTGCAGGAGGGCAGTGCCTAAGCAAAGGTCCCATTACACGCGGACGCAACGGCAGTCCTGTCCTGTCTCCTCTACCTAAAAGCTAGAATAACTTAAAGTCAAATTTCGAAAGGGAAAAACGATGACAAAGAATCAATGGTGTGTAAAGTGATGATCAAGGATGATCTAGGTAGGAAAATAATCCTGCTACGATTCTTATATGCAATATTGGAACCATTTTTTTTTTTTTAAAGAGAGTACAGTCCTAAAAGGGAATGGAGGTGGGCTTAAAATTACTAGCTCATTCCCTAACTTAGGTTTGCAATACATTTCTCAAACAATGTCCCAAAAATGTCCCCTGGAAAATGGACAAAACTCAAGTGCAGTCTAAAATGCAATACAAAATTCTAGGTAACGACAGAAAAGAAGCTATCACAATGGGATGGGGGAAGGACAGACTGATTATCAAACTTTACTGATTGTAGATCAAGTTTCATAAAACAGATAACATTTCTGTAATTTCTTGTGCAGTCAACAAGTTTCATCTTAGTTGTGCTTACATTATATAACTGTGAAGCCTGAACATTGGTTGTGTTTTCATTTACACATTTCAAGAAAACCATAATTCAAAATAGTCTCCATATATAACAAATTGAACAAATGCAACAGACACTCATTCACTCCCAAGAAATAAATCGATAGAAAAGCAACATCTTTGTAAAAAGTTGAACACAGTCCACTACCCAGGCTACAAGTACGTATTTACTGTTCTTACAGCACATGATTTAAAGTCTGCTTTCCATATAAATATAAATGATCACATTTTAAAAGAGCTCCACACTGAGTTTGCAGGTCCGTGCTGGACAGCTGGCGAGTGACGGCTGCTTGCCAGTCTTTCCCAAACTGAGTGACCGGCCCTCTGTGGGGCTGTCCAGGGTGACTGGCAGGGCAAACTAAGCATCCTCATCCCCCCGCTGACTAAGCACCTCCCGCTCTAAGCACCACCTATGTTTCCGAACACCCAAACCACGGAACGGGATCGGTTCCCAAGGCTGGGTCAGGGATGACGTATCGCACTGATGGAATCCGCAAACACCTAGTACACGACCTCTTAAAATGTGCCTGTTTTCTGTGGAGGCTGAGCCCGTCGGTCCTGCGGACGGCAGAGGCTGAACAGTAATTTTGGCCGTGAGCTCTAGTTGTGCTTTGCCCTGCTGCCTTTCAGGTAGCTTTTCCACCTCTTGACAAATTCTTTGAAGATGGGGGACTCATCAATGGTACTGAGGAGCTGCAGCTGGTTGATGTGTGTGGTGTGATAGTCCCAGCGGGCCAGGTTAGGCGCGATGCCCAGCATGAAGTGACGGAGGTCATAGATGGTCCCTGAGCCAGTGTCGTACAAGGGCAGCATGGCTTTAAGGGACTCCATGCCGCGCTCGTACAACAACCTCGCTTCTTTCCCGAGTTTTTCCCCTGCAGTTTCTTTTAAGTCATACAGTCCAATTAAAGAATACATAAAGCCATTTAAAACGAAAGAGCTAGGCGTGGTCGGATATTCTTCATACCAGTCATGTTTATTCATAAACACAGCTTTAACTCCATGCTGCTCTGACAGAAACTTGTAAGGGGCTGTCGCCCTTAAAGCTGAACTGAGGAATACGTGGTCTTTCGTTAGCAGATAGGCCCTGACTAGCGTAGAGATGGCCTGCCCCTGGGCCATGGCAGAGTACCAGCCCGGCTCTAAAGACTTGAACCCTTCCCCTAACTTCCGGGTCACCATGATGGGCCAGCCCCCTTTCTCATCCTGGTTCCTGACCAGCCAGTCACTCGCAGCAAAGAACGCGGCCATGTGAGCTGTGGTGGAGATGGTAATGTTGTCGAGAAGTCCCTTCCCTTTAGCAATCAACCGAACCACCTTCCTGGGCATGATCTTGGTCGGCTTGACAGCTTTCGTGTTGGAAAGACCCACCCCTTTCCTGAGGTCAGTGACCAGGTCCCTGGTAACCGTGCTCCACGACGTTCTGGGCCCGATGCCATAGTAGATGTCTCTTTCTTTAAAAGCAATTAGCTGAGTATTTGAGACGTAATGCACAGTGAAGAGCTGATTCTTCTCTGTGGTCTCCAGAACTACGGACACACTCCCATTTGTCAAGAACTTGAGGTCGAACGAAATAATGAAATCTTTTGTGTTTCCCAGTTGCAAGGACACGCCTTCACTGGTTTCTGCAGGGAGACATCCGACAAAGACTGCTTAGAATATGAGCATGTCTGCATTGAAATCTAACTGCAATTCACCCTTAACAGCCACTGACAGACAAAATGCACGCTTGACTGTTTTGCATATCAGATTTTTTGCTTGTTTTACTAAATGGGCCAGAATTGGTTTTTCATGGCTTGTGAGCATCAGGCCAAAGCTTTTACCTTTTGCTCTGTCTGGTTTATATTTAAGGGTTAGGAGCAAATGGCTAAGGTATTGCTGATGCTGATCGCTATACATCTCAAATTTCCAAAACGCATTTATGCGCACTATCTCCTGTGACCCTCTCAACACTCTTCTGAGACTGGTAAGGCAGGAAGTATTATTTCCATTTGAGAGATGAGAACGCACAGGTTTTTGCAAGGTTAAATTGTTTGCCTGAGGCCAAAAGCTAATTAGCGGCAGGGCACAAGCAAGAATACAGGTTTCCCACGCCCGAGGTCAAAGGCTGTGGAGACACAAATGGCAGTGGAAACAGCACCCTCTAGGGGTAATCACGGAAGGATCACCAAGCCAGGTCTGTGCTGCGGGGAGTCCTTCAGGAACTCTCCAGCGTGTGGCCGAGAGCAGAGACAAGGAGCCTGAACACAGTGCGGCCAGCGGGAAGGGCGTTAGCGGGCTGGGCCGCTCCTTCCACTCCAGCAACACTGCCTTCCACCAGCACAGGTGTACTTGGCCCCGGCTCCATTAGCTCATTTGATGGGACACAAAACTATGAGTGTATCAAACATGAGAACATTGGGACCAGCAGTTAGCGTAATGACTATGTCACTGGACTCCCATGTAGTCGACCGTGGTTCGAGTCCCGGACCTGGTGGCTTAAACTCACGCTGGGCGCGTATGCGTGCGTGCCCAAGATCCCGAGAGGAGAATGGAGGAGAAGGGGAGGCGCGGGCCCAAAAGGGAAAAAAACCCCCCCAAAAAAAAAAAAAAAAAAGAGAACATGATGATAAACGTACACATCGGATAATGCTCTGAGTGACTTTTAAAGTTTTATTTCAGACATAACCTTCCAATATAACAAAAAATCCATTTGATCTAGCAAAATGTCAGCACTGTTTTAACTAGCATTTTTCTGCATCTCTAGTGAAATGGAATCTGAGGCTCAATATACTATCCCTGAAACACTGCGGAAATCTGAACTGACTCACTTAAGATTAAACTATATTCAGCAGAGCAAGCCATCTTTTTTTTTTTTTTTGGAGAGGTTTTTGCTATAGGGCACGTGCGCTCACCAGACAGACAGACAGATAGAAAGCGAGAAATCACCCCCCAGGAGGGATGGCCATGCTGCAATCCCTTCTCCTCCATTCTCCTCTTGGGATCTTGGGCACGCGCACACACACGTGCCCGGTGTGAGTTTAAGCCATCGGGTCCGGGACGCGAACCGCAGTTGACTATATGGGAGTCCAGCAACATAGCCATTATGCTAACTGCTGGTCTCAGAGCAAGCCATCTTGAGTGCTACTTATTTTTTCATTCTTAGGGTAATGCCTCATTTGTCAGATAATATTATTAACTATATCATCTATTTTGGCCAAACTAGGTATCAATGAATCTTTAGAAGTTCAAATGATATGGGAACCGGCAGTTAGTGTAACGGCTATGTCGCTGAACTCCCATACAGTCAACTGTGGTTCGAGTCCTGGACCCGGTGGCTTAAACTCATGCCAGGCGCATGTGCATGCGTGCCCAAGATCCCAAGAGGAGAATGGAGGAGAAGGGATTGCAGCATGGCCATCCCTCCTGGGGGGTGATTTCTCGCTTTCTATCTGTCTGTCTGTCTGGTGAGCGCACGTGCCCTATAGCAAAAACCTCTCAAAAAAAAAAAAAAAGACGTATATACCAATGGAATAAAATTTAAAAACCAGAAATAATCTACATATATACAGCCAACTGATTTTTGACAAAGTTGCACAAAACATACATGGGGGAAAGGGCAGTCTCTTCAGCAGATGGTGCTATGAAAGTGGGTACTCACAAGCAGGAGAATTAAAACAGACCCCCTTTCTCACCATAAACACAGATCAACTCAAACTGGATGAAAAGACTTAAGCGTGAGGCCTAAAACTATGAGACCGCTAGAAGACAACACAGGGGAAATTTCCCAGTACAAGAGTTCAGGCGAAAACTTAAGACCTAAAAACCAGAGATGACAAAAGCAAAACCAAACGGGACTGTATCAAACTTAAAAGCTTCTGCAGAGCAAAGAAAACAATAACGTGAAGAGACAATTAGCAGAATGGGAAGTAGCTGCAAAGCCTTCATCTGACAGGGATTAGTATCTGTAACACAAGGTACTCAAAAGCAAAAAGAGTCCGATTTTAAAATGGGCAAATAATCTGAACAGGCTCTTCTCAGTAGCCAAAAAAGTATACAAAAAAATACACAACATCTCTAACATCAGGGGAAAGCACATCAAAAGCAGGCGCGTGTGCGTGCGTGCCCAAGATCCCGAGAGGAGAATGGAGGAGAAGGGATTGCGGCGTGACCATCCTCCCTGGGGGGTGATTTCTCACTTTCTGTCTCTCTGTCTCTGTCTGTCTGGCGAGCGCACGCGTCCCATAGCAAAAACCTCTAAAAAATAAACAAAAACAAAAAACAAAAAGATTATCTCAAACCAGTTATAATGGCTATTATCAAAAAATAAAAAATAGGGCTGGTCCTATGGCCTGATGGTCAAGGGACCTGGATCCCACAAGCCAACTGCAACTGTACAGTTCAAATTCCAATTCTGTCGACTTGAAAACACACGGGGCTCAAACGCTGGCCAATCCCAGCAGGATGGAGAGATGGAGGAGAGGGGCGTGCAATGACGCCACCGAAGGAGGAGACTGCTTTCTCCTTCCTCCCCACCTCTGGTCAGTGCACACACCCTCTGGACAAAAAAAGTCTCAGGACTTTGAGAACACACACACACGCACCCAAGATCCCGAGAGGAGAATGGAGGAGAAGGGATTGCAGCATGGCCATTCTCCCTGGGGGGTGATTTCTCACTTTCTGTCTCCCTGTCTCTGTCTGGCGAGCGCACGCGCTCTATCGCAAAAACCTCTTAAAAAAAAAAAAAAAGAAAAAAAAAAGAAATATGTTCCTTCTATTCCTAATTTCTTGAGAGTTTTTCAGGAGGCTGAGTTGATGCTGAGTTGTATTTTCCCATGTCTACTGCAACGATCACGTGGTTCTTGTCCTACCTTGTCGATGTGACGTATTAAGTTTATTGATTTGCACGTGTGGATTCCTGTACCCTGGGGACATACTCCACTTGCCCATGATGTATAATGCTTTTGATGTGCCGCTGCCTTCCATTTGCTAATATTTTGTTGAAAATTTTTGCATATACGCTTATCAGGGATATTGGCCCTCTTTTGTTTGTTTTATTGTTTGAGGGTAATATTGGTCTTACAGAATGAGTTTGGGAACATTCCCTCCCCTCTAGTTTTTTGGTAAGTTTGAGAAGTGGTGTTACTTCTTTAAAATATTTGTAAATTCAGCAGTACTGGGTTTTTCTTTGTTGGAAGACTTTTAATGACTGATTCAATGTCCTCCTCCTCATCATTATCTTAATTTAAGGCAGGGTTTTGCTGTGTTGCAGTTCTCCTGCCTCAGCCTCCTAAGCAGCAGGGACCACAAACTCGCGCTTCCAGCACGCAGCTCTTTCAGACTCTTGCTGTTACCTGGGCCAGACCAAGGTCAAGATGCTCCTGCCTTGGCCTCCTGAGTCGCTGGGATACTAGGTGCGCATCACCGTGCCTAGCCTTTGCACTGGGCCCAGAATAACGTCCAAGCCTCCCATGTGGTCCTGGCCTTTGGAGCACAAAGGCTTTCTGTTGCTTTCTAATTCAGTCCAGTAAGTTGTATTTGTTGAGGAATTTACCCATCTCACCAGGTTTTCCAATGTGCTGTATGCTGTTGTTCTTAACAGTCTCTAATGCTCTTCTGTATTTCTGTGGTTTCAGTTGTAATGTCTTTTTTTATTTCTGATTTTACTTATTTGGGACTTCAGCTTTTTTTCTTAGTCTAGCTAACAGTTTGCAATTTAATCTTTTCAAAAAACCCGAGTTTTAGTTTTCTCTTTCCTACTGTTTTCAGTTTCAGTCCTGCTGTGATCTTTGTGACTCCTTTCCTTCTACTACTACTACTTTTGTTTGTTCTTGCCCTTGCTTTTCTAGTTCCTTGAGAACGGTCAAGTTGCTTACTTGAAATCTTTTTTTTTTTTTTTGTGGATATATGCATTTATTGTTATGAACTTCTCTCTTAATGCTGCTTTTGCCATATCTCATAGGTTTTGGAACATTGTGCTTCCATTTTCATTTACTTCAGGAATTTACTTATTTATTTTAGTTCGCTATAGGGCATGCATGCTCACTGGAGACAGAGAGAGAGAGAGGAAGAAAGCACCCTCCAGGGGGATGCTTCTCTCAGGGTACTGAGATGCACACATGTGGCCAGAGTGCTTTTCAAGCTGCTGGGTCCAGGACTCACACTGCAGTTGGCCTTTATTCTGCCAGAGGGGGGGAAGGGAGAAAGCACCCCTCCCCCCAGTAAAGTATGGTCACGCCACAATCCTTTCTCCTTGTATCCCCATCCTGTTGGGACTTGGGGCACGCATGTACTGGCATATTTTTCAAGCCTCTGGGAACAGTATTTGAACTGCATGGTCCACCATGTGAGATCTAGATTCCTTAGCCACCAGGCCATGGGGCCAGCCCAGTTCTTTTATTTCTATTTCTTTGTCTAATTTTTAATTCTGTTCATGAATTGGTCTCCTGACTTCACTGAATTATCTATCTGTATTTTCTAGAATCTCCCTGAGCTTCCTTAGGATCATTATTGTTAATTCCTTTTTGTGCATTTTGAAGACTTCCTTTTCATTGGGATCTATTTCTGAAGAATTACTGTGTTCCTTTGGAGGTGCATTTCCTTACTTTTTCACATTCCTTGTGTCCCTAAGTCAATGTCTGTGCCTCTGGTGAGACAGTTGCCTTTTCTGATTTTGCGGGAGTTGCTTTCTCAGGGAAAGTGTTAGCGTGCACCCTACAGAGTCAGCTGGGCAGAGTGCTTTGAACTGGGTTCCGGGTAGGCACAGCAGGGCAGTCTCGGATTTCTCTGTCTGTAATCCTTGTCAGTAGGGTCAGTGAGTACCTCGGTGTTCTGGGCTATGAGTGTTTGTGGCGATAACGGCACAGCATTGCTGGGAGGGAGGCCTCTGTGTGGGCCGGTTGACCACCAGTGCTAGCAGGGGCTGAGGGTGCCAGCCCACAGAGTGTAGGGAGCAAGTGGACCCTGGAGGTAGGGGTGGGATACAAGCCTGGGGTAATGGGGGAAGGACGTACCAGCCCACGGACTCCAGGATGCGTGCGTGACAGTTCACCTGGTCCTATGAGCAGATTCCTCAGGGTGTGGGACTGTGTCCTGGAATGCACGGTCCTGAGTGGCTGTGGCTGCTGGGCTCCGAGCCCTACTGCTCAGTCTAGTTGCGGTGGCAGCCGTAACCCACTAGGAGAGATATTAGTAGGGTCTTAGGGGTATGGAGCTGTGAAAGCTTCTGGGCCTCTGGGCAGTTTCACTCTAATAATGGTTCTAGTCTCAAAATAGTGCAGTGCTGAAAGAACTAAGGTTAGGGTGGGAGTCAGCCTATCTGAATTCCCTCCCTGGAGTTATGAAGCTGAGTGGGTTTCAGGGAATTCCCAGCAGAGGGCCTCAGTTTGCAGTACCACACTCCCGCAGCTAGGACTGCAGTGGTTCGTGGTGGTGGCAGGGCCCCTGGGGATCTCTTCCTTAGTCTTCCCCAGCCATGAGGAGTTTCTCCGGCTCTGGGCTGACCTCACCTAGATGTTCTGCTTTTCCTTCTATGCTGTCATACTCATTCACTTCCTGGGTGGATGCCAGAGTTCCTTCTCAGACATTGCACTCAAAGTGTATTTCTAAGATTTTGTTCCTTCTTTGAGGAGGAGAGAAGTGCTGGGTGTGTCTCTCCGGCTACCTTAGTGACATCGACGACCTGGCCACGCTCTCTGCTCTGCCTCACGTTTCCCCCCTGCACCTCACCACGGGCCTGTGCCCGCACCGGGATTCTGTAGCACAGACCTGAAATGTGCTGAGAGAGTGGGTCTTAAATGTTACTACTGCAAACACAAGGCACCTAAGTGAGGTGATAGATGTGCTAACTAACTTGACAGTGGTAATCATTTCACAATATACAAATACAAAGGCATTATGAGCACATTAAATATGTATGATTTTGTCAATTAGACTTTAATAAAGCTGGGGTGGAAAAAAAATAATCTTTAAACCAATGTTTTCACATACAATAAATACTGCCATTAATCATTCAATCAACAGGTTTACTGTGTAGAAAGGGACGAGGCTTAGTGCCAGCAGGTGGTGGTTAAGGCACTGGACTCCCACATGGCCCACTGCGGTTCCAGTCCTGGACTGGTGGCTTGAAACCCACGCTGGGTGCGTGTGTGTGTGTGTACCAGAGTGACCATCCCCCCTGGAAGGTGATTTCTCACTTTTCCTCTCTCTGTCTTGCTCCAGCAAGTGCACGTGCCCTGAGCAAAAACCTAAAGAAGAAGGAGAAAAGAAGAAGAAGAAGAGGAAGAAAAGAAGTAGAAGAAAGGCTATACTTAGCACCTTGAGGAAGACTCAGGTAAAGAAGTGAAGCTCAGGGGAACCAGCAGTTAGCGTAATGGCTATGTCGCTGGATTCCCACGTAGTCGACCGCGGTTCGTGTCCTGGACCCGGTGGCTTAAAACTCACGCCGGGCGCGTGTGCGTGCGTGCCCAAGATCCCGAGAGGAGAATGGAGGAGAAGGGATTGCGGCGTGACCATCCCCCCTGGGGGGTGATTTCTCGCTTTCTGTCTCTATGTCTCTCTCTGTCTGTCTGGCGAGCGCACGCGCCCTACAGTGAAAATCTCTCCAAAAAAAAAAAAAAAAAGAGTTCTTCCCTGGAACTTTTAAAAAAAAAAAAGAAGTGAAGCTCATAAGACGCTTGACAAAGAATGCTACCACAATAGAAAAAAATGAAGTTGTAGAAATTAAATAAAATGAAAAATGCTTTTGGAAAGAGAAAGCTAATTGAATAGGACAGGTGTAAAATTTCAGTTCATCCAATTTTAAAATTAAGAAATAAAACAATAAAAAATATGCTGTGGGCCCATCATGATTCTTTACTCTAGAGGATTTTTGTTCTCTTTCAGGGAAAAAAAAAAACTCGAGGTCAAGAAAGAGAAAAAATAAAAGGCCAACCGTATCTAGCCCATTTCTCATCTCGATCAGGCCTGTACCTCTATGTACAAATCACACATCTACTCAACAGTGGTTCTCTGAATTTATCTCCACGAGGTCCACATTCTCTCAAAAGCCTCATCTCTCATGCCTCTGCTTCAATATAACAGTCTCTCCTCTTTGGCTCCTTTCTACAGCTCTGCTCCAAGTAATAACTCCCACATAACTCCAACTCACTCTCCGTCATACTCGGGTAGTCCCAGTGTGTAAACGCATCCTATTCCCACTGGCACACTTCGACCAACATGAGTTCCAACTCTGAATACCCATGTCCCACTGGCGAAGTGGCTGTCATGGCCAGGGCTCTCTCCTCCACATGCTTGAAACCACCTTAGCAAATGGTTTTACTCCAGCTACTGGCTACAGAAGGAAGGGCTAAGGTGAGCATCCCTCACTTAGGATGTGGGATCTTTTATATTACCCAGGGCACCCAAAAGTACATAATAAAATCTGCTGTTCTAAACAGGATAGAGGGCTGGCAGGTGGCGTCGTGGTCAAGGTGCCAGATTCCCACACGGCTGACCATGGTTCAAGTCCTGGACCTGGTCACGTGCTTTCTTCTTCCTCTCTCTCTTTCTGTCTCTCTGTGGTCAAACTGAAGAATAGTAATAAACAAGTGAAATAAATCATTCTTTAAAAAAATAATCTGGATAGAGTCCAGAAGGTTGCTATACACGAGACCTCGCAAACACCTGAGACCGTCAAGATGAGAGCTGTTGTTTCCTGCCCTAACGTAGACAGCATTATTGGTGCAAAACTAAGCTCCCTGGGTAACCCAGAAGCAAATGTCCCATAGTTGGAGTGTTTCCTGCTTCAGTAACCTCGTAGGCTGTCCTAAGCTAAATATTCTTAAACACTCTTCACCCAGCCGAGTCTGCTGTTTTACGATAAGCAAATATGCTCTGTGTGCTAGGATCGCGTAGAATGCCATAGGAGAAAAGAAGTTCTAGTCCCAGAATAAAAACTAAAGGTCACCCATTATTTGCACTGCATTAAGCACGCATAAATCTACTACTTTAGGCCATGGAGAGTGAGTAGGTTTGTATTGTGGCTTTCAAGGTCTGTGAATTACACAGTCATCAATAAAGGACAAGGAGAGGATACGGGAGCGGCCTCATAGCCTTTCCTCCCTTTTTACTTAACTGCCTGCAAGGTCGGCAGGAAGGGGGCTGAGTTCTGTTCTGGACAACATTTCGCCAGAGAAGCAAGCCTGAGGTGCTGACAGAAATTATTTCATTGTCTTTTTAAGTGATGGACTCATTCATTCTCATGGTTATTGATTAGTGCAGAAAACTACATTACATCCTAATGAATGAGACTGTCTTAGTAAAAGGGGAAATGTTGCATAAAGTTAATTTAATTTTATACATGATTTTATTAATGAAAATGGTTTTATATGAAGTTTGAGACAATCTAGTACATTAACAAAATTCAATACGAGAAGCAGGACTATTTAGTAATATTTTATCTTGAAAAAAATGAGAAGCTATTGGTAAAAAAAAAGGGAAAGGAAAGATGGCTCTCTCCATTAAAAAAATTGAATTTTACTATGAAATAGTTTAAAAATTAAACCACACTGTTCTGAGATATTAAAGTATTTTAAGAAACTTCATTTCTATGTGATGCAGACCCCCTGAGAAGGTATTTGTGCCGTAATTGGATCTTAACATTCAATATATGGCTCGGTTCTTCACATAGTAAATATTTCTATTTTTTTTTTTGAGAGTTTTTTTTTTTTTTTTGGAGAGCTATAGGGTGCGTGCGCTCACCAGACAGACAGAGACATAGAGACAGAAAGTGAGAAATCACCCCCCAGGGGGGATGGCCATGCCACAACCCCTTCTCCTCCATTCTCCTCTCGAGATCTTGGGCACGCAACCACACACACCCGGCGTGAGTTTTAAGCCACTGGGTCCGGGACGTGAACCGCGGTCAACTACGTGGGAGTCCAGCGACATAGCCATTACGCTAACTGTGTAATGGCTAACTGCTGGTTCCCTTGTTTGTTTGTTTTGCTATAGGATGTGTGTACTCCCAGAAAGACAGAGAGAGACAGACCGAAAGGGAGAAATCACCCCCCAGGGGGGATGGCCATGCCACAACCCCTTCTCCTCCATTCTCCTCTCGGGATCTTGGGCACGCACGCACAAGCGCCCAGCGTGAGTTTTAAGCCACCGGGTCAGGGACTCAAACCACGGTCGACTACGTGGGAGTCCAGCAACATAGCCATTACGCTAACTGCTGGTCCCTCTATTTTTTTGTTTGGTTGTTTTTGAGAGATTTTTGTTATAGGGCATGTGCGCTCGTTGAAGAGACAGACAGAGATAGAGAGAGAGACAGAAAGTGAGAAATCACCCCGAGGGTTGGCCACACTGCAATTCCTTCTCCTTTTGGGATCTTGGGCATGCACGCACACAGGCCCGGCATGAGGTTAAGCTGCTGGGTCTGGGACTCGAACTGCAGTTGACTCCGTGGGAGTCTAACAATGTAACCATTACATCATCTGCTGGTCCCAGTAAGTATCTCTTTCTATAACCTTGAATTATTTAGCTGTTTCTTCTTAAGGGACTTCACTTGGGTGATATGATTTGATTCTTTGTACATGCAATATAAAAGGTGTGCTAGCTGATGTGTTTTTAAAACCCGCATTAAAATTTTAAGTAAGCATCGAGTGCCATAAGTAGCACAGAATGAGCAGACATGTGCGACACATAACTTACCTGGAGCAATGAACTGCTTCACATTGGTGAGTCTAGACTTATCAGCCACGCTGGCCATGAAGCAGCCCTTGGGCACTGACCAGTCACCAGGCTTGCTGCCTTTGTCCCTGTCTTCTGCTGTCTCGTATACCTCTACATGCGGAGGCTTCTCAGTCAGATTCTTGCTATAGTGACTTAACCCATACTGTGCAATCTGGATGGGGTAGAAATAGCCTTGAGGTCCCCACTGCGTAGATAACGGCACACCTAAAAACAGAAGCTGAATGAATAATCGTGTCTGGACATGTATAAGCCTAGTCTGAATACCACTCCTCACTTTCCTACTTCTGGGGAATGTCACAAGGTTATTAACAACTTCTGAGTTTCCTTACTATACTGTTTTTGGAATAACTAGAAATTAGTACCAAATTAACCAGACATAAAAAAAGCACAAATTAAGGTTCATTCAGTCTCATTATTTGCTGACAGACAGCAATGCAATGCTCTGAATCATGTTGTAAGGACTTTTTATGTGTGCTACTTTTGCTCACACTCTTCTGATGTCATGTTTCATAACCCTGCTTCATACACTCAAATTTTGCACGATTTAAATGCACATAGAGAATGTTACCCCAGTCTCGTTCTAAAAATTAACCTCCCCAGTTTTTTTAAACATTTGTGCTTAACAACTACTTACTCTTCTCTTTCTTCAATGTCAAGCTAATGACAAAGTACTGGGTTGTCAGAAAAGTCATGATGTATTTCTCTATGCTTTTCTAAGCAAAAATGCGTCATGACTTTTCTAACAAAGCAATATATCTTCTGATGGTTAAACTATTTGCTTAAGAAGATGGCTAGAACTAGGCAACTTGAAAATAAACACAACTTGAAATTGTTTTTCATATCCTTTCTGTCAAAGTGTAATTAAAAAAAAATCTTATTACTTTATTTAACTTTATTTAGCATTATCATTTTCAATTTGACCAGAGAGAGACAGAGAGAGATAAGTGGGGAAGGGAGAAAGTAAGCTGCCAGGTTCAGGACTCGAACCATGGTTGGCCAGGTGGGAGTCCCAGCGCCTTTAATTACCACGCCACCTGCCAGACCCCAAAGTGTAATTTTTTAAGAACAAGAAGTGGTTTTTTTTGGGGGGGGGAGGGGAGGGCGGGGGCTTCTTCTAATGTATGTGTGAGAGAGAGGAGTGGCTGACAATGTCTAGCTGTTGTGGTCCTCCGCTCCGCTGGGATCACAGGTGTGTACTACCATGCCTGGCCTGTTCAGATTAGTCCAGGACCCGAACCCAGGACTCCCATGTGGCCCCAGCCTCATGCACTTTACATTTGTGCCACCAAAACTGGGCCAGGAGCGTTTTTTGTTCATTTGTTTTTAATAATTTGCTATAGGGTGCATGAGAGAGAGAGAGAACCCTCCCGCCCCTCCCCCAGGAAGATGTTCACTCTGCAATTCCTTCTCTTGCATTCTCCTCTTGGAATTCTGGGCATGAACACACATTCATTATGTGCACTTTCCAAACTGTCAGGTCTGGGATTCAAACCCTGCAGTTGGCCATGTGGGATCCAGCCTTCTTAATCACCACGCCATCTGGCTGGCCCAGGAATGTTTCTTTTTAAAAAAAAAACAAAACAAATTAAAGGTGTATATTTAACCATAGAATCTTGGAATAGTTCATTTATAGATTACCTTTTGCAAAGTTCTAAGCAAAACCTTTAAATGTTTGGTATTAGTGTTTAGTCATCTCTGACATAAGAACTACACTACTGTACTCGCACAATGCTGTGTAGTTCAGTCATGTTGTATGTGTTGAGACGCAAACTCCTAACTGGAGTTCTAAAATAAATTAACGAGCATTTGATGGGCACAGCAAAGACTGAAAACCTAAAAAATCGTGTGTTTTGACAGAGTCTCAAACAATGTTTAAGAAATTAGGGACCCGGGACCAGCAGTTAGTGTAATGACTATGTCGCTGACTCCCATGTAGTCGACTGTGGTTCGCGTTCTGGATCCGGTGGCTTAAACTCACGCCGGACATGTGTGCGTGCGTGCCCAAGATCCCGAGAGGAGAATGGAGGAGAAGGGATTGCGGCGTGACCATCCCCCCTGGGGGGTGATTTCTCACTTTCTGTCTCTCTGTCTCTGTCTGGTGAGCGCATGTGCCCTATGGCAAAAACCTCTACAAAAAAAAGAAATTAGGGACCTAATGTAGTAAAAGACCTAGGCAACAGGTAAGCTTTCTGTATCCTTCTTCTAAGAGGGAACTCCTCATCCCCAAATTCAAACTGAGTGATTATCAATTAGTAAAAAGGCAAGTTTATATAATCCCATTGAATATGGACGATGACTACACCAGTCTGCAACTGGTATGAAACTGAGACCGACCAAAGGAATAGATTAAGAGGCCAGAAATACAGCCTGGTATCCTCAAGGACAGCAAATTCCAAAGTGCACTAATTACATTCCTAAGGAACTCCCACTGCCCGAGGCTGTAAAGACAATGACAGATCCGCAGTGTCTTGTCTTGTGGACTCGACACCTCCTTCCAGAGATGGCGCCTGGCTAATCAGGGAACAAGCCCTAACTGCTATATTAATGGGGCCACTGGATGGTCCCTCCTTCTGCCATCTCCTTTCAGAGGATAATAACTGTATTTCAATGCAAAATTTCCGGAGAGGCTGCGCCTTGCCCTTCCCAGTGAGAATTTGAGACTCTGAGGCAGGTTACTGGAACGGTCCCCTTTGGTGAGTATGATCTCGCTGCAGCCCGTAAGTCACACCGTCTGGTAGGCTGCCCTAGTGCAGATCTAGCCTGCTTCTCCCTGCTCAGTCGCAGTGATGAAAGGCCTGCCGGTAAGCTGCGCGTGTAAGCTGCGTGTGCCGTGTGACCCGCGCCCGCGGCTTCTCTCTCACCACATCAGGCCAGCACAACGCGAGTGGAGCGGACAGACACCAACCTTCAACCCCACTGATGCACTTGACTCTGTCTCGGACTTCCACGTTGTAGCCTTCAAAGGACATAAACACGCCGTCGGGGTGGTACGGAGCCCTCTGCGCGTAGACTTTGGAATAGCTGTGAGAGAACTCGAAGCGCTCGTAGCCATCGTACTGGACCACCTTCCCATACACATCGAAGTACTTCTCCACCCAAGTGAAGGGCAGGAAGACCTCACTGCCCTCTCGTCTCCCTTTAACCGTGTGCTCATCATTTATGAGACAGTCGATTTCTTCATATTTGAGCCCCAGCACCTTGCTCCCCCCGTTGCCATTGAAGCCACCCACGACAGGGGGCGCTTTCTGCTGTTCCTGGGGGCCGCCCTCCTCGGCCTGCTGCCTGGCCACGTGGTTGGCATAGCTGTTGCTCTCAGACGCTGCTGCTCTTTTGTCTAATCCATCCACTCGGAAGCCGCTACTCGAGTGCCGTGGAAACTGGATCGCTTTGTCGCTCGAACACTTATTCCACAAAAGTACTGTGACCAGAGTGAAGAGTGCGCAGATGATGATCAGAGTCTTATAGCTGACCCGAGCTGCCAAGCAACGCATATTCAGACCATGCCTGCGGGGACAAGAAGGCAGAGTCAGGCCGGGCGCGCTACTGGCATTCAGAGGTGCTCCGTGTTTTTACCGCGGCCCACCACGTTAGGAGTTTCATTAACTGCATGTGGTTAGGTCAGATTTAAAGTGACTAACTCCAACTTTTCAGCACAAAAAACAGTACCAAGAGGCACTCTCCGCTCAACTTTGGTGATGTACGTAACTGGCATAAGCCTCTAAACCAGGGGTGCTCGCGTTTCGTACTGTGCAGTTCTGCAGGCATCTCAGTCGTCCAGTGCCCCCCCACAGGCCAGAAGGAACACCTACATGGTTAGGTCCAGCAGTTAAATATTTATGCTCTCCCACCTTGTAGCTGTCTGAAAAAAGCGTAAGACACTTTTTTTTTTTTGTTTTTTTTTTTTTTTTTGGAGAGGTTTTGCACGTGCGCTCGCCAGAAAGACAGAGACAACAGAGAGACAGAAAGTGAGAAATCATCCCCCAGGGGGATAGCCACGCCGCAATCCCTTCTCCTTCATTCTCCTCTAGGAATCTTGGGCGCACATGCACACGCGCCCGGAATGAGTTTAAGCCACTAGGTCCGGGATGCGAACCGTGGTCGACTGCATGGGAGTTCGGGGACATAGGCATTACGCTAACTGCTGTTCCCACAGGAGACTTTCAAGGCAAATGCTGATGCCCGGGTCAGTGAAGGTCTGTGCCCCTCCCACCCGCAGCACGCTGTCAATGACCCTCTCCTGCTTGAAATACTCTCCTCCCCGTCCTAGGGCACCACTCTCTCCTGGGTCTCCACGTGTCCACCAGCCGCGCTGTCTCTGAGGCTTCCTTCTCATCTACCTGACCCTAAATGATGGCGCGCCTGAGGGTCCTAGTCCTCAGGCTTCTTCCTGGCTAATCAGTCCTTAGGGGCTCTCGACCATCTCAGGCCTTTAAATACGCCTTATACGCGGACTATCCCCAAATCCTAGCTCTAGGCCAGACCTTCCTTCAGAATGCAGAAATATTTATGTACTGAGTGCCAATCTGAAAATCTGGACACCATGACCTGGAGGCCAGACAGACTTCTCAAACATAACATCCAAAATTTAACTCCTCGCTTCCCTTAAGCTGTTCTCCCTTCCTATTGCTCATACTATTGGGTTGTTGGGAAAGTCAGGACACCTTTTTGCGTAGGGGCAGAAAAATATGTCATGACTCTCCACAACCTAATAAAAATCTTGACTCCTCTCTTCCTACTCCTATCCAGTCGGCTAGGAAATCCTGCTGGCTCTACCTTCAGATTACAGCTGGAATCCGACCTCTCTTCACCAACTCCACTGTGACCACCGCTTCAGAGCCACTGTCCTCTCCCAGGAGAACTGCAGTGGTCCAAACCGCCCTCTCTGCTGCTGCTCTGGCCCTACCACGCCCCCAAGTCGGCTCTCAATAGGGCGGTCAGAGTGTGGCTTCTGCATGGCAGGCAGACCTCCTCGCCATCCCCGTCCTGAGGGGAGGACTCGGTGCTGCTGCCCTCCTGGCCACGGTGCAGTGGTCCTGGGTCACCTGCTGCTGGGTCGCTGGGACACACAGCAAGCTCTGTGTTAATTGCATGTGCAACCAATGGGGTATTTCAGCCTGGGGGGAGTTAAGGGAGTCAAGTAATTACTTGTGGCCATGGTAGCTGTGTAATTAATTGTTAGGCGTAAATCCATGACTACTTATTTGATTGTCTGTAATTTCCCCCCTCTTTCTTTCCCCCACAATAAACCCTTTTGGCATAACAAGATTAAAAAAAAAGTTTAATGAGAATTAAACACTGAATTTCTACTTCTTGGCAAAGTTGATGGCGAATATGCAATTCACTCGTGTCTTTTAATTCAAAGAGAAGGTAAACTTTGAGTCCTCGAATGTCTAAAAACAGTTTTATTCTGCTCTCACCCTTGACAGATAGTTTGGCAGGATATAGAATCCTAGGTTGCATATTATTTTCTTTCGAAATGTTGTAGACAATATTTCACTGTCTTAAAGCATTAAAGATTACTCATGAGAGGGGTGAAAAGCTGTCTGGCATTTCTCACCTGTTCACGACTTCTCTCTGGATATTTTGTTTACCTTAGGAATTCTGCAGTTTCGCAAGAATGTGTCATGGTATGATGCCTGACTGTCCATGTCAACATCTGGTGTGCCTGGTCCATGTGAAAACTGTGTCTTCCGGGACCAGCAGTTAGCGTAATGGCTATGTCACTGAACTTCCATGTAGTCAACCACGGTTCAAGTCCAGGACCCGGTGACTTAAACTCACACCGGGCATGTGTGCGTGCGTGCCCAAGATCCCAAAAGGAGAATGGAGGAGAAGGGATTGCGGTGTGGCCATCCCCCTTGGGGGGTGATTTCTCACTCTCTGTCTCTCCCTGTTATTCTGGCGAGCACACACACCCTTCTTGGCAAAGTTGATGGCGAATATGCAATTCACTCGTGTCTTTTAATTCAAAGAGAAGGTAAACTTTGAGTCCTCGAATGTCTAAAAACAGTTTTATTCTGCTCTCACCCTTGACAGATAGTTTGGCAGGATATAGAATCCTAGGTTGCATATTATTTTCTTTCGAAATGTTGTAGACAATATTTCACTGTCTTAAAGCATTAAAGATTACTCATGAGAGGGGTGAAAAGCTGTCTGGCATTTCTCACCTGTTCACGACTTCTCTCTGGATATTTTGTTTACCTTAGGAATTCTGCAGTTTCGCAAGAATGTGTCATGGTATGATGCCTGACTGTCCATGTCAACATCTGGTGTGCCTGGTCCATGTGAAAACTGTGTCTTCCGGGACCAGCAGTTAGCGTAATGGCTATGTCACTGAACTTCCATGTAGTCAACCACGGTTCAAGTCCAGGACCCGGTGACTTAAACTCACACCGGGCATGTGTGCGTGCGTGCCCAAGATCCCAAAAGGAGAATGGAGGAGAAGGGATTGCGGTGTGGCCATCCCCCTTGGGGGGTGATTTCTCACTCTCTGTCTCTCCCTGTTATTCTGGCGAGCACACACACCCTATAGCAAAAACCTCTAAAAAAAAAAACCTGTGTCTTCCTATTCTCAATAAATGGATGTAGTATTTTCTGAGTATACTGAGTTCTTTTTCATATAATGTTCTAATTAGTTCTATTTTCTCTGCTGGTAAATTATCTAGTCATTTAGTTTCTCTTTCTTGCCATTAATTTTCCTCACACGCCCGGCAACCTCTGGTGACACTCATACTCACGTGATGACTAAAGTCACACTCAGGATGACTCATTGCTGACCTGGCTCTCCTCGGCTGAAGACGGTCTGCTTTTTGGCTAGTCTGCGCTCCTGAGGAAGAGAAGAGGAGGGAGCTCTGTGGGCCGGGTACAGCTGACTGACTGTTCTTTAGGCGGAGTGGGTGGGGAGACAGCGGACCTTTAAATACCAGAATGAAGGTGGCTTTTTCTCTTTTGTTCTGGGGACATAACATATACTTTAGAAGCCTTAGCCTTTCCTGAATTCTATGAAGAAAATCTGCCTGGTGTTTCGCCTGGGATTCGTGCCAGCTCTCTGTAGTTGGAATGAGAGAGGTATGGGGGAGTGAGGAGAGAAAACTGTTGTTCCTGCTTGCACCTAAACAGAGATCTAGAAATCTGTTCAGCTAGCATCCTCTGCTAGTCCTCCTATATACTGCGACCGGCTTCTTCATTTCTCATGTCTATACACTTTATTTCAGTGGGCCATCGGGAGGAAATGAGAGCTAGGAACGCAAAGATACATTTTATCCTGCACATTATTACTAGAAGCAAATATGCTGAATGCTAAAACACCCAACGGCATGCAAGCAAACCTTCAGAAGTCCTAGTTTAAAATAAAAATTTTAAGGGTTTTTGCACAGGGCATGTGCGCTTGCCAGAGAAAAGCAGAGACAGACAGTGAGAGAGAAAGGGAGCAAATTACTCCCTGGGGGGACGGCCATGCCGCAATCTCGTCTCCTCCATTCTTCTTGTGGGCAGGCACACGCATGCGTCAGGCGTGATTTTCAAGCCACCCAGTCTGTGCTTAGCCATGTGGGAGTTCAGGGCTGTAACCACTGCGCCACCTGCTGGCTCCCAGAAGTCGTTTATAAATCGGAGATTTCCTTATATTGCAGTAGAGGCAAACTGATAATGCTAAATGGTAATTATTTTTATAAAACCCAACACTGAAAACACTTACATGTCAGTAACTGAGTAACTTGTCAGCTATTCCTAACATTATGATCAATGACACAAAGAGAGTTTTCTGTTCCATCCTTTTGAAGTGCCCTTTCTCTAGGCCACCAATGAGAGTTACTGATAAGGAAACAAGGCTGCCATTATGATGAGGCAAGTGATGGGAAACTGAAAAGAAAAACAATCACATTAAAAACTTCCAATAGGCCCAGCTGCAATGGCACCAGCTGCAGGGCATCCAGTTGGGTTTGGATCCTGGGTTGACCTAACCATACTGGCAGGCTGAGGGGAGGATTGTGGCATGGCAAGCCTGCCAAGGGTACCTGTCTGTCGTTCTGTCTCAAGAAATAAATTAAACTTAAAACAAAACAAAAAAACCCTCTTATACACAGATTTTGTTATCTGATACTACTTACTAAATGCAACCAGGGCTTCTTAAAGAAACGGATGATTCCAAGTCTGGTTCTGGGTTGCTTTGCCATGCCGGAAGGTATGAAACTTTCAAATATCAACGGAATCATAATGCAGGGGGCCAAAATGCAGTAAGGAATAAATAAATCAAGACTGGAAAAATAGACTGTCAGCTAGAGCTGACAGAGACAGATACAGTGGAGGTTCACTATACGATTCTCTATACTTTTATGTTTAAACATGCCCATAACTTAAAAATACCGTATCATAGAAAAAGACACAGTCTGAAAGGTTCCCTTCCTTATTACTCAAAGTTGTGAGAATCGTGAGTGAAGTCTACAATGACATTCAAAAAGGAGAAAGCCCCAGAAAACCTACCTAATCTTCTGAGCTGGTAGAAATTGGTAATTTAGTGAAATTACTTATTTATCCTGTCTCTGGTAAGAGCAACTATATTTTAGAACAAATCAATATCTCCGGTCAACAAAGTACTCTTATTTTATAGAAGGCCAGCTAATAATGTGCAAAGTAACACCAAACATATTATTTTGCAGCTGAGAGTAGAAAAACACAAAACTCTACATGAAGAGACCAGAGGTCATAACCCTAATTCGGTGGTCAACTTCAGTCTCGTTAATGGCGAGGAATTTTAAAAAGCTGTAACAAGAATTAAGCTATCAGATATTCCATCAAACAGTGTTTAATTTGGCTCTCTGTACCTTCAAGACTGATTTCTAGTAAACGGTAATAAAGGGGTCGAGGAACCAGTACAAGGGCGGAGCAGCCAGACACATCTAGAAGGTGAGGTGTCAAGGAGGACAGCTGGCTGGTCTCCTCAATGAGGCTAGCGATACGAAAAAGAAACAAAAACAAAAACAAAAACAAAAAGAAGACACAGCTATGTAACACTCAGATGTGAAACCTGGCCCCAAACTGGGAAATTTGAAGATAAACTTGATAAAAAAAGACACTGACATGGAGATAGTTGATGGCAAAAAAGAGGTTACATAACAGCTTGTGTAGTGTGCTCTCACTTAGTAAATAATGCAAACATTCGCCTCCCCTACTTCTCCATGCATTCTCTGGCAAAGAGAAAGAAAGAAAGAAAAAGGAAAGTGTATTTAAAGGTATTGTCATTCTCTTTCTCAGGAATTTCCTCTGTAAAATATAGACAACGGTTGCCTAATCATTATTTCTGATTTATCTAACAGTTGATATTTCCTATAATCCCTTGATACTGAGTAAACAGAAGAAACAGTAGTGCTCAATAAATCAAATGACTGATTGGTCCAATCAGCATTTATTCAACAGCTACTGTGTGGCAGGTAACACATTATCCATGCCCTGAAAGGTCTGATGAATGGGCATAAAAACAATAACGCTGTGATATAGGCACTGCACGTAAAAAGTTACATAGAATATTCTATGAACCAGAAGAGAAAGCCCTCAGCACTCTCTCAGCATACTCAGGAGTTCAGGAAAGCTTCAAGGTAGGAGGGATGGAAGAATGGCAGCCAAGCACACTCCCAGTCAGGGTCTCTGCACTGGGCACTCCCTCTGCCTGGGGCTCCACACCCCGAATACCCACCTGGCAGCTCCCCCTACTTCACTCAGGGTCAGATGGCAGCAAGGCCTTCCCTGACTATCCCATCTAAAATAGCAGTTCTCACCCCATCATTCTCTAGGCCCTTATTCAACTTTTTCTTCATAGCAGGCATAGTCACTGGCATGACTGGGTTATTATACACCGCCTAAGCCACTAGCATGTAGCCCCACCAGGGCTGCAATTTGTCTTTTCCAGCCACTACTGTACCCCAGTGCTGCATGAGGTGCCAGGCTCACTGTAGGCATTCACTAAAGGTTTGTTAAGTGAATAAAAAAATTGCTAAGAAAGCATTTTTTAAAAAATAACAGACATTTGGGGCCAGTGGGCTAACTCCCAGATGCCTAACCAGAGTTTGAGTCCCAGACCCGATGACTTGCTTTCTCTCTCTAGTCAAATAAAAATAAATGAATGGGGACCAGCAGTTGGCGTAATGGCTATGTTGCTGGACTCCTATGTAGTTGACCACGGTTTGAGTCCCGGACCCAGTGGCTTAAGCTCACGCCGGGCACATGTGTGTGCGTGCCCAAGATCCCGAGAGGAGAATGGAGGAGAAAGGATTGCAGCATGGCCATTCCCCCTGGGGGGTGAGTTCTTGCTTTCTGTCTCTCTGTCTCTTTCTGTCATTCTGATGAGCGCACATGCCCTATAGCAAAAACCTCTCCAAAACAAAACAAAAGAAAACAAACAAAATAAATAAATGAATTAATAATTAAAATTAAATAAATAATTCCTTACCCCTCCCCCCAAAAAAAACTAGACATTTGAACAAGATAACTTTGTTTCCTTTCCCATATTAGCATATTTGGAAAGAATAATCCAATGAAAAATGGAATATAGACTGCGATGCTGTATAGTGGCCAACTCTTAAAAAAAGCTGAACAATTCAATCACTGCTGCTAGTAATGTTCCATTTGTTTAGTGCTTGACAGATCAAGATTTAAATTATGTAGTCAACTGGTTAAACAGTGACAACTGAACTCAAAGGAGAACTGCCCAATATGTCTCGTGGTAAGAACCCTTCCATTAAGGTAGACAATTGGAATTTTTTGGCAACGACTCACAAAATTAGAACAGAATGGGGAGGAAATTTTGCTAGTCTATTTATTTATTTAGTAACAAAGTTAAAATTATTTCTGATGTAAATGGCTTACGGTACATCAAATAGGATTACATTTCCGGGCAAGCATCCCAAAGAAACTGGATAGGGCAGATAGCATATTACATTATTTGCATTTTACAGATGAAAAGACTAAGGCATAACAGGCCACACGAAAAGACACAATAAAGTAGAGGACAGGAACAATGGCAAGAAGGAACTTGGACATGACAAAACGGTGTGTTCTCCCTCTTTTCCAGACGACCAAACGGGAATCTACCTGCGCTGACATACGTAGTCTGAAGAAGGGACAGAAACTCAAGTTTTCAGCTGGGCCCTAGAGCCTATGTGCTACTGTATAATAAGGGAGGTTATTATACTGACACTATCTCAGAAGCTGAATCCTCTCCCTCTCCGGAAAATATCTGAATTCCTAATAGGCTAGCAGCCTGTGAACTGAACTCAGAAACGAAGAACAGTTCTTGGGGCCAGTAGGTGGCGTGGTGGTGAAGGCCCTGGATTCCCACACGGCCAATACATTTGAGTCCCCGATCTGGTGGCTTGCTTTCTCATTTTCTCCCTCTCTGGTGAGTGCACGTGCCTACTGCAAATTAAGGAATTATGATAACAATAAATACAATTAAATAAATAATTCTTTAAACAAAAAAAGAAATGAACAGTTCTTGTTTTAGACAAAGTTGAATTTTGACCTTGAACCAATAGTTCACACAGGTAAAATACAATTGGAGGAAAAGTATTCTAATTGTTCTAAAAACACATTAGCGTTTCTTAAAAGATGCTACTAGAACTTGCACATTTTCTTCAAACCCAAAAGCATAATTAAATGCCACATAAATAGTAGGGACGAGTAGAAATGAGAGTCATAATTATAAATGTTTATGTATACATTTTACAATAAAGTTACCGAGTTTCAAAGTGGATTAGAATAACAAGCCCCAGAAAACAGAATTCCCACTGGCTACCCAAATCTGGCAATAGCTTACAAATGCATCACAATGCTTCCCTTCTGTTAGTAACAATTATGATGTTCTGGTGTAGCTTGTTAAAGCAAAACTTCTCCCCAGAGATATAAATAGAGCTTGACAATTTCATCAGTCCGTGATAATCTGAGGCTGTGTAAACAATATACTGGTATTCTAAAAGCCCCACAGTGGCAGCATACATAAGGATAGTAACTAAAATTAGTATAAGGAGTGAGGGTATAATTAACAATTCCTAAAACTATTTTTCTGATTAAAAAAAAAATTAGACATGGGGGGGAGGGAAGAAGGATATAAATGCTTGAGCTTTTTTCTTATTTAGTTTAATTTCCAGCAAGAATTTACAATCTTGAACAGTACAGACTGTAATTACTCTCAGAATGAAAATTACCACTGACTCCCAAGTCCAAATTTATCTGCTCAGTTGCTCAATACAGATCTCATTTGAAGCAACTTAAACCAATATTTGGGCTTTTTCTGCTGTTCTCGCCTATAAATAAATCCATTGCCAAGAATGGAATAATCAGGCCAAAAAATGTCATGGTGGTTAAGGTGCTGGATTCCTACATGGCCAACCTCAGTCCAAGCCCCGGACCCAGCAGCTTGAAAATCAAAACAAATAAAGAGATAAATGAATAAATGTTTTTTAAAAATGGAAAAATCAAAACAGAAATGAAAAATTCAACACTACAGAGAAAAAGGAGAGCTATCTGATAAAGGATACGCTAACTATATTAATAAAAACTCAAAACAGAACTTGGAGGTTGGTGGCAAGTACTGTGTTATCTGTGTGTGTGTGTAATTTGCTAGAAATAATGTATATGCTTACTGTAAATAGACGACGATAAGAAGGGAAAAGTGAGACAGCATGCCCCCACGGAGGCTAGTCACACCACAATCCTTTCTACTACTCCATTTTTCTTTTCAGGACTCCAACCCAGATCCTTCAAGTACTGGGTCTGGGACTGGAACTGTGCAGTTGGCCATGTGAAACCCAGCCATCTTAGCTACCACACCACTGGCTGGCACTACGGTGGTCTCTTTGTAAGGAGGTCACCTGCCGGCTTCTGTGTATTAGCCCAGGGTGTGAAAGCTTACATTCTAAGCTTACTTTAGCCTTACAATATAACATGTTTACTTGTAGGAAAATTTTAATATTGTCACTAACAAGACACCAAAGAGATAGCAGTTTTCTTAAGTGTCTCAGAAAAGATGTGGTGAACATATGCTAAATAATTTTCTGTGCCACACCAACCAGCTTTCCACACTACTGGAATGAAAGCTCTGTTTGCACTAAATCAGTGAAGTCGAAACGGAAAACGCTTACCTATTTCTATAGCAATAGCTATGACGACAAGCTAGTGAACACGCTATTCTGATACCAGATTAAATTCTAAATCTTACTGAGCATTACCATATTTATAGTTTAATCTAAGATTTGATACTGAGGAAAATACAACTATATACGACATAATCCCTGCTCTCAAATGACTCGTAACCTTGAAGAGACTGGAACATACAGGAAAGCAAAAAACAATTCATGTCAAAAGGTGGTAAAATAAATACAATGATTGAATTTGAAAATCAGTAAAATAATTAATCCCTACTGCCAGCAAGAAGGGCTTGGTTAATGTTCTTGCTTTCTAAAATGAACAAAGCAGTGATTCAAGAGATACTCTAAGTTGTACTTGCAGAAACTTTCAAGTTCTGGCTTTTGCTTGTACACTCACTCAAGAGTCTCTTCAGTCACCTACAGTATCTTTTGTTCTTGTTTGTTTTCTTTTCCTTTTTTTCCAGTATGTTTTAAAATAATTCTTTGAGAAGAGAAGGTGGGTGGTATGTATTTTGAAGCCTTGCTGAACTGGGAATGCATGTTGCCTGTTAGTCAAACCACCTGCCTGAATAAAGAATGCGGGGACCAAACGGTCTCCAGGACTCTGCAGATCCTGCTCATCTGTCTCTTGATGTTTAATTTCAAAAACTTTCTAAGGCTCGTCTGCCTTTCCTCCCTTGTGACTCACTTTTCTATGTCTCCTTGCTTCTCTTCCTTGGATGTCTGATGCTGATGGTTTTCGCTATAGGGCACGTTGCATTGCATTCAGCAGACAGAGACAGAGAGGGAAAGTGAGATATCACTCCCAGGGCTGTGACCACGCAACAATCCCTTCTCCAATCTTCTTTCGGGGATTTTGGGCACACATACACATGCCTGGCATAAGCACTGGGTCCAGAACTTGAACCACACTGCCGGCCATGTGGGACTCAGAACCTTAACCTCCACACCACCTGTTGGCTCGATGATAGTTTTTACAAGGAAAAGTATGAAGTTTCATTAGAATAGGCTAGTTGTTAGTTTCTTTACATTAAATTTTTCTGGTATTTTCCAGCAAACCTGTTTGAAATCAGACTCAGGTGATCTTGCATCTCAGGAGATTTTTTTTCCTGTAGTATATTTAAGGATTATTCCTGTTGATTTCTCCAGGATGTCCTATGTATTGACCTCGTTCTGTACTCTACCTTTTATGTTTATAATAATTGTCTCCTGTTTTCTTTTATTGTCTCTTCTCCCCTTTGGCCTCTGCCCTTTGGGAGAGCTTTTTTCAACCTTGTATTCCATATGACTAATTGACCTTTCCAATCTGTTCTCTATTGCGCCTGGTGCATAATTTAATTTGGACAATGCATATTTAATTTCTATCCTTTTTATCATTATGTTGAATATCACTACTTTATTATAAAAGAGAAACATGGAAATATTTACATGATGAAAGGTCTCACAACTTCAGTGGAATGGGCAGCTTCATGTGATGCCATTTCAGTGGTGATCATTTCAGTCTACATACTTTCCAAGAATGTCATCATCTCTAAACAGGAAATAATCTTTGTCATCTAGAACTACTTTGGTGCCTCCATATTCTGGAAGCAGAACTTGATCTCCGACTTTCACACTAACTGGTTGTATCTCTCCACCCTTTCCTTTAGAGTCAGATCCAACAGCTACTACGGTTGCTTGTAATACTTTTCCTTGATACTTTTCTGGAAGCATAATGCCTCCTTTGGTTACTGTTTCGGCAGCACCCCCTTCAACCAATACTCAGTCAAACAGTGGAAGAAACTTCCTATATTCCTGCCCTGTCATGATGCCCTCAGACGCAGCTCGTACTCCAGCCTGTGCAGCCGTGGCAGCAAGTAGAGAGACCCAGACCCTGGCCTTCGGGACACATGAAACGCCCCATACTATTTTTAAAATAATTATTTTATTTAACTTTATTTATTTATTTAGATTTGTCCAGAGAGGGATAGAATGTGAGAGCGAGCAAGAGAGAGAGAGAGAGAGAGAGAGAGAGAGAAAGAGAAAAGAGAAAGAGAGAAAGTGAAAAAGCAAGCTACCAGGTCTGGGACTCAAACTGCAGTCATCCATGTAGGAGCCCAGTGCCCATAACCACTACACCACCTGCTCCTAATTTCTATCCTATTTTTATTTGGACACTACAGTGTTTTAGTTCCCACCCTACTGTTCCCTACATTATTCAAGACCCTTTTAGTTTATGCCTTTTCCTTAGCTAGTCCCTCTTTCATCCCAGTCTTTTGAATTAATTTTCCACATCTTACTATAAGGACTTCACAATTTATTACTTTTTTAATCTGCAAGCATAAAAACATGTTAAAATTTCCTTGTTACTGATCTTTTGTCAAGAGTATGTACTTCTGACTTGCAGTGAGTGGTATGTTCCTCCATCTCTCCATCCTATAAAGATTTTGGGGATGCACATACATGCACCCAGCTTGTTTCTCAAGCCAGGACCAGAATTCAAATATTTTCTCCCATTCTGTGGGTTGTCTCTTCACTCTATTGGTTGTTTCCTTTGCTGTACAGTCTTTTTATTTTAAGTAATTCCACTTGTCTATTTTTTTCTAATTATTACTTGTACTTCAAAGGTCTTATTTGAGAAAGTTTTGCCTACTCCAATGTCTTCAAGTATTTCCCCAGTACTTTTCAGAAGTTGTTTTATAGTCTGAGGCTTCACATTTAGATCTTTCACCCAATTTGAGTTGATTAATGATGAGAGATAAGGATCCAGGGTTCATTTTCTGCAGGTGGATATCCAGTTCTTCCAGTGTCATTTGCTGAAAAGACTTTTTGTCCCCTATGTCAAAAATAAGATGGGTATATATTTGGGGTTTATTTCTGGATTCTCTATTCTGATCCATTGATCTGCATGTCTGCTTTTGTGCCAGAATCATGCTGTTTTTATCACAATTTTGTAATATACTTTGAGTTTGGGTAGTGAGAAACCTCCTCCTTTGTTCTTTTTGCACAGTATTATTTTGGTCATACAGGGTATTTTATTATTCAAGATAAATTTTATGATTGCTTTTTAAATTTCTGTGAGGAATGCCAGGATCAGCAGTTGGTGTAATGGCTATGTCACTGTATTCCCATGCAGTATACTGTGGTTCGAGTCCTGGATTCAGTGGCTTGAACTCATGCCAGGCGCATGTGCATATGTTCCCAAGATCCTGACAGAGTGGAGGCGAGGGATTGCGGCATGGCCATCCCCCCTAAGGAGGTAATTTCTCGCTTTCTGTCTCTCTGTCTCTGTCTTTCTGATGAGTGCATGCACCCTGTAGCCAAAACCTCTCCAGAAAAAAAAAATTTTGTGAAAAATGTTACTGGTAATTTAGTTGGAATCATATTGAATTTGTAAATTAATCTGGGTAGAATTGACAGTAATTATATTACTTTTTTTTTTTTTTTGGAGAGGTTTTCACTATAGGGTGCGTGCGCTCACCAGACAGACAGAGACAGACACAGAGACAGAAAGCGAGAAATCACCCCCCAGGGGGGATGGTCACGCCGCAATCTCTTCTCCATTCTCCTCTCGGGATCTTGGGCACGCATGCACATGCACCCGGCGTGAGTTTTAAGCCACCGGGTCCGGGATGCAAACCACGATCGACTACGTGGGAGTCCAGCGACATAGCCATTACGCTAACTGCTGGTTCCCAATTATATTACTTCTTTCAATCCAAGGACAAGGGATATCTTTCCATTTTTCAGTTTCATATTCAACTTCCTTTATCAGTTTTTCATGGTTTCCTTGTAGAGGCCTTTCATCTCTTTAGTTAGGTCTATTCCCAGGTTTTTGTTTTGTCTTGTTATTTATTTTTTTGGTGGCTATTATAAATGAGATTGCTTTCTTTGATTCTGCCTCAGTCTGTTCATTGTTGATGCATAAAAATGCTGTGGAGGTTTATATATTGATTTTGTATCCTGTAACTTTACTGAATACTTGATCACCTCTAGCAGTTTTTCTCATGGATTCTTTTGGGTTTTCTTTGCTTGTGTTTTTGTTTTGTTTTGTTTTGTTTTAAGAGAGTTTTTCTACAGGGTGCGTGTGCTTGCTAGAGAGAGAAAGCAAGAAATCACCTCTCATCGAGGATGGCCACGCCACAATCTCCTCTCCTCTATTGTCATCTCAGGATTTTGGTCAAGCATGCACACATGCCCAGTGTGAGTTTGAAGCCACCAGTCCAAGATATGAACCATGGTTGACTACATGGGACTCCAGTGACATAACTAATATGTCATCTGATGGTCCCTAGATTATCTATATATATGATAATGTCTGCAAACAGGGACAATTTCACTTCTTCCTTTCTTATTTGAATGCACCTTATTTTACCCTGTTCTGTGATTGTGTTGGCTAAGACTTTCAGTAGTACATTGGAAAGGACTGGAGAGAAACTTTGTCTTATTCCAGTTTTTACACAAAAAGCTTTCAGCTCTTCCCCATTCAGTATGACGCTAGCAATGGGTTTGTCATATATGACTTCTATTGCATTGAGATGTGTACCTTCTCTACCTTTTTTGTTGAGAGTCTTAGCCTGAAGGTCTGTTGTATCCTATCAAATGCTTTTTCTGCATCAATTGATATAATCGTATGTTTTTTTTATCTTTTCCTTTGTTAATGTAATAAACTATGTTTATTGTTTTACATATGTTAAACTATCTTTGCATGTCTGGGATAAAGCCTACTTCGTCATGGTGTATAACATTTTTAATATGTGGTTGGATTAAATTTGCAAGTGTTTTCTTTAGGATTTTTGCATGTGTATCTATAAGGAATTTTAGTCTGTAAGCTTTCTTTGTTATGTCCATGTCTGCTTTTGGTATCAAGAAGATAAGAGACTTCTTTTGGAAGGGCTCTATTTGGACTTTCAGAAATAGTTTGAGGAGAATTGAGGTTAAGTCTTCTTTAGAAGTTTTATAGAATTCAGAAGAGAAGCTATCAGACCTGGGCTTTTCCTTGTCAAGAAACTATTACTTATTCAATCTCATTCTTTGTTATTGGTCTATTCAGGCTTTCTATTTCTTCTTAGTTGAATGTAGGTATATTGTATGTGTCAAAGAATCTGTCCAGCATGTCAGTGTATAGTCACTCATAGGATTCTCTCATAATCTTTTGAATTTCTGTAATACCTGTTGTACTGTTGCATGTTTTGTTATTGATTTTATTTACCATGTTCCTTTCTCCGTTTTTCTTGGTTAATCTAACTAAAGGTCTGTCAGTTTTGTTTATCCTATCAAGAAACCACCTTTTTGTTTTATTGTTTTATTTTCATATTGTTCTTTTATTCTCAATTTCATTTATTTCTGCTCTTAACTTTTTTTTTTTTTTTTTGGAGAGATTTTCACTATAGGGCGTGTGCGCTCACCAGGCAGACAGAGACAGACAGAGAGACAGAAAGCGAGAAATCATTCCCCAAGGGGGATGGTCACACCACAATCCCTTCTCCTCCATTCTCCTCTTGGGATCTTGGGCATGTACGCACACATGCCCGGTGTAAATTTTAAGTCACTGGGTCCGGGATGCAAACTGCGGTCGACTACGTGGGAGTCTAGTGACATAGCCATTACGCTAACTGCTGGTTCCCTTTTTTTTTTTTCTTTTTTTCTTTTTGATTTGCTTGAGGGTGCATGTACTACTTACTGGAAAGAGACAGAAAGAGAAGGAAAGTGAGAAATCCTCCCCCCCCACCCCCACCCCCAAGAGGGGATGGCCATGCTACAATCCATTCTCCTCTTGGGATTTTGGGCATGCATGCATACACACCCAGCATGTCTCTCAAGCCACCATGTATGTAACTCATGTGGGATCTAGTGCCTTAAACACCATGCTACTGGCTGGGCAACTCTAATCTTTATTATTTCTTTTCTTCCAGTACTTCTGAAATATTTTTGGTGTTGTTTCTTTAGATGCATTGTTAGATTATTTATTTGGGTGTGCATGCTTGCTCTCTTTCTTTTGTCAGCACTGATTGCTATAAACTTCCCTCTTAGGACTGCTTTAGCTGTGTCCCATAGTTTATGGAAAGTTGTGTCTTGGTTATCAGTTGTTTCAAGAAATTTTAAAATTTCAACCTTGATTTCTTCAATAATTTGAAAGTCATTCAGAGGTAAATTGTTTACTCCCCATATGTTTATGTATTTTTAAGGGCTCTTTCTGTTGTTGATTTCAAATGTAGTTCCACTGTGATCAGAAAAGCTGCTTGATAGTTTCTATACTTTTAAATTTATAAAGCCTTGTTTTAAGCCCTATACATATTCTATCTCCAAAAATCTTCCATGTGGCTGATAAAAGCATGTATTTTGTGAGGGAATGTCAAATCCATTTGGTTTATGGTATAATTTGGCCTCTTTGTCTCTTTATTTATTTATTGTCTAGATGGCCAGTCTAAGTGGTAAGAGTGGGCTGTTGAAATTTTCAACGATTAGTGTGCTGTAGTCTATCTTTGTCTTTAGATCTAGCAGTTTTTCTTTTATGTATTTGGATGCTTTGGTGTTGGGTGTGCAAATATTTATAACTGTTGTATCTTCTTGGTGAACGAATAATCCCTTTAATACTATATAGAGTCCTCCTTTCTCTTTTTACAGGTTTTATTTTGAAGTCTATTTTGTCTATCAGCATCTTGACTCCAGCCTTTATCTTTGGTTTCTGTCCACATAAAATGACTTTTCCAAACCCTTCACTTTCAATCTATGCATGTCTTTGCCAATAAGGTGTATTTCTTGTAAGCAGTATATAGAAAGCTCCTGTTTTTGTTTGTTTGTTTGTTTGTTTGTTTTTGTTTTATCCATTTGCCAAATTTATGTCTTTGAATTGGGGAATTTACTCCATTAACATGCAATATTTGTATGATATTCTTGTCATTTTATTAGTCATTTTTTAAGTTGTTTTGTGTTTGATTTCTAATTGTCTTGCCTTCCTTTTCCTAATGTAGTATTCCCTTAAGTTGTTTTTCCCCCCATGGAAATACAGTTATCAGGTTTATTTTCATTAGGTTACCATTTTACAAGGAATTCCTATGACTAATGTTTCTTGATGTGCAAGAGTTTGCCTTAATAGCTTAGGTTATTATAAATACTGCTGCTTGGAAGCAGTACAACTATTTTAGGGTTTTAAGACTACATATTTTTATTACTCAAATCTTATTCAGTATATGTGAAAATCAGAAGGTTCTGAATAGCTGATTAGGAAGATAGCCAAGATGCTGGAGACATGTCTGTGCCTCCTTTTCAAGGGCAGCCAACTCTTGAAAAGTAGGTGCCAAAATATCTACATGGCCTTTATAGCTGCCACCACCAACAGCCCTTTTTGGACCATAGGTAACTCTTCCATCACATTCATCCACTGGTATCTTTGTATCTGGCTCAACCTGATACCTGGTACAGTTCAGGTGTTCTTCTATCTTAGATAGTAATTGCATCTCATTTTTTTTTTTTTAACGTGACTTCATTGTAACATATGGTATAGCCACCATCTTCCTTGAGTCTTCTGTTACAGCAACTTTTTCCATGATTGTTACATACATGATACCAAACTTTTTCTCTTTCTGTTGCCACCAGGGAAATGGCCAGACCCACTCTTTCACTCTTCCTACTCTGCCAATTCAATGTACATAGTTTTGCTTTTCATCAGACAGGGTGACATTTATAACATAGGGAACACCATGGATATCAATTCCCTAGCAGCTACATCTGTGCAAATCAACAATCTCACATCTTCTTTATTAAATCTTTCCAAGTTTTGCTTTATCTCATGGGGTTTTCTGCTACCATAAAGATAAACACACGAGAACTGGTGTCCCTTTTGATCAGGTCGTCCTCGTTGTCACATAAAGTACTGCTCTAACTTCTCACAGTTAATTTTGGTTCCACAGGAGATGACTGCTTGATTCATCATGTGTTCTTTGATTGCTTGAACAGCATACTCCCCCTTAAAGATTTTAACAACTTCACATCACATTTCTGGACTGTCAGCATTGGGTCTTGTGTTGTCTTTTACATGTACATCATTGGTTCAAATGTGTTTTTTTCCAAGCCTTCCCAGAGTCTGTCAGTTTTGGGACTCACTTGGACAACAACATGGTGTACGGTATCTAGAATGGAATTTTCTCCTTTTTAATCAACCCATGTGGGAAAATACATTATCTTCTCAGACAGTTTCTTTACATCAAAACGTAAAGAAGCAGAGCAAACAACCACCTGAAGTCTTTCTTCATCAGAGAGCTAATCTGAGGCATCTGACTGTGCATCCTATTTATAAAATCAGAATAGCCTTGAGAAGGAAGCTTTGTTCAGGACCAAGAATCTAACTTGAGGTAAGTTCAACTTCCCAGTTGACACCAAATCATCTAGTCTTCCCAGAGTGCCTACAACTATATCTACCCCATTATCCAAACAGAGAGCTGATCCTGTGCTGCAACACCTCCACTTATCAGAAGTTCCCTTAATTTAGGATTGTTAATGTATTTCTTAAACTGTTTAATGATATTCAAAGCTTGTTCAGCAAATTCCCGGGAGGGTTCAAAGATGAGTGCTTTTGGAGCATTAGGGAGAAACTTGGTTTGTGACATCTGTGCACTACCTGTGTGTTGTGATTGAACAATGTAACTATCTGGAAATAGCACTAAAACCATCTTTTGGAGGAAACTTACATTCTTCTGTACCAAAGTTAAATCTTAGTTCAGCCTTCTTCAAAACACAGGCAAGAAACAGGACTTGTTTTTCACATGTTGTAGTACTTCAAATGCTAAAGTCTTTTCCATTTTTGGAGAACTTGACATGCCCTTAACTTATATCTAGGTAACATCTAGTAATATCAAGCACAGTGAATTCCTCTCCATAATTATTGGACTGTTTATTATGGGATTTTTTTCCCCCCTCTTCCACTAAAGCCAAATCCAAACTTGTCAATGATAGACTAGCCAACTCTGCATAATCCTTGGTGGTGACAGGAATCTTTGTAGTAGGCATTTCCCTTTCATTAATCCTTTAATAGCTCTATACCCATGCCATTCCTTTACTTCTCTGCTTTTACAACAAAGGCCATGTGACCCAATTGCAAAAGAAGGTCCTCGATCACATGGGTTCATTTGCCGTTTTTTGAGCACTGAAGCACCAGTTTTAATTGTTTTTCCTTTTTTGCCTTCCTGTTGTTCTTTTAGAGTTTCATAAACTATCTGGATGACTGGGATACTGAAAGCACCAGTTTTCCCACTTCCTGTTTCTGTATCCATAAGTACATCACCTCCTTCTAGGATCAATGGGATAGAACCAGCCTGGATACCAGCTGGGAGAAACCAATCCAACTCTTCCACAGCTTGTGCAATTTCAGGCATGACACTCATCCCGGAAAAGGTTGCTGTCTCGTCCTGTCCTCCACAGCTTCGCTAGCTCGTTTGCTCCCTCCCTCCTTCCTTCCTGACTGACTCCCCTTAAGCATTTCTTAAAGGGCTGCTTTAGTGTTGGTGAATTCTTTGCTTTTGTTTATCTGAGAATTATTTTATTTCTCCTTCCCACTTGAAGGATAATTCTGCCAGGTATAGTAATCCTGGCTGAATTTCTTTTCTTTCAGAATTTTAAATATGTCTTCTCATTCTTTCCTTGCCTGCATGGGAGAGGTCTATTGAGAGGTCTGAGGTTAGCCTGATGGAGTATCCTTTGTAAATAACTTAATGTATCTCTCTTGGTATTTTTATAATGTTGTCTTTGTCTTTAACTTTTGGTAATTTGGTTATGATGTGCCTTGGAGAGGACCTTCTTATGTTGACTCCTTTTGGTATTCTATTTCTTGGATTTGGATGTCTGTAAGTCTGTTTAGATTTGGAAAGGTTTTAGATAGCATTTAATGAAAGAGATTTTCTATGCCCTTTATCCATTTCTTTGCCTTCTGGAATATTCATTAAGCAGATATTCAGATACCAATTGGTATCTACAATTTCCTGTATGTTGTCCTCATTGTCAATGGTCGTTACTTCTTTTTGGTGGTTTGGACTAAATCAGAGGTTTTTGTCCTCATGGTCCAAGGTTCGTTCTTCTCCATTGTCTAATCTGCTCTTAATATTTTCCAAAAATATTTTTATTTCCTGTATTATATTTTCTTCTCCACAAGCTTTGTTTGATTCTTTTTCAGGGTGTCTATTTTTTTATAGAGTTCCTTCCTGTCATGGAATTTTCCTCATCTCCTGTAATGGATTGTCTGTTTTCTATTGCATCTCAGTGAGGTTTGTTATGATCAATATTCTGAATTCCTTTCCAACATTTTTGTGATTTTCTATATTTTATTCATTGTTGCTGAGGAGTTACTGTGTTCCTTTTGAGAGATATTTCCATTTTTCATATTTCTTGTGTTTCTTCATTGATTTTTGGGGAGCATCTGGCAGAATGTTTACTTCATAATCTTTGGAGTAATTCTGTAATGCTAGGGGATAATGAACAGCCCTAGGTCCCAAGTGTGACCATGGCAAAGTGATCCAGAAGGGGCCAGGAACCAGTCATGTTCTTCAGATAACAGCAGGGCTTGTATAACCTGTGCATGAGACCTGCAGTGTAGTGGCTCCTCAGACCCACATGAAGCCCTGGCAAGGTGTTCCAAGAGGGCCCAGAGGAAGTCTGTCTACGAGACCCACGATGTGGGTCTCCTCCCTCAGTGGCCTTTGTGAAACACCTGAGAACAGTGCCTTTTTCAAGGCTTGAATGTGGCCCTGGGGAAGCAAGTGGAAGGAGGAAGACAGGGAAGCCCTCAGGACCTGGGTGCAGCAAAGTGTCCCAGGGCCCAGCTGTGCGTGCCTTCCATATCCAAGCCAGGCTTAAGTACTCTGCCTCTAATTTCTGGCACGAGGTGACCACCAGGCCTGAGGAGCCCTGGCAAGGTTGTTCAGGAGAGGTCAGAGGCAAATCTACCTGTGAGACACAAGAAATAGGCCCTGTGTGGCCTGTATGAGATGCCCAGAGGCAGAGTGACTCTCTCTGTCTAGGTGTGGTCCTGGGAATGTTTTCAATGGGGGACCAGAGGCAAACCTACCTGTAAGGCCCTCATCTATGTCAGCAACCTACAGAGACTGGAGATTCAGGGAAACTGATCAGATTTGAACATGCTCCCACTAGAAGTTAGTTGGCTAGAAAAGAAAAGTAAGATAAAAAAGAAAAAGAAGAAGAAAATCTTTTTTTACCAACTATTTGGTTACCCTATTTGGTTACCTATTTGGTATACGGTTTGTATAGAAAAGACAGAATTAATGACTGCATCTTTTATTTATCAATTTTCAAAAAATGAAATGCCCCCTTGTAACTTCTAAAAATAAAAGATAAATAACAAATAAACTCACAAATTTTGAACTCATTTGATGGTTCAATCCACTGCCATTATTAGAGTTCATTCACATCATCCACATCTTTAGCCAGTGCAAATCTCTTCAAAGTGACTCCTAAGTCATTTTGGCATGAACCAAGTGATTTCTGATAGCTTTCTTATCATCTTGACTGACAAGATATCCCAGGTCCACACTGTTTACTTCCTACCAAAGATCTGAAGCAGCCATTCTTCATAGCTCTAGT
>NW_006203729.1:327497-355258 GCF_000334495.1 Tupaia belangeri chinensis | reverse complement strand
AGGACTATCTAGAGTATTTCCATCAGAAACTTATTTTATTTGTTTTCCTTTTTTTCTTTTTTGATCACAGAGGCACATGTACTTACCAAAGAAAGTACACACCCAATGGGGCATGGTTATGCTATCATCACTTCTCCCCCAATTCTCCTTCCCATCAGAATTTTGGATATGCATACACCTGTGCTTAGGGTTTTGCAAGCCACCCGGGTCAGGATTTGAACCATGGCCAGCCATGTGGAATCCAGTTCCCAATATATAGCAATTACCCACTGTGCTTATGGGACTAGCCCTCTAACCGAAATTTCTTGACATTTCTGAATTTCGGGTATGTTAGCACTTCCTTCTCCATGTTTCCAGTGCTGGTGTCCTAATTTAGATGCATTTTTGACCATGTCAGTGGTGTAGAGGGGATGGAAAAAGTTTGATCCTGTACTCACACTGCTATCTGTATCTGTGAGAATGAGGGTTGGCTATTAGTAGCAGGCATCAGAAATAAAACACGTTCCGGGAACCAGCAGTTAGCGTAATGGCTATGTCGCTGGACTCCCACGTAGTCGACCGCGGTTCATGTCCTGGACCCGGTGGCTTAAAACTCACACCGGGCGCATGTGTACACCTGTGCTTAGGGTTTTGCAAGCCACCCGGGTCAGGATTTGAACCATGGCCAGCCATGTGGAATCCAGTTCCCAATATATAGCAATTACCCACTGTGCTTATGGGACTAGCCCTCTAACCGAAATTTCTTGACATTTCTGAATTTCGGGTATGTTAGCACTTCCTTCTCCATGTTTCCAGTGCTGGTGTCCTAATTTAGATGCATTTTTGACCATGTCAGTGGTGTAGAGGGGATGGAAAAAGTTTGATCCTGTACTCACACTGCTATCTGTATCTGTGAGAATGAGGGTTGGCTATTAGTAGCAGGCATCAGAAATAAAACACGTTCCGGGAACCAGCAGTTAGCGTAATGGCTATGTCGCTGGACTCCCACGTAGTCGACCGCGGTTCATGTCCTGGACCCGGTGGCTTAAAACTCACACCGGGCACATGTGCGTGCGTGCCCAAGATCCCGAGAGGAGAATGGAGGAGAAGGGACTGCGGCGTGACCATCCCCCCTGGGGGGTGATTTCTTGCTTTCTGTCTCTATGTCTCTCTCTCTCTCTCTATCTGGTGAGCGCACGCGCCCTATAACGAAAACCTCTCCAAAGGAAAAAAAAAAAGAAATTCAGAAACACACAATACAGAGCTTATATACAGCTACATGCTCAACAGGACCTAGGCATGTCCTGTCTTTATACATCATCTTATGACCCACGAAAGCTACTGAAGCCTTGGCCATTGTGTGTAGACTTTGCCACGGGAAGAGGAAAGGCAGAAAATAGCAACAGGGCACATCCCTTGTTGGAATCGATTTGCTTTAATGAGGTTTTTCTGAGTCTAGTTACATACTACCCCTAGCTGCAAGAGAGGCTGGGAAGTAACTTTTGTTCTAGGTAGCAATGTGCCCCATGAAAACTCAGGGTTCTATTAGTAAGAAGGAGAAAATGGATACTAGGAGGAAACCAGCAGTCTCTGTACCTACCTCTGTCTTTTTCTAGATATTTACAAATTAATTACTCTCTCCTTGATTTATATCTCAATTACAATTCTTAGTCTGGGTTACAATTAATTATGAAGCTGTTCATGTTTCTTTTTTTAGGCTGAGTTCTTTGAAGGTACCAGACAAATTCCATTTATATTTTTCCCGCAGTCAATGCCTATCATAATTCTGCCCCTTGTAGGCTCCCATAAACATTAAATTGAAATGTGCCTTATTCAGACTCAGCACATCTAGTCACAGTGTTCATATTCATGTATATTTTCAAACTGATCTATTAGGCTGTGTTACCTATATGGCAACCTAGTCTTCCCTCAGCACAGACCCTGTGCTGGAAATCATCTGCAGCAGTACATGGGTAGGCCAACTCTGCTAGGCTCATCTAAATGAAAAGGAAAGTTGCTCTTTTGGGGGGCAAGGGAAGGTTACAGAGAAAGGAATCATTTAATGAGTAGTTTTACCATTCAAAGGGGTTGGAGCTTCAAAAAGACAATGGAAAAGGTATATTATATAAAACAAAACAAACAAAAAACTAGGCATACATTTCAAAAAAGTTTTTATACTAAAATAAACTTGTACTTTAATTCTATTTTCCCACACATTATTTATGTCCCCGTACATGCTAAATACTATAAATAATCTGTTATGGAAATCAAAGCCTAAAAAGGAGGGCCAGGCAGTGGTACAGCAACAACACGACTGGACCCACATGGGGAAAGGCTGGGGTTCATGTCCCAGGACCGCCCTGAGCACAATGGTGCAGGCACTGCACGTGCCTGTGATCCCAGCTGGATGAGACTGGGGGTGGGGCTCAGCATGAGCATCCCGTTGGGGGTGATCCCCTCTCTCTCATGACAGTAAAAAGAGCTCTTGCTATCATGCGCATATAGTTGAGAAACCTGAGTAGTTTTCAACTCTATTGAAGAAAAATTATTAGTGAGCAGAGAGTAAGATTCTGCCCTAGATTTGTTTGGCTTTAAACTGCCTACTCTTTCCGTCAGACCACAAGTTCCCATTCTCCAGGTTTATATACTGGCTCACCAATTCGATAAGAGCAGAATGATTTGCTCTTGGTTTGTGTGGACACACCTTAAATGATCAGCATTATGCATCAGTTTCTGCACTAATATCTGTTAGAAGAGGGCTTCTAAATGTATTCAGCTTAATTTTTTCTAGCATTGAAAACAATAATAAAAAGAGCTAGCACAGGGATGTTTTTGAAAAGAGCAAAGAGCTGCTTTGTATCCAGAAAAGCTGAACAATTACAGTGCTGCTAATATGTTCTTTGAAGTAGTGTATAGTGCTTATCTAAAAAAGCTCTCTGCTGGCTTCTAAGCAATGTGTCAAACTAAGCATATGCTATGTAAATAAATCAGTTCAGAAAAGAGTCCCAAGCTTCTCCAGCTGGGTAAGATTTCTCCAGTCATTAGGAAAGCTGAGAAAAAGAAAATTTAATGATGTGTCTACTCTGCAGGGACTATGCGGAGGGGGACTTTATAGGACGAATTGGTAGAACGAGCCTAAGAAGTCCTACAGAATAGCTGTTGATAATAAGTTCTTATGGAACATCCTTTATCAGGTTTGGTGCCAACCTGCAAAACAAAAATGATAAAAGGGGAAACGCTTCTCAAAAAGCTTATGTGAAGTGCTTTTAAAAATCATGACAGAGTTTTAGTCACATGGAAGAAGCTATATATGGGAGAAATCTGTGCTCAAATGGGTTTTAAATGTAATCACGGGGTTAACTGTAGACATAACAGAATGCAGCTTTGGAGCCGGCAGGTGTCATGGTGACTGAGGTTCTGGACTCCCACAAGGCTAATCATGGTTTGAATCCCAGACCTGGTGGTGTGCTTTTTCACTTTCTCTCTCTCTGGTCAAATTAAAAACAAATAATAAAAAATAATAGTGAAGCATGATTGAAAAAAGAAAAAAAGAATGCAGCTTTGAGCTATTTCACAAAGCAATGCAGGAAGTATTATATAAAAACAAGATTGAGAGAATAATCAATGGGAATCGTGTGAGAATAGTCTAACAGGCTGTTAGAGTATACTGTTAATTTTATTTGCTATTGACTTAGTATTTATGATAAAAAGAAACATTGACTATACCAGCCTTCTGACGTGGTTTTCTTTTTTTTTTCTACTTAAAAAATAATTATACGGTTAGTACACACATTACAAATTTCTCTCAATAATTTTCTAAGAGGTTTTTGCCTTAGGGCAAGTGTGCTCACCAGAGAGAGAGAAAGAGAAAGAGTGAGAAGGTAAGTGAGAAATCACCCCCCAGGGTCGATGGCCACACCGCAATCCCTTCTCCATTCTCCTTCCGGGATCCTGGGCATGTACACACGTGCACCTAATATGAGTTTCAAGTCAGCAGGTCCACGACTCGCACTGTGGTTGGCCACGTGGAAGTCCAGCGCCGTAGCCACAATACCATCTGCTGGCCCCGATTTCTCTCAATAACTAATGGTTGAGAGAATAGTTAGGAGACAGGGAAATGGGACCTTTAAAAAGGGGAAAGGAGATGAAGAACCTAGCAGCTTTGATAACTGATTGATGTGATCACATTTAACTCTCCTAAGTATTTTCCAGGTAAGGAAGCTGATCTGCAGTGACTCCTGACTCAGCCACTTACAACCCTGCTACTCTGCCAGTTACTTCACTTCTCTGCGTTGCAGCTAGAGGTGAGAACACAGCTCTCGAAGTCTGGCTCCAGTGCTGGCCATTCCACTACATTTTTACCGTGCCCCATTTTGATCATGATGCATCTAACTACAGCATGCTGTTCTTTTCAGTGTGTCTCAAATGTCACATATGACCCTCCAAATCTTGCAAACAATCAGCTCATTTCTTTATCCTCAACTTCTTCTTTTTTTTTTTTAAGGAATTATTTAATTTTATTAGTATTATTTTAAAATTTGCTATATGGCACGTGTGCTCACCAGAAAGAGACAGAGAGATAGAGACAAAGAATGAGAAAGCAGGCCACCAGATCTGGGAGTCGAACTGCAGTCAACCACATGGGAGTCTAGCGCCTTAACCACCACGCCACTTGCTGGCCCCCATCCCCAACTTCTAACAGAGGGCTCAAAACCATCTATGAAGTGTCTCATATTTTAGGTTTCCTAAGGCTAAGGGATCTATTAACTTCAGTCCTTCAAGAGACTGCCATACCATTCTAGTTAATGCCATCCTAACCCAGAAATTCTAAAACTAAACGTGTTGGAAGCATAAACATGTACAGTACTTTATTCACAATAATTCTAAATCAGAAACAACCCAAATATCCCCCAACTGATGACTAGTAAACAACTGTGGATTTTCTATGCCATGGAACACAACTCGGGGGTCAACAGGTGCAGATACCGCAATGACATGGGTGGACCTCGAGAGCACTGAGCGAAGTGAAATAAGCCAGACAAGCTACTTACTCTACCACTCTATGTAACATTCTAGAAAAAGCAAAATGACAGGGATAAAACGTAATCAGCAGTGACAGGAACAGAGTAAGTAGCCAGGAAAATAAGGGACTTTTGGAGATAACAGAAATGTTCTAGATTTTGGCTTGTCCTAAAGTTAAAGGCCTGCATCCGTCTGTCAAAACTTTCAAACTGTACACTTCTTTTTTTTTTTTTTTTTGAGGTTTTTGCTATAGGGCGCATGCGCTCACTAGACAGAGAGACAGAGAGACAGAAAGTGAGAAATCACCCCCCAGGGGTAATGGCCATGCCACAATCCCTTCTCCTCCATTCTCCTCTCTTGATCTTGGGCACGCACGCACACGCACCTGGCATGAGTTTTAAGCCACCGGGTCCAGGACGCGAACTGTGGTCAACTACATGGGAGTCCAGCGACACAGCCATTACGCTAACTGCTGGTCCCCAAACTGTACACTTTAAGGGGGTACATTTATTGTATCTAATATACTCCAATAAATCTGACTTTTAAAAACAATTGTTAAATTTAGTCTAGAATAAATACGTTTCTATACTTTAATTTTTTGAGTAAAAAATGTTATAAAATTATAAAAGAATTTGATGAATAGGTCAAGTAAATAAAAATGACTAACATATTTTGGGAAAAAACCCTGAGTTTTGGAGGTTGATAGACCTGCATATGAATCTTAGTAAGCTAGCCTATCTTGGCTAAGTGAGATAACCTTTCCAAGTCTCAAGTCCCTTATCTGTAAGGTTGAGATATCGGCTTCCACTTTACAAAGTAGTTGTAAAAATAAATGTGTACTTAATTTACAGTACCTACAACACTCTAGACACTTACAATAAGAAATGCAGAAAATATTTGTGGATGAAGTGATGTCTTTAAAGGAATAATTTTAAAAAGTAATCTTCAAGGGCCAGCAGTTGGCGTAGCGGCTATGTCGCTGGACTCCCATGTAGTTGACCACGGTTCGAGTCCCAGACCTGGTGGGTTAAACTCACGCCAGGTGCGTATGCGTGCGTGCCCAAGATCCCCAGAAGAGAATGGAGGAAAAGGGATTGTGGCATGGCCATCCTCTCTGGGGGGGTAGGGTGACTTCTCACTTTCTCTTTGTTTCTCTGTCTTTCTGGCGAGCGTATGCACCCTATAGCAAAAACGTCTCCAAAAAAAAAAAAAAAAAGTGATCTTCAGGGGCTAGCAGGGGGCCTGGTGCTTGGGGTGCTAGACTCCCACATAGCCAGCTATAGTTCAAGTCCTGGACCTGCCAGCTTGAAAAATCACTACAGGTACATGAGTGTGAGTGCCCTAAATCCCAGAAGGAGAATGGATTGCAGAATGGCCATCCCCCTTGGGAAGTGATTTCTCACTCACCCTCTCACTGGCAAGCACATGAGCTCCATGGCAAAAACCTTAAAAAAATGAATAATATGGGACCAGCAGTTAGCATAATGGCTATGTCGCTGGACTCCCACTTAGTCAACCGCAGTTGGAGTCCCGGACCCCGTGGCTTAAACTCATGCTGGGCACGTGTACGTGCATGCCCAAGATCCCGAGAGGAGAATGGAGGAGAAAGGATTGTGGTGTGGCCATCACCCCAGGGGGGGCGATTTCTCGCTTTCTGTCTCTCTGTCTCTCTCTGCCTGTCTGGCGAGCGCACATGCCCTATAGCAAAAACCTCCCCCCAAAAATTAATAATAATCTCCATCTACCTATATCAGTTCATTTAATCAGCAAATATTTGTAGGACATTATAAGCTATGTTAATATTTTCCCAAATAAGCAACCTGAAAAAAAGAGTGCATATTCCGCAGAAAAGAACACCTTTCTCTAAGCTTCTGTGGTTTTTATTATCTCATAATGTTGATAGGACTAGCAATCAAAAGACAAATACAATTTGCCTTTCCACAGAATGATATATTGGCAAGAAATACAAACTTTATCAGCAATAAATGTGAATTAAGTAAGATTTAAGTCAGTATGTCCCAGGTGTACGATTTTCTAAGCAAACCGGAAGGTTACCGAATTGAATTAACTTTATCACCATAGGAACCGTCACTTACCTCATACTTAAGACCTGACTACATGCTGAGCAAAGGGCACAGGCACTTCCCATTGGGTTTTAAATGTGAGGAGAATGCAAGTTAACAGCCCGGAAATCCCATTTGCTTATATAAGGTGGCTGACGTGGAAATAAAATTTTATCCAAAAGAATATTTCTCAACAAACAGAAATACATTTCTTACACACGAACACATATTCTAAGAGGTAGAATTTTCACTGAAATTTAAAAGCCAAAACACGAGGATTATTTACAAGTATTTGAAATGACAAATACTTGGCAAGGAGAAAATTACATAAAAATGCAGTCAGCCATGTGGGATCTGGCTTCCCTTAATCCCAGCTATGGGGTCTGCCTGTGTGTGCGTATGTGTTTTATAGTTTAGTTCTTATTTCTCTTATGTGAGAAGAAGACAGAGAAAGAGAGAGAGAGGTGCACACCACGATCCCACGCCAGCCAGCCAGAATCACGGGCACACATGCATGCCGCTGGCAACACAGGCGACCTTGGGGAGCGAGCACAGGACTTCCCTACAGCGCCTGAGCACTGCAGACGGCTGCACGGCTGCCGAGCTCCCAGAGATGGCCTTTTCGCTTTCCGTGCATGTTCTTCCCCTGGTGTCTCATTTAGGGTAGTTGCTATTACTATGGCTTCAGGTTCTCACTAATCTCTCTCACCTGCAGTATCTAATCTGCTGTGAACCTCATTTCAGGTACTGTATTTTTTTAATAGATACTGTATTTTTCATCTCTAGAAGTTCTACTTGGATCTCTTTTAAGAAACAGCTCCCATTTCTCTCCTCGGCATGCTCATGTTTCCCTCTCTGCTCTCGAGCACATGGAGTAACTGACGACTGCTGCCCTCATGTCCTGGCTAACTCTACCACGCGCCATTTCTTCCTCTCGATCCAGTCACTGATTTTTGTCCCGGCAAAGGGTCATATTTTTCTGCTTGTCTGGTCATTTTTTATTGTATGTGTGACACTAAGAATTTCACATTATTTGGTATCAGATTTTATTCAGAGTTGTTATGAATATATTTATCTTACATGCTTAATCTTCGCTATATAGGCATATTACATATTTTTAAAAAGCAGAAAATGCTATTCATAGCAAATATAAATGAATAAATGAATTTGTGCAATTTATTTTAATCTTACATTTTTAAGTGTACAATACAGTATTATTAATTATAAGCATGGGGCTGGCAGGTGGCATGGTGATTAAGGGCACTGGACTCCCACATGACCAACTGCGGTTCTAGTCCCACACCTGGCAGCTTGCTTTCTCATTTTCTCTTTCTCTGTCCCTCTCTGGCCAAATTAAAATAAGTAAATAATAGGTAAGTAAAGTTGAATGAAATAATCCTTTAAAAAATATATAAGCACACTGTTGTGTAGAAACATGTCTAAACATCTCATCATGGGGCAGCCTGGGCTCACCCGCCTACCGGGAGACTCAGGCCTGGTCTAATGAGCGCACCTCTAAGCCCTGGGAGTACCTGGAACTGCTGGCACACCAGCCTAAGCTTGCGCACTGCAGGTTGCACAACTGGGCACAGCGCTCAACGTGGTTGTCTCCGAGCTTGCCACTGCCTCACCAAGAGCTTCAAGTCTCATAGGGGAGCCAAGCACCTGAAGGTACACGTAACTCTCTCACCTGGGAGACAGTCCAACAGGAATGCAGCCGGGAACGAAGGGTGACATTTCCTCTCCCAAGACTACAGAATGTTCTATCTAATAAAGAGGAAAAAGTGAATACTACATCAGATGACCAAAAACCAATGCAGATCTCAAAGAAATATGAAAAAACAAGGGGAAACTCTCCCCCAGGTGAGCACCGTAACCGTTCACCAACAATGGCCAGCACAGAGGAACACACAGAAATGTCAGAGAGAGAATTGCAAATATTCATAGTGACAAAACCCAATGAGATGCAAGAGAAAAGTGACTCTCAGTTCCAGGAAATGAGAATATCATTTCAGGACATGAAAGATGAATTTCATAAAGAAATAGACACCCTAAAAAATAAAATCAAACAGAACTTCTGGAAATGAAGAATACAACACAAGAAATCAAAATTTTCCCTAGAAAGCATTAACAGCAGATTGGACCATGCAGAAGAAAGAATTTCTGACCTTGAAGACAAAGTCTCCAACAAAGACCAAGCCACTAAAAAGAATGAAGAAACAACCAAAAGAAAATGAGAACAACATACGGAAAATTCTAGACACCATGAAACGGTCAAATAGCCATACAATGGGTATTCAGAAGGTGAAGAATCTGCTGACAGCACGGAAAACCTCTTTCGTGAAATACTATTTGAAAATTTTCCAAATATACAGAAACATGGAGAAATTCAGACTCAAGAAATAAAAAAGAAGACCCCAAATAGAGTCAGCACAAAAAGACCCTCCTCCTAGCACATCACAGCCAGGTTGGTAAAAATCAAAGATGAAGACAATATTCTAAAAATGACAAGGGAGGAATGTTAAGTTACCTATAAAGATTATCCCACGGGACCAGCTATGTAATGGCTATGTCGCTGGACTCCCATGTAGTGGACCGCGGTTTGTGTCCCGGACTCGGTGGTTTAAACTCATGCCGGGTGCGTGTGCGTGCGTGCCCAAGATCCCGAGAGGAGAATGGAGGAGAAGGGATTGCAGCGTGGTCATCCCCCCGGGGGCTGATTTCTCGCTTTGTCTCTCTCGGTGTCTTTCTGGCGAGTGCATGTGCACTATAGCAAAAACCTCTCCCCCCAAAAAGATTATCCGATTAGGCTAACATCAAACCTCTCAACTGAAACAATGCAGGCTAGGAAAGAATGGGAAGATGTATTCAAAACATTAAAATAAAAACAGTTTCAACCAAGAACACTATATCCAGCAAGATTATCCTTCAAATGGGAAGAACAAATAAAAGTATTTTCAGATAAACAAAAACTGAAAAAAAAAAAATCACCAATACTAGACCAGCACTACAGGAAGTACTGAGGGGAGTATTATACCAGGATAACTAAAGAGAGACAAATAGAAATAAAAGAATAAAAAACTGAGACAGTGGCTAACAAAATGACAGGGATAATCCCGCAATTATAAAAAATAATGTTGAATGTTAATGGATTTAATTTTCCCATTAAAAGACACAGACTGACTCAATGAGTACAAAAACGGAAGCCATCTATATGCTGCTTACAAGAAACTGCCTCATGGATAGATATACATAGACTGAAAGTGAAGGGCGAGAAAAAGATCTTCCACACAAATGGAAACCGAACAAAGGCTAGAGTTGCGATACTGATATCAAAATAGACTAAGATGAAAGAAGAGGGACCAGCAGTTAGCGTAATGGCTATGTTGCTGGACTCCCATGTAGTCGACTGCGGTTCGAGTCCCGGACTTGGTGGCTTAAAACTCATGCGGGTGCGTGTGCGTGCATGCCCAAGATCCCAAGCGGAGAATGAAGGAGAAGGGATTGCGGCGTGACCATCCCCCCTGGGGGGTGATTTCTCACTTTCTGTCTGTCTGTCGAGCACACACATCCTATAGCAAAAAGACCTCAAAAAAAAAAAAAAAAGAGGCAAAGAAGGACATTATATAGTACTAAAAGGACTTGTTCACCAAGAAGATATAACTATGTAGATATCTATGCACCCAATACTGGAGTACTTAAATACATCAAAGACGGTTAGATCTCAAGGAAAAGACTAACAGCAACACAATAATTGTAGGGGATCTCAACACCCCATTGTCACCTCTGGACAGATCATCTGGACAAAAACATAAAGAAATATAAGATCTAAATGACACCATACATGAAATGGACTTGACAGACATTTACAGAGTATTTTGCCCAATTACCACAAAATGTACATTATTCTCACCCCCACATAGAACGTTTTTAAAGACTGACAACATAATAGGGCACGAAACAAGCCTTTGCAAAATCAAATGTATAGAAACTATATCCTGTATCTTTTCCAACCATAATGAAATCAAACTTGAAATCAACTACAGAAAGAGTCCTTGAAAATACACACACATGGAAAGTAAACAACCTACTCCTGAATGACTTTACAACTACAGAAGAAATTAAGACCCAAATCGAAAGGTTCATAGAAACCAACAATAATGTACAAACAAATTTATAACCTATAGGACACAGCAAAAGCAGTCAGAAGAGGAAAGTTCATAGCAATTGGTGCCCACAAGAAAAAATCAGAAAGGTAGCAAACAACCTAACGACACAACTCAGGGAACTGGAAAAACAAAAAATCCAAAAAAATTCCAGGCGTAAAGAAATAATAAAGATCTGAGCAGAAATAAATGAAATAGGGACTAAAAGAATTACACAGAAAATAAATGAAACCAAAGCTGGTTCTTTGAGAAGATAAAACTGACACACTGTTAGCTAGATTAATCAAGAAGAACAGAGAAAGGGACCAGATGGATCAAATCAGCAAGGAAAAAGGCATTCATTACAACAGACAGAACAGAAATACCAAATATCATCAGAGAATATGATAAGTGATTATACGCCAATAAACAAGAAAACCTAGATGTGATGGACAAATTTCTGGACACATAAAACTTACCAAGATTGAACCAGGAAGAAACAGAAAATCTAAATAGACCCATAATAAGCAATGAGATTGAATTAGTAATAAAAAAGTCTCTCAACAAAGAACCCACGTCCTGATGGCTTTACTTCTAATTATACAAACTTTTAAAAGAGAACTAACCCAATTCACCTCAAACTATTTTTAATGATTCAAAATGAAGGAGCCCTTCTAAATTCACTCTATGAAGCCTGCATCATCTTAATTCCAAAACCAGAAAAGGACATGACAAAAAAAGGAAACCTCAGGCCAATACAGATAAAAAAAATTCTCAACAAGATTTTAGCAAATTGTATTCAACAACAAATTAAAAAGATTATACACCATGACAAACTAGGCTTTATTGGATGCAAGGGTGGCTCAAAATCTATAAAACAATAAATACAATACAACACATTAACAAAAAGAAAAGATTAAAAACATATAATCATATCAATTGATGTGGAAAAAGCATTTGATAAAATACAACATCCCCTCATGATTAAGACTCTCAGCAAAATAGGCATAGAAGGGGCATTTCTCAACACCATAAAAGCCATCTATGACAAACCCATAGTTAACATCATACTGAATGGAGAAAAGCTAAAAGCTTTTCCACTAAAAACTAGAACAAGACAAGGCTGTTCACTTTCTCCACTCCTTTTTAATATTGTACTGGAAGTACTAGCCAATGCAATCAGACAAGAGAGTCAAATAAAAAGCATCCAAATAGGAAAATTTCTCCAGATGATAAGGTGCTATATGTAGAAAACTGAAAAGAATCCACAAAAATACTCCTGGAAGTGATACATGAATATAGTAAAGTGGCAGGATACAAAATCAACATACAAAAATCTATAGCATTGTTATACACCAACAATGAACAAACTGAGACAGAACTGAAGAAAGAAATCCCATTTACAATGGCCACAAAACCAGTAAAATATCTAGGAATAAACCTTACCAAAGACATCAAAGATCTCTATAAGGAAAACTATGAAACACCTAAAAAATAAAATAAAATAAAATAAAAAAAATGATACAAAAAAAATGGAAAAACATCCCATGTTCCTGGATTGGAAGAATTAATATAATCAAGATGTCAATCCTACTCAAATTAATCTATAAACTTAATGCAATTCTAATCAAACTACCAGAGATATTCCTCACAGAAATAGAAAAAATAATCATAAAATTTGTCTGGAATCATAAAAGGCCCCATATCACCAAGGCGATACTGTGCAAGGGGAATAAAGTAGGAGGCATCTCACTTCCAGACCTCAAAACATATTACAAAGCTATAATAATTAAAACAGCGGGACCAGCAGTTAGCATAATGGCTATGTCGCTGGACTCCCATGTAGTCAACCGCGGTTCGTGTCCCGGACCCGGTGGCTTAAAAAAACTCACGCTGGGTGCGTGTGCGTGCGTGCTCAAGATCCCGAGAGGAGCATGGAGGAGAAGGGATTGTGGTGTGGCCATCCCGCCTGTCTCTTGCTTTTTGTCTCTCTGCCTCTCTCTGTCTGTCTGGTGAGCGCACACGCCCTATAGCAAAAACCTCTCCAAAAAACAAAAAACAAACAAACAAACAAAAACAGCATGGTACTGGCACAAAATCAGACAGACTAATGGAACAGAATTGAGAATCCCCTGATAAAACCCAAAGCATATAGCTGACTGATCTTTGACAAGGGGCAGAAGATGATCCATCGAGAAAAAGAAAATCTCTTCAGCAAATGGTGCTGGGAGAACTGGATACCAACTGGCTGCAGAAGAATGAAACTGTACCCTTATCTCTCACCACTAACAAAAATCAACTCAAAATGGATTGACAATCTAAATGTAAAACCTCAAAGTATAAAAATACTCGTAGAAGGACCAGCAGCAGTTGGAGTAATGGCTATGTCGCTGGACTCCCATGTAATTGACCACGGTTCGAGTCCCAGACCAGGTGGCCTAAACTCCTGTCCAGCGTGTGTGTGTGTGTGTGTGTGTGTGTGTGTGTGTGTGTGTGTCCAAGATCCCGAGAGGAGAATGGAGAAGGGACTGTGGTGTGGCCATCCCCCCTGGGGGGTGATTGCTCGCTTTCTGTCTCTGTCTCTCTCTGTCTTTCTGGTGAGCGCACGCGCCCTATAGTGAAAACCTCTCAAAATAAAAAAAAAATACTGGTAGAAAACTCAGAAAAAAACTCTTGGAGACCTTGAGGTAGGCAAAAACTTCTTAAAGAAGATCCCCCAAAGCACAGGTAATAGTTTCAAAAATAGACAAATGGGACTAATTAGGCTGAGAAGCTTCTGCACAGCAAAAACAAACAAACAATAATTAGGGTGAGAAAACAATCCTCAGAGTGGGAGAATATATTTGCAAACTATACCTCAGATAAGGGATTGATAACCAGAAGATACAGGAAACTTGAGCAGCTTACCCACAAAAAGATAATCAATCCAGTTAAAAGATAGGAAAGTGAGCTGAACAATCTCCAAAGAAGACACACAAAACAGCCAAAAAGCATATGAAAACACACTGGACATCTCTTATCATAAGGGAAATGCAAATCAAAACCTCAATGAGATACCACTTACCTCGTCAGAATGGCTAAAATTGAAAAAAATAAAGAATGATAAGTGCTGGCAGGCTGTGGTGAAAAGGGAACTCTCCTACACTGCTGGTGGGAATGCAAATTAGTACAAGCACTGGGAAAAACAATATGGAGGTTCCTAAGAAACCTATAAACTGTACTACCACGCGAACCAGTAATTCCACTCTTAGGTAACTCAAACAATAGAAAAACCCACAGTTGGAAAAACACTTGTAAATCCATGTTTATTGCAGCATTATTTAAAATCGCTAGGACTTGGAATCAAACCAAATGTCCAAAAATAGATGAGTGGATTGAAAAAATGTTGCATATGCACATGAAAAACAATGAGACCCTGATATTTGATACAAAGTGGATGAATATGGAAGACTTAATGCTAAACCAATCAAGCCAGGCTATGAAAGACAGATTTTGGGGACCAGCAGTTGGGGTAATGGCTATGTGGCTGGACTCCCATGTAGTCGACCGCGGTTCTAGTCCCAGATCCAGGGCCTTAAACTCATGCCAGGCACGTGTGCATGCGTGGCTAAGATCCCAAGAAGAGAATGGAGAAGAAGGAATTGCGGTGTGGCCAACCCCCCGGGGGTGATTTCTCACTTGCTGTCTCTCTGTCTCTGTCTGTCTGGAGAGCACACGTGCCCTATAGCAAAAACCTCTCAAAAAAATAAAATAAAAGACTTTGTATGTCCCCACTGGATATATATTTAATGTATGTGCTCTATAGCAGAAACTGAAAGTTTGAAGGTATAGTAGCAGGGAGGGCAACTGTAGATACTAGAGCTAGTAAGGACAGGGGTAATACAGGGGTGGGTAATGGAGGGAGGAGAAGAAAGAGTATGTTTAATACAAAGATGAAAAGTGATTTGTGATGATGTATACGGTAATATCTTTGTCTTGACTGAAATGCACGGTACTCGTGCTAGAAAAAGCAAGGCTGTACACTCTAAGGATGTAGTGATTAGATGTAAATTTTGAAAATGTTTTTTCTCTTAAAACGTTACACCCACTGAAAAGCAACTATTTCTCCTTGCCCTAGCCCCCGCAACCACTATCTTACTGTCTGATTCTGTGAGTGGGGCCACTTTACCTCGTGTACTGGAATCAGAGTATTTGGGCAAGTGACTAGCTTAGTTTTCTTAGCATAATGTCCTTAAGGTTATCACATGATATAATTTCCTTCTTCCTAAAGCTGAATAACATTCCATTACACGCACACACACATGCACGCACACACACGCACGCACGCACACGCAATCTTTAGCCACTCATCTACTGTGGACATGTGGTTGCTTCCGCATTTTTGCTATTGTGAATAACGCTGTAATGAACATGGGAATGCAAAATCTCTTTAAGATCCTTATTTCAATTCTTTTGGATAGACACCCACAAGTAGGATGGCTGGATCATATGGTGTTTTAGTCTGTTTGTGCTACTATAAAAATACCTGGAAATGGATGGTTATTTAAAGAAGAGAGATTTATTTCTCACAGTTGTGGAGCTTGGAAAAAGCATTGAGACCAAGCCCCGGCAGGCTTAGGGTCTGGTGAGGCCCAGCCTCTACTTCCAAGACTGCGGCTGGAATGCTACGCCCTCACGTGGGAAAAGGACCCACGTGCGCCCTAGAGCCCTTTTATAAGATCACTCGCTAATGCTGTGCATGAGGGCTCGGGCTCTGCCCTAGTAACTTAATCACCCGCATAGGCTATCACTTAATGCTATCATATTGAATTTTCATTCCAACATGCAAATCTGGGGGGACACACTCAGACCAGCATATTGTATGAATTTTTAATATTTTGTATTCCTTTAAATGTTTTTTTGAGCTTTGTTCTAGGTGTAGTTTTATTACTTGTAAAGAGTTTGTTCTTTTCAAGGCTTATTGTTAAACTTTGTTAGATGGGACTGGAGTAGCCTGTAGTTTAGGGCAATAACTGTTAGAGACCAAGAGGGACGATGGCCCGGATCTGCTGAAAACCAGCTTGAGTGACCTGGCACACACTGGGTCCTCCCACCCAGGGGACTACACAGTCTCCTGTAACCCGTCTGTCAGAGCAGCCCAGTCCCCTGGGTTACTGTGTCCTGTGCCCTCCATAACAGCTCTTACATAACAGCTCTTTGCATGCTCTAGTAAATCTTCAACTTCCTTCTCAACAATATCCTTGGTTGTGGAGAAAAGCTGCTGTTTGTATGCTCATCCTTTCCCATCCACTGCACATTACAGACTCTTCCTCTGTAAGCATGTACAGTAAAGCTTGCTGAGGAAAGGTCCCCTGTTCAATTCAAAGTACTGTAGCGTGTGCAATCTAATAAATAAACACAGAGCGCAAGAGAAGGCTGCCTCCGAGTGCTCTCGAGTCGCCGCACCCCCTTCGGCTAAGTTTATTTAGACGAATCTTTCAGCATGTGCGCCACTCTGCGTCTGAGTCCACCGCAAATACCCTTTCTCAATCTTTGCCTGACGCCTGTACATCAAGAGGCCACTCCTCTGGCTGGTAAGAGCACTTACCCTTGGCGCTTTCTGAGGCCGTTTCCCCTGCTTCCCACGGCCCTCTTTCTGAGTTGGGGAGATGTCGCACGCATGCACGCACGCACACACGCACACACGCACGCACGCACAGTGATACCCAGACAAAGGCTGACTTGACGAGCCTTCTGCAGGTCTCTGGAGTTCTCCATCTGAACAGCCCTCGTCCTTCTAATATTTCACTCTCCCAAGATTAGCTTTCCTGTCATCTCTGAACCCCAAACTCGATCCTGTGAGACTCTCGGACTGTCCAAGTTCCCTCTCCCTGCAAGGGGCTGTGCGCTTTTTTCATTTTTTCTCATCTCTCAAAGACCAGTCCTGATCTGACTTTTATTTAATGTCTGAAAGACCAGAGTTTAATACGCTGCCTGTTTTATTTATTTCATGAACTAGCAGGAGAGAATGACAAGAGAGAGCGACAGTACTCCCTGCAGGGTCTCAACACACGGCCCAGCTCCCCAGCCTTTAGCCAGCTTTAGATCACGGGCAGTGGGGGCAGTGTACTCAGGGAGGTCTCTGGATTCAACCGGGACCTTCCCACGGGGGACGCCTCCCAGCTGCATTTAACTGCTGTCCCCATTTGGCCTTTAAACTCAGTCATTAACTCCATTCTCCCTGAAATTGTTAAAGTCTCCCTGCATATACATAGGAGCCATACAAAATAGGAACTCCTAGCCTTTAAATTTTTTAATTTAGTTTTTGCTACAGGGTACATGCACTCACCAAAGACAGAGATAGGGAAAGTGAGAATTATACACGCCTCCCCCCACGGGGTGGGGATGGCCATGCCACAACCCCTTCTCCTCCAATCTTCTCTCAGAATTTGGAGCACACATGTACATGCACCCACTGTGATTTTCCCTAGCTGCCAGGTCTGGGACTTGAACCACACAGCCAACCACGTGGGCTCCAGCGCCTTAACCTCCACACCACCTGATGGCTCTTTCTTACCCAAAATATTGAATATGTAAATTTGTGACTTATTTTTTTACATCATTCTTTAATATTTTTAGGTTAAAATTCTAAAATAATCATAGTATAATATTGTGGACAGAAGTCTGACTACTTTCCCTATTTTCCAAAATCTTTTCAAAAGGGGACTGGGGAAGTCATGCCACAAACATTAACAGACCATTTACTTTCTATTAACAGGATTCTTCCTACCTCCTGTCCCTGGCATAGTATCTTTGAGATGTAGATTTCAACCGATTAGTGTATTCTTTTGCTACATGATACTTCCCTTTCCTTAAGATGTAGATTAAGCCTTTCTTTAACTAATCTCTTCCCAAGACAGGTATCTTCCCTTCCAATGGCTGACCTAAGAATTTGTGGAGCCCACCTATAACCTACAAGCCTCCCCTTCTACATGTCCTGCCTTTTGGGGCCAGACCAATGGGAAATCTTTTAATTAAATGTTGTCTGTCAATCTCAAAAGCAAATAAAAGGAACCCCTGTACATGATCACCCGGAGAAAAGGCATTTGTGCCTCTTCTCCGGCTTAGGTCACACAGTTGGCTTAGAAATAAACCGCATTATTAATTTTACAGTTGGTTATATTTTTCCGTCGACAATATACATGACACTTAGTTGGATTAATTTTCACGAAGTTAATGTACCTATATAAGCTGTACCCAGATCAAGAAATACTCCACAGAAACACAGGTTGGTCTAACACTCAGTACTGGTCAACGTAGTTGACCAAATGAGCAGGGTGACATCACATCATCTCAAAAGGCTTTTTAAAATCAAACCGAAGCATTTGAAACATGATTCTCTTAAGTGCTTAGAGCAAACTACCAGTAGAATGGAACTTCCTTGTTACTTAGAAGACACCCTCAGTTTACTTCCCCAGCCAAAACCTCTCTCTCAAAGTAACAATCCTGAGTTCTGCTGTCCCCATTTGGCCTTTAAACTCACTCATTAACTCCATTCTCCCTCAACCCTCAACTTTTTAAAGTCTCCTTGCATATACATAGGAGCCATACAAAATAGGAACTCCTAGCCTTTAAAAATTAAAAAAAAAAAAGTGTTTAAACAAATCTGTTCTGCCTGTTTTTAAATGCAGCATGAGCGTGATCACATGGTATGTGCTCTCTTGTGACTGGCTTTTTCTTTTTCTTTTCTTTTCTTTTCTTTTTTTTTTTTTGAGAGGTTTACGCTATAGGGCGCGTGCGCTCGCCAGACAGACAGAGACATAGAGACAGAAAGCAAGAAATCACCCCCCAGGGGGGATGGCCACACCCCAATCCCTTCTCCATTCTCCTCTTGGGATCTTGGGCGCGCGCGCACACACACACACACACCCGGTGTGAGTTTTAAGCCACCGGGTCCGGGACGCGGTCGACTATGTGGGAGTCCAGCGACATAGCCATTACGCTAACTGCTGGTTCCCTGTGACTGGTTTTTTCAGCCCAGTATTATGCTCTTGAGAGATGTCCACGCTGTTAGGTACTGTAACAGTTCACATCCTCACACATGGAGTTTTCTGCTGTTGAACATTCGGGTTGTTTAGAGTCTGGGGCTATGTGGAGCTTGCATATGAACACTCTTACACATGTGTTTTGGTGAACATATGTTAGCATCTCTGTTGGGTAATACACTTAAGACGGGGGTTGTAAGGTCATGTGGTATGAAAATCCAGCTTTGGTGGGGGGAGGTACTGATCACTGACTAGGGGGTCGAAGCAATTTATAGCTCTTTTTCTTTTTTCCCCCCACTTGAGATACTAACGGTGGAAAATGAGCTGCAGATGTTCCACATCCTCACCAACTTTTGGTATTGTCAGCCTTTCAAACCTAACCATTCCATATACAGTAAACTGTAGTGTCGCCTTGTGACTTTAATCTGTACCTGACAGATGACTCATAACATTAAGGATCTTTTAATATTTTTGCTTTTGACTGTTTTCTGAACATGACAATTTAAGTTTTATTTTATTTTTTTGTTTTTGCTATAGGGCATGTGTGTTCACCAGAGGGGAGGGGGTAAGAAATCATGCCCCAGAGAGACGGTCACTTGGTCACTTGCAATTGCTGCTTCTTCTGTTTTCCCTCTAGATTTCAGGCACACACCTACACATGTCTGGCGTGATTTTCAAGCCACTGGGTCTGGGACTCAAACCATACAGCCAGCCATGTGGGATCCATTACCTTAATTTCAATGGCACCTGCTGGCTCCAACAATTTAAGTTTTGTCGACCATTTTTCTACTGAGTGGATTTTTTTTTTTGCTTTCTTTTAGTTCCCAGAGGATGTAGAGACAGACAGACAGACAGACAGGGAGAGAGCACCCCCCCCAAGAGGTATGGTCACCCTGAAATTCCTCCTTCTCCATTTCTCCAACCTGTAGGGATGTGGGGCATGTACATACACACATGGCATGTCTTCCGAGTCCATGGGGTCAAGGTTCAGACATGGTCAGCCATGTGTGACCTGGCTCCCTTAACCACTAGGCGGCAAGGCCAGCCCTATCTATCTAACTGCTGGATAGTTATTCTTTATATATGCTGGATGAGTCTTCTACAAGACTGACTGACTTGTACGAATATACACACTGCGAATTGCAAATATCTTTCTCCCACTTGACTTTTCCTTTCTAATTCTTAATAATGTCCTTTAATGAACACATTTTAATTTTTAAAATGTAGTCCAATTTATCATATTGTTAATGCTTTATTGCATTCTGTTAAAAATTTTGCATGCCCTGGGGTCATGAAGCTATTCTGTTTTCATCTAGAAGCTTTACTGTTTTACTTTTCATACTCAGCTCTGTAATCTGCCTATAATTGATCTGCTTATGTGGCTTGGGGCTGAGGTCAGGATTACTCTTTTCCCCCTCCATGCAGATACCGAACTGGCCTAGTACAATTTATTGAACAGAACCCTGCCCCTGCCCCAGGCACTGCAGCACAAGTGACTGTCTATGTGTGCTGGCTCTGTTTTGCTGCAGTGGCTTATCTGTCTTTGTGTTTGTACCATCCTGCCTTTTTTTTTTTCTGTAGCTTTGTAGCAAATCTCAATATCATATAATTCTTCTATTTTGTTGTTCTTGAAAACTGTCTTAGCTATCTGTGGCTCTTCATACTCCCATATAAAGTTTAGAATCAGCTTGCAAATTTCAAAAACGCTGAGCAAAGCTGGGATTTGATGACACCAACATCAAACAGGGAGTCGTGACATCTTTACTGCATGGAGTCCTCTGCTCCGTGAACTGGCAGTCTTCTGTTCATGTCTTCTTTAATTTCTCCCAACGTCTTTAAAATGTCAGTACAGAGGTCTTTTGTTAGAGTTAATTTTGGATATATGACATTCATGAAACCCTGACATGGCATTTAAAATTTCCATTTGTTGTTGTAGATATGTAGCTATTAAATTGATTTTCACAAATTAACCATGAGTCTGGCAACCTTGCTAAATTAGCTTTTTTATTCTAGTATAGATTCTTTTAAATATTCTACATAATAGCCACATCATAACTGCAATTTTTGTTTCTCCCTTTCTTGTCATTATGCTTCCTCTGGGTCCCATTACGATGCTGTCTAGGCCAGTGCAGCACAGAACTTTCTATGCTAACGTAAATGTTCTCTACGTGTGGTGTGTGGTAGCCATGAGCCACGTATGACTGCTGAGCATCTGATATGTATCAGTGTGACTGATGACCTATCATTTTAATTTAACTTAATTAATTAATTAAGTTTGCTATTCGGCACATGCATTCAACAGAGAGAGGGAGAAAAAGTGAGAAATCACTTTCTAGGAGGATGGTCACACCCAACCCCTTCCCCTCCATTCTCCTTTTGGGATTTTAGGCACACATGCACACACACTCAGCACGATTTTCAAGCCACGGGGTCCAAAACTCAAACCTTTCAGTCGGCTATGAGAGACCCAGCTGCCTGAACCTCGGCACCATCTGCTGGTCCTATACTTGAGATGATAACTTATTTAGAGTCCCGGACATGGATGGCTCAGACCTAGACCCTCCAATATAACTGTGCTTTACACCAGGCTCTCTGTCTTATTCCAGAAACTGCGTCCTGCTAGCTTGCTATAAGCATTTCATACAACCATGATGGGGTATACTGGTTGTAGATCACTTATTTCATGAGAAAGAAGACAGGAAATCAGGGAAGGACCCTCTCCAAGGTCTCACCATGCTGCAATCCCTCTCCCCGCTCCTGCAGCCGCACTCCAGGTTCCAGACAGCCAGAATCACAGGCACTGCGCAGGGGAGTGGCCTGGTCAGGTCGAGCAGGCTCTGACCCTGGGCCTTCCCACGAGGCTCTAGTATTACACAGCTGCACTCTAGCACCTGCGCCCTAGGGGCTGGGCCATGACGGGGGCCAATTTGATCACCTGCTTCTATTTGATAAAACCTACTCCAGAGATAGGATTTTGCTCTTCCTATGCTGATTTGTTTGACTGTATTACTGAGTCCTTACGTTCTCGTGGCACGTCTAGTTTCGTCATGACACCTATATACTGTATCTATCTAACTGAAGTTAATATTTTTAGAGTTTGTGCACCTGTCTTCATCAGAGAGATGAATCGGACATTTTCATTTTTATCTTGTCCTCATCAGGTCTAAGACCATGTGGACATCAAAATATTTCCAGTTGGAAAACATTTTCTCTCTTTTTTCTCACTAAAAGAAATTCAGTAATATTTATATTAATTTTCTAAAATTTCTTGTAAGAACTCATGGGTGAAGCCATCTGGGCCTAGAAATTTCTGTGTGAGAAGGTTCCAAGTTACAGACTTAATCTCATTAATAAATACAGAAGGATTTCCATTTTTAAAAAAAGTTTTAGCACATACTGGTTTTCTAGGAATTTATCTGTTATGTCTACACTTTCAAATTTCTTACTGTAAAGTTATTTTTAAAATCTATTTTTTTAATTCACCTGTTTATTTTTTCCATGAGTGCGACAGAGAGCACCCCAAGACGGCCTTGTCGTCACCACCCACCTAGCCTTCAGCCAGCCCTGGGTGACCGGCCCTTGCACGCCCTGCCCTGCGTCCACAGCTCTGCAGACGGGAAGAGCGAACCTTCCCACGTGGGACTGACTTGCACAGCATCGCTTTCTACCACTGGGCCACTGTCTAGCCCCTCGTTATCTTTTTAAATGTCTGTACTATCCGCTAAAATCGCCTTTTTTTCATTCTGAAATTGGAAACCATATGCCTTTTCATTTACTCATCAGTTTTCCGGAGAGTCTAACGCTTTTATCAGAAGTATTTTCTTTTGTTGGTTCTCTTTTGAACTCTTTTTTAAAAAGCTTATTTATTTCTCCCACGAGAGGAGGACGGATGGGGACTGTCACAGGTCATCATGCCACAGTCCACCGCTAGCCTCAGCTGGCCGGGACCTGGGGTGTGGCACGTGCACACAGCATGGGCACCGCGACCTGGGGAGGCACACGGGGCCTTCCTGGTCGCTTCAGCATCACAGAACTGCATGGGCACTGGGTCACCCTGCTGCCCCCGCACCCGCACACACACATGCACACACACTCACTCACACAAGTGCAGACACGTGTACTTTTCTCTACTGACATCTACTCAGGAATATACTGACTAGGAGGCTTACTCTGGCTGAAGATAGGAACTCTGTATTCAAACTGACTTACAGATGAGGAATATGGGTGACCGTGAAGTGCTCATAATGTTCTCATGACACTATGTTTTGATTTTCCCTAAGGAGCTGGAGGCCAGTTTGCCATAAGCTTTTCTGTTTGGCAATCTAAGGAACTTTCTTCTTTATTCACGAGAGCGCATGTACACACACTCGCGTGAGGAGGGATGGGCACCATTTGCAGGTCTGGTCACGCCGTGATCCCCTTCCTCCAGCCCTCCAGCCGGTCGGATCATGGTGGCTCATGTGCAGCCCAGTGAGCTGCACGCTGACGGGGCCAGGGAGCCAGCCCCCGGCTACACTCTTGGATCTGACTCTCCTTGAGCAGCCCATTACCACTGCACAGAGCCAGTCCTGTCTGGCAGTTCTCACTTCCTCTGAAGACCTCATTTCTATGCTGCTCTGCAATACACACTAAGGACAGAGGAGAAATGCTACATTTAGAAAGTGACTAATTAGGGGCCGACAAGTGGCATGGTGGTTAAGAGTGTTAGACTCCCACATGGCTGACCGCGGTTCAAGTCCAGACCTGGTGCGCTTTCTCATGTGCTCTCTCTCACTGTCTACCTCTCAGGTCAAATTAAAATAAATAATCAAATAAATAAAGTTAAATAAAAAATAATTCCTTTTTAAAAAAAGTGACTAATTAGACTATATTATTGTCTCCAGCTTTCCTATATTCTGAATTGTACATTTTTGTGAGACAGACAGATGAGGTTTATTCAGACCAGGAGGTTTATGAAACCTTATCAAAATATTCTACTTGAGGGCTAGGAGGTGGCATGGTGGTTACGGTGCTGGACTCCCACAGTTCAAGTCCTAGACCTGGTGGCTTGTTTTCTCACTACACCTTCCCCTCTGGTAAGTGCATGAGCCCCATAGCAAACCTAAAATAATAATGATGATGATGATGAGGTTTTGTCTTAAGGCGAGTGCACTCACCAGAGAGAAACATAGACAGCAGGGGGGAGTGAGAAATCACTCCCTGGGGGATGGCCACGCCACAATCCCTTCTCCATTCTTCTCCCAGGTTCTGGGGCATGCACACACATGCACTCGGCATGAGTTCAAGCCACCAGGTCCAAGATTCAAACCCTCATTGGCCATGTGGGAGTCCAGCGATGTAACCACTATGCCATCTGCTGGTCCCTGGAGTGTACATTTATCTTAATATGGCACTCAGAATTCCATCTAGCTTTATACTTCCAACAAGAGCAGTGTTTTTGGAACTCTATCAAAATAATATTTGTTACTCAAAAATAAAATTATAAAATGTTCATAATCTGGAACAGAAGTGATATTTTTGTCAAATATTTAATTCTTATTCTATCCACCCAAAGGTAGTAGTCTAATCACTATACCTAGTAACAAAGGATTGAAACAGAGTTTATGTGTCGGGTTAGGGAAGGTGATGGCTTTAGGGCCTTACAGCCAACAAAAATCTGAAGCGTCATGTATCTAACACGGGTTAGCAGTGCAGTTAAGGGCTCAGGCTCTTAGCTATTTTTTCTGGGTTTGAAGTCTACTGTCACTTACTAATTCTGTCTTTTAAAAAGAGTTATTACACTTGCTTATGTCTTAGTTTTCTCATAAACTCTATGGAGTTAAACAATATTTCAGGATGTGGGACTGAGGTCAATGCCAGGCGCACAGAAAACACCACTATCACCACTACCATAGTAAAGCGGTGCTGTGAAGGAACCTTTAATAAGAAAAAACGAAGTCAAAGTTCAAACATGGGGACCAGCAGATGGCACGGTGGCTAGGGAGCTGGACTCCCACATGGCCGATTACAGTGTAAGTCCTGGACCTGGTGGCTTGCATTCTCACTGCTTCTGTCTCTGTCTCTCTCCAGTGAGTGCACTTGTCCTATAGCAAATTTAAATAAATAAATACTCAATTAAAAAAAAATTCAAACCTAAGAATTTAGAAATGCGTGGCTAGCAGGTGGTGTAGTGGTCAAGGTGCTGGACTCCACATGGCAGACCATGGTTCAAGTCCTGGACTCGGCAGCTTGAAACTCACACTGGGTACATATGCATGTGTGCCCAAAATCCCAAGAGGAGATGGGATTGTGGTGTGCCCATCCCCAGGAGGTGATTTCTCACTTTCTCTGTCTCTGTGTCTCCAGTAGGTAGAAACACCCTATAGCAAAAAATCTGTATTTTTTTAAAAAAAAAGTAATTTAGATATGTGGGCCCCAGGTAGTGTGGTGGTTACGGTGCTAGATCCCACATGGCCCACAGTGTGTTTCAAGTCCTGGCCCAGAAGCTGGAGAAGCATACCAGGCACATGCATGCACACGCTTCAAATCCCAAAATGAGAATGGAGAGGGGTGGCAGAGCAGCCGTACCGGGGGCGCTTCCCCACGTTCCTCCCCTGTCTCTCTCCAGGGAGCCATGAGCTCTCCAGCAACTGGGAAAAACGCAGACACACCTCACAGGTAGCTGTACATACTCCAACCCAGTATCTACTCAAATTTCAAAATCTTCACTACCCCACAAACAGCATTATTCCTTACACATGACCATTGACAAGGAGCTACCGAATACTTACTAGGAAGCAGTTATACAGACAAGAGGAAGAACCTCCCCTCAAATGCTTACCATCGCTATTAAAAGATTACTTAGACTAGCAGACGATATAGAGCTGAACTCTGTGGTTAAGAGGAGACGTCATGACCAAGGATGGACAATTCCGTGAGAAATGATGCAAAAACATCCAGCCTACTGTACGCATTCTCAGATCTAAGGACTCGCTTGGCATCACACCAAGCCTAGAGTGGACCCAATGTTCTAACCCCTCCTCTCCTTTTATTTTAATGCAAAAAAGGAAAGCTTAAAGTTATTTGGCTAGGTCAGCAGGTAGTGTGGAGGTTAAGGTGCTGGATCTCTGGCCAGCTGTGCAGTTTGAGTCCTGGATCCTGTGGCTAAAAAAAAAAAAAAACACAACAAAAAAAACCCAATAACACCAGGCACACGAGCCTACACACTCAAAATCCTGACAGGAGACTAGAGGACAAGGGACTGAGGTGTGGCCATGGCCCTGGGAGCATCGGGGGTGACTCTCACTTTGTCTCTCTCACTCTTCCTGTCTGACAAGCACGTGAGTAGTAAAAGCTGAAAATAAAAAGAATGTGGCTAACTTTGTGCTCTAATTCTTACTGGCAGGAATCAGACCTCCAGTACCACCGTAGGCACATTCAGCACTGTAAGCACTTAAAATCACCAGCATAGTTGCCTTGGGCTTCCCATTCTAAAAGCAAAACCTGAAAACCCCATTTACAGTATAAGAACCCAACAGTGGGGCCAGACGGTGGTGCGGTGGGAAACGGCGACACTGCAGGGCAGACCCTTGAGAAGGTCACTGGTTTATGTTGGAAGACCCCCTTGAGTATGCCAGGAATACATGTATCTATGATCCAGAAATTTGGGGTACATTGTGGTGTCAATACCCGGTCAGGGGTGCTGTATCTCTGTCTTGGTTTCTTTCTCTTGTGGAGTAAATAAACTTACAAAAGAAAAGAAAGCTATCCCATTTATTCTGGATTTGCTACGAACAGAATTCCAGGCATGAGACTCACAGAGGAATTCTGGAAAGAGGGCAGAAGGAACACCAGAAATCTGCTTCCTCACTCAGACAACACACTGGCAAAATCTTTTTGATGAGATTATTTTGAAGCTCTGTGGTCTATTGAAGGCTTACAACTTCCAGGGGAAGAACTAGAGGATAAAGCATGCTAATTTTGGCCATAAATTTCAGCTCTTAGCACAGTAGCAGCAAGTCATCCCCCGCGCTCAGCCCTGGCAGGCAGCTGTGGAAGTGTTCCCAGAGCAGCTCCCACAGTCCCTGGGAGCCAGCGTGGGCAAAGGGGCCTCATCCTCTGAGTGTCAGGGACTGTGCTCTGATCACTGACTGCTGCTTCTGACCACGCCAGTCACAGACGGGGGTGGCCAATGTTCTGCACCTAGCCCTCACTGTGTAAGCCTTCTCTTCCTCTTGTCTCTCTGGCAATTAAAAAAGAAAAAAGTGACCAAGTATGCTCTGGGAAAGGCACAGAACAGACCTGAGTAGACCCCAAGGTTACAACGTAAGACAGAGAGAGCCTACAACAGTTAAACGCACGCTGCTGAGATGCTACGCTCCGCAGGCTGGGACACACGGAAGGTTCAGGTTCGACCCCCGCTCCAATGTCAAGGCGTGTGCAGTGGCACAGACCTGTAATTCCAGCAACGAGGGAGACGAGAGACGGTGCGGGAGGGGTGCGAGCTCGAGGCTGGCCGAGCCAACAGAAGGAGACTTATCGGAAAGAGT
>NW_006203729.1:318894-327083 GCF_000334495.1 Tupaia belangeri chinensis | reverse complement strand
GGGGGCGCACGCCCGTGGTCCCAGCACTCCGGAGGCTGAGGCAGGAGGATCGTGACACAGTGAGACTCTACCTTTTGAAATAACAAAAATCCAAACCATAAATAAAAACAGAAACAAAAACAACACACCCTGGTGAAGGGAGAAAGTATTATTTCCAGAGGTACTATATTATTAGATTTAAAGTCCAGTTTTCGATAACAACAAAACCACAAGGCACACAAGGAAACAGGACAGTAAGACACTTTCATGAGAAATAAACAAATCCACAGAAAGTGTCACCCAAGATCCCAATAGTCAACAAAACTGTCCAGAACTGAGGGACACACTCAGTGTTCCCAGATACACAGAAGCCCAGGGAGTCTGTGGCTCCTCAGGCGCTGTAACTGCCCTGCGAGAAGTGCTCAGAGGAGGCCGGCAGGTGAGTAAGAAAGGGCACAGGACCACGGACGCTGGGTGAAGAAATACGGGTCTCAGTAAAGGCAAACACACTGACTTTAACAGGTCGTTACTGTAACCACGGCTTAAAACTCCAGTTTCCATTTTCTATACAACCTAAGACACTAACGCATTTAAAAGAGCCCATGCTTGGGGGCCTACAATGTGCAAGGCTGTGGTCCATGATGTCAACTGAAAGGCGCACAGCAGTACAGCAGGGGAGTTTCTGTGGAGTAATTAAGTAAGATTGGTACAAAATAAAATGAGTGTGAATAAACTTAGTATATTAAATGTAATCCCCATAGTAACCGTAAGGAAAACAGCTATAGGACATACACAAAAGGAAATGAGAAAGGAATTTACACATTTCACTGCCCCAAACTCAACTACAAATTCAGCAAAGGAGTGGGATACAAAAATCAACAAAAACAAGCCAGCTGCATTTTTATATATTGTCAATGAACAATCTAAAAAGGAAATGGTTAAGGGAACCAGCAGTTAGTGTAATGGCTACGTCGCTGGACTCCCACGTAGTCGACCCTGGTTTGCGTCCCGGACCCGGTGGTTTAGAACTCACGCCGGGCGCATGTGCGTGCGTGCCCAAGATCCCGAGAAGAGAATGGAGGAGAAGGGATTGCGGCGTGACCATCCTCCCTGGGGGGGATTTCTCGCTTTCTGTCTCTATGTCTCTCTCTGTCTGTCTGGCAAGTGCACGCGACCTATAGGAAAACCTCTGCAAAAATAAAAAATAAAAAAGGAAATGGTTAAAACAATTCTAGTTGGTATTTTATGAAAAGGAATAAAATACTTATGAATTAATTTAACCAAGGAAGTCAAAGACTTGTAAAATGAAACCTACCAAACACTGCTGAGCAAAATTAAAGAAGATATAAAAGGAAACATATCTCATGTTCATGAATTAAAAATCGAATACCATTAAAATGTCAATATTACACAAAGCAATCTATAGATTCAATGCAATCTCCATCAAAATCTCAATGAGTTTTTCACATAAAAAGAAAAAAAAAAACACCCTAAAATCTACTGGGTCATCAGGAAAGTCATGATACAGTTTTGCATGGGAAAACATGAAAAAATATGTAACAGTTTCTTCAATGACCCAATATATGAAATCTCAAGGTACCTCAAACAATTTTGAAAATGCTAAAGAACTCACGTTTTCTCAATTCAAAACTCACAAAGCTACAGCAATCAAAACAGTATAATATTGGCATAAAGACAAAAAGTCCAATGGAATAAAATAGAAAGGCAAGAAATAAATTCTAGTAATATGTAGTCAAATGATTTTTGGCAAGAGTGCCAAGACCACTCAATGGAGGAAAAGTCTTTAATGAATGGTTCTAGGAAAACTGGATATCTTCATGCAATGAAGTCGATCCCTTCCTTACATGGCATACGAAAACTAACTCAGAGACCTAAATATAAGACTGGAAACTATGAAACGCTTATGAAAAAAATATAGGGCAAAAACTTTACAACAGTTCTTGGTTATGACACCAAAGGCAAAGGCAACAAAAGAAAAAATAGACAAATTAAACTTTACGAAAATTTAAATAGTAGTTTGCATCAAAAGGCAGTATCAGGGCAGCTGGTGGCATGGTAGTTAAGGCTGCTGGATCCCACATGGCCAACTGCCCAGGCCAAGTCCCACACCTAAAGGCTTAAAAGTACTACGGGTGAGTGTGCATGTGTGCCCAAAATCCAGAGAGAGGAATGGAGGTAAAGGGATTGTGATGTGGCCATCCTCTTTGGGGGATGACTTCTCTCCTCCCCTGTCAGTTTTCTTTGTCTCTCTAGGGTGAGCACATACACCCAATAGCAAATTAAAAAAAAAAAAAAAAAAAAAGACAGTATCAACAGAGTAAAACGGAAACCCACATAATGAGAGAAAATATTAGCAAATTATATACTTGACAAGAGATTAATAACCAAAGTATATGGAGAACTCCTGAAACTCAACAACAAAAAATCAAACTGATTCAAATATGGGCAAAGGATCTGAAAAAACTTTTCTCCAAAGAAGATAAATAAATGGCTAAGAAGCACCTGAAAAAAATGCTCAAAATCACTAACTGTAGAGGGCAGCAATCTGAGAAAACATGGCGTGACCTTTAGACGCATTCAGAAATGCCCTTTCATAAGCTACTCTAGCCATGGCTATTGAGAAGCATTTACATAGGAAAGTGCTATCTGCCTGCAGTTATGGGTTATCTTCCAGTGTTGCTGACACCCGATACTGCTGGGCAGTATGAGGCTAAAGGAAGCTACACGTGTTTATCAGATTCTCCCTCAAAACGATCAGAGAAATTACGTGGTGCCAGTCCACATCTTCAGACAATTAACATCCCAAAACAGCTGGCTTTGCATCCCATTTCCCCCTCCCCCCATTTTCTGCCCTATAAAAGAATAAACTTGAGGCCAGTTCCTGGTGGCAACTTGTCCATCAGAGAAGCTGGGCTGTCCCGATCCTCGCTTTCCTACACTCGTGTGTCTTTGTGGGTTTGTTACTGTATCTATTTCTAATCCACAGCCTTTCCCATTCAGAAAAACCTGTTCAGCCGAGCTGGTCCCAGCAACTAACTGTCTTAGTCCTTTTCTGTGCCACTAAAGCAAAATATCTGAGACTGAAAGATTTATAAAGAACAGAGGTGTATTTGGCTCACAATTCTGGTACCTGCAAAATTCAACAGTACAGGGCTGGCATCTGGCCGGCCTCTGCTGCATCACAACATGGTGAAGAAAAAACAGGAAGGTCAGTGAACAGGTGCAGACAGAGTGACCTGTAGACAGCTGTTCCTTTTATAATAATCTGCTCTCAAGGGAATTTACCCCTCCCCATGAGAGCAAGAACTCACTTCCGCTCACAAGACAGCACTCAGCTGTTCATGAGGACAGTACTCCCAAGATCCAAACGCCACCTTGGGACCTTACCTCTTAAAGGACTCTCCACATCCTAATGCCATTACACTGGGGACAGGCTTCCAGCACAGGCATAATCTATGGGGACGAACCATAGCCTAAACCACAGAATTCATCATCAGGAAAATGCAAATCAGTGAGGTACTACCTCACACCTAATGGCTACTATGGGAAAAAACAGAATAGAACCAGTGCTGGCGGGGACGTAGAACCACTGGAGCCCGGATGCAGGATCCACGGAAAGGGAGAGTGAGACAGCCCTGTGGGAAACAGTGTGGAGGTTTCTCAAAAATGTAAAATGAATTACCATATGATAATACCAACAACTTCACTTCCTGCAGACCACATATGCAAAAGTACTGAAAATAGGGTCTTGAAGAAAAATGTTCACACTCATGTTCATAGCAGCATTATTCGCAGTAACTGAAATGTGAAAGCAACCCAATTGTCTGTCCACCAGTGGGTAAATGAACCAGCAAAATGTGGGAAGATATTTAGCCTTCAAAAGGAAGGAAATTCTGACATATGCTATAACATGGATGATCTTGGAGGACATTATACCAAGTGAAATAAATCACAAAATTACAAATACTGTATAATTTATGATTCCGCTTACATAAGATACTAAAAAACAGTCAAAATCACAGACATGAACAGTAGAATGGTGGTTGGCGGGGGCTGGAGAAAGGGGAAATGGGGAATTATTGTTTGATGGGTACAGGCTCAGATTTACAAGAACAAAGTAATGAGATGGGTGCACAGCATTATGGATATATCTAATACCAGTGAATTGTATACTTCAACATGGTTAAGAAGGTAAACCTCCAGTTATGTATATTTCATCATGATTAAAAAACCAGAGCAACAAAAGAATCACAGAGCTGAAAATAATCTTAGAAACTACAGGTCAATTATTTTATTTCTAGACCAAAAAAAAAATCATACCTAGAGTTCAATACCTTGTCTAAAGTTATACAACTGATTTTGGTTACACTGACACTAGAACCCAGTTCTGACCACCAGAGCAGAGCTGTGCTTTCTGTAGCAGCTCACTGCCTCTGCTGGCCTGCCTGCAACGCAGACAGTACACAGACATTCTCAGGTAACGTTTTCACATCATCCCACTTAGTGTTACAATATACCGTCCCCAAGAATGTTACAGGACCACTGAACCTCTGGGGTCCTTCTTTCCAAACACCAACTAACGTTACCACTTTTTAAACAAGAAAAGTCTATAGTCTGACTGCTCAGGTATCCTACAATGAACTATAATCTATGTTTACTTATTTGAGGATGTTAATATGTGGAAAATATATACCTAAAGACTGGTCTGTAAATTTACATTAAGTGTACATGAAGGCTGCTAACATAATAGAACATAAGAAAAACTCTTATAATTGACAATGCTACATAAAGTCATTCATCTTGATGGTATAACATTACTACAGGGTAACAGATCATTAAGATAAAGACAGTTTAATCACTGTGCAAATGGAACTTATTCATCTACTATTCAATCAGTTTATTGACAAACCAATTTAAAGCATTTTTGCAACTACATAACAATCTGCTTTGTAGATATTTTACTAAGTATCAATTCTAATTAGACTATTAAGAGGTTACTGTAAATGTGTTGAATTTTTGAGATGAATATTTTACTGTTAACAGCAATACAGATGTGTATTACTTCTGATGCAGAGATGCTTTTGTTTTCAAAGCATTTATTATCACTAATGTCATTAGGCATTAGTGAAACATCAAGTGGAGATTTACCTATATGATTGGCATTAATGAGACTTAACACTGGTAGTTTCTTAGTGTAACACAAAAGACTTTTCTTTTTTCAAGCTTGCTATACAACATGTGTGGTCACGAGAGAGAGAGAGAGAGGGGGGGGGAGAGGGAGAGGGAGAGAGGAGAGAGAGAGAGAAAGAGGGAGAGAGAGAGAGAGAGAGCACCTCTCTAAGGGGGATGGTCATCCCTTTTTCTCCAGTCTCTTCTCAGGATTTTAGGCACATATGTACAAGCACCCAGCCTGTTTTCAAACCACTGGGTCTGGAGCTTGAACTAAGCAGCCAGTCATGTAGGATCCAGCTGCCTTAACCTATGCACCACCTGCTGGTACCTCCAAAGACTTCAAGACTGAGAAAAACACCACATAAGGTTGAGATCATCTCAAGTCTTGTCTAATTAAATTAGTTTCCTTCCAACAGGCTTAACAGTTTAGGGAGATTTTAAAATAATTTTCAGTACTTTTCTAATCATAGAAGTAGCACAGTACAGAGGATAGGAGTGTGAACTTTTAGGTCAGAAGATAAACGTTCACATCCCGATTCTACCACTATCAGCTGTTACCTTGGAGAAACACACACACACACACACACACACACACACATACATTTTTGGTACAATGTGGGTAATCATACCTACCTTGTAGGCTAATTGTTAGTACTAAATGAAATAATATGGAAAACAAAATGTCTGAGTTGGAGTCAACCGAAGAACGGCTGCTCAAAAGAAATTAAACTCCATCGTTCCTCAGTTCCCCGATTTCAGAAAGGCTGATGTCAACACTGGAAGGTAAAAGTGATGCTGTCAACTGGCATAAGGCACACTGCCCGCTCTGCAAGTGCTCCGTCTCAGGACCTAATGCACACCCCACTGAAGCCACGCGCTCACCTCGCCAGTCTTCCATAAATACGATGTAGGACACCAGCAAAGACAGAGAAGCACCCACCCTCTTGCCTTTTTTCCCTTTTCAGGAAAAGGGAAGAATAAGAGATACTTATAATAGATGTGCATACTGTCCTTTCCTTTCCTTTTCACAGAGTTGAAAAACTACTATTTGTCTTATTTATATCTTATTACAAATAGGCCTGAGAAAGTACAACGCTGTAAGTTATATACATCGACTAGAGCAGCCACTACAGAAAGGCCGCACTTTCCAATTTAAAACGTACTGATTGAAATCAAAGACTGTTATCATTATCATAGTAACACAAGGTTCAGCTGCTAGAAATATCCATGATGTAATCACACTACAAACAGGACGTGTAAAGAGACATGCTCCTTTTCAAGCAGAGTCATCTTCCTACCTATAATGACTACTAATATTAACATTATTTTCAGAATCTGAGTATGTAAAGAAATACTGCTTAGATTAGCTTTCTCCTGCTGAAATAGGAAATAGCCTACTTATTGATTAACTGGAACCATTGGCAGAGTCAATCATACCTGCCTATATGATGTGACAGGAATACTATCCTTTTTAAATGATTTATTCAGTTTTGTTTAGTGGTAGTAGTAGTATTCCGTTTTACCAGAGAGAGAGAGAGGGAGAGTGATAGTGAGAAAGCAAGCCACCAGGTCCAGGACGTGAACCATGGTCGGCCATGTGGGAGTCCAGTGCCCTTCACCACGCCACCTACCGGGCCCCTGAGGAATATTATCCTTTAAAGCATATAGTATTTTCACTATTTAAGAATATTGTTTTATGTAACAGAGTAAGTTCTCAAAAGAGCTTCACACAGCAAACAAACAGAAAAGCTTGTTTAAACAACATGGCATCCCTGTGTGTATGCCAATAGATTAAATACACATTTTTACTGAAAAGCAATGGTAACTAAAGGCTCAAATAAGAGAAAAGTCATCCATTAAAACTTGGTATGTCTTTATTACATTCTGATAAAAAAGAAATGTGAAGGATCTGGCAGGTAGTATGGTGGTTAAGGGTCTGGACTCTCACATGGCTGACTGCTGTTCAAATCCTGGACCTGGTGGCTTGTTTTCTCAAGCCTTTCTCTCTCTGTCTCTCTCTGGTCAAATTAAAAAAATAATAAATAAAATAAAGTAACTTAAAAAGAAATATAAGCTGACAATTCAATTATCACTAGATTATTAAGCAGTAGTTTTTGAAATGCAAGAAAGTAGGTGATAAACATTGCCACATCTTTTTATAAATTGAACTCAACGAAGTCATATATTAAAGTATTTTTAAGCTGTCACCTGAAATATCAATGGAAAGGCAGCCAGGTTTAAAACACTCACTTCAGATCTCTTTCACCTGAAATAACTGGCTGGGCCTAAGAACACATGGACGGTTGCAGGTACTGACTGGTATCCAAGGGAGCATGGGGCCTGTCTGCCCCTGTTCCCTAAGTGATGGTTACCACCAAAGCCGACCTCTGCACTAGGAAAACTTAATACACGCTACCTTGTCGTACATAGCTTTTCAGTCACAAAGTCAGTCGCTGAACAGATGCATATTAAGCAATTTTCCTTTGCCAGTAATGAAATTACAACCGACTGGAAGTAGCCTAATGAGGGAAATCTAGTGCTAATTGCTAACTACTATTGGTATTTTGTACGTTTGCTGCAGGATGGATGTGCTGAGAAAGTTGAGCCACCTCACGCTGACCCCTGCTGCAGGGATGAAGGCAGAATGCTGACCAATAGAAACCAGTCAGAACAATACCCCTCTCAATTCTCCATTTGCAAAGAAAGCTTAATGGGCCCATGGGACTGAGGTTCAAATTGACCTATCAGAACTGCACGAATTTCAATCCCTCATTTACATTAAAGAATCTAATTGAGAACTTGGGGAGAATTGGTTTATCTATAAAAGACCCAGCCTTTTGGGGCCAGCAGGTGGCATGGGAGTTAAGGTGCTGGAATCCCAGGAGACCAACTGCCGTCTGAGTCCTGGACCTAGTGACTTGAAAATCATACCAGCACGTATGCGGGCATGCCCAAAACCCCGGGAGGAGAATGGAGAGTGGACTGTGACATGGCCACCCCCGGGGGGGGATTTCTCT
>NW_006203729.1:317352-318450 GCF_000334495.1 Tupaia belangeri chinensis | reverse complement strand
TCTTTCCCTCTCACTATTCTCTATCTTTCCAGTGAGAGTACACACTCTATAACAAAGACCTAAAAATGACCCAGCCTTTTATACACAGAAAGGCAGATTTGAACTGTAGCACTCCTGCCTCTTGGATGGCCAACTATACAATAACTCTTCCCTGCTTTTAAAACTCTAATTGGTTTTCAAAGACACTGGACAATTGTTCAGTAGCAAAATTATCATTCACACACTTGAATATATAAAATATACATACATAGGGATCAGCAGTTAGCGTAATGGCTATGTTGCTGAACTCCCATGTAGATGACAGTGGTTGGAGTCCTGGACGCGGTGACTTAAACTCACACCGGGCGCGTGTGCGTGTGTGCCCAAGATCCCGAGAGGAGAATGGAGGAGAAGGGATTGCAGCGTGGCCATCCCCCCTGGGGGGGGGGTGATTTCTCCCTTTCTGTCTGTCTCTATCTTTCTGGTGAGCACATGTGCACTATGGCAAAAAACCTCTCCAGAAAAAAAATACATACATATTCTCTTGTAATAAGCATAAATATCCAAAATTTATATATGGAAATATGTACTGGATTATACAGTATAGCCAAATCATCAGCGACGATGAAAATGTGGAAAGACTCAATCCACCTGGCTAATCATAAAAGGAGAAAAGAGAAATGAAAAGGACTAGCTGCCCTTCACAAACGTGTGGATGGCATAGGGAAAGGTGTTTAACAACATGAGTCGATAGGGAAACAAACTAAAACCATGAGCCGCTGACGGGGCCATGCAGGCAACACAAGCTGGTAAGGATGCTGCCTCCCATTCTAAGGCAGAGCCTGGACTGGGAAGAAACTGAGGCAAGGCCCAGTTTACGAGCTCTCTCTTGTGTCTTTGAACTGGCCGGTATTCAATTTCTCTGCCGTGAGTTTTACTGTTATTACGGTACCCTGTAAGGGTAAAACATCACCCCCAACCATTGCAATAAAGCCAATTAGTGATCTTGTAGGAATGTGGTTCCCTAAGACTGACAGGAGGATCAGGAAGTTTAAGACTCCCCCACCTGTCTGTTTTTAAGCCAAAATTAACATATAGATTAAGTTAGTATAAACCAAA
>NW_006203729.1:304096-313238 GCF_000334495.1 Tupaia belangeri chinensis | reverse complement strand
TATCAAACATCCTGCAAGCCCCCTCTTCAAAAGACCCTTCCCAGTAATCAAGATCTAAGAAGAAGATACAACAGACAAATGGACTTCCTCATCCTGAGAACTGTGATTGATTTTACCTCATCTGACAAGACAAACAGCATGTTTTATAATTATTGCTTCCATGCTTTGTACACCCTGTTCCTTAAAGTAAATTTTTTACTACCCCTCACCCTCCTTACTTCCTAAACCTCCCTCAATAAATACGCATGTTTTAATAACCACGGCGCGGCGGCCTGGAGCTGGCTCTGGCTGTGGCCGGCTGAGAACATGCTAAGGAGCAATGAGGTCTCAGTCTAATTTCTGTTCCGGATCACCCGTGTCACCTTCCTGTGTACGAGCCACCCTCCACTGCCGAGGCTGGACCCCAGCAAGCCGCCACCACATACATGCCAGGACAGCTAAACAGCAAAACGAACTGGCACTAGCAAGTACTTGAATGAGGATGCGGAGCAAAAGGAACTCTTGAACACGAGGGCGAGGGAGGGGGGTGCAAAACTGTACATTCATTTGGGAAAATCTCTCAGTTTCTTATAAAGTGAAATACATGATTATGCTAAGGTTCTTAATCTCACGCCTAGGTGTTGACTCCAGTGAAACGAAAATGTGCGTACACGCACACACACACACACCTTTAACATGAATGGTTACAGTAGCTTTGTTCATGGCTGTCCCAAACAGGACACGATCCGCATGTCCCGCAACACATAAGTTTAATAAATGAACTGTGGTACATGACAGAGTTCTCCTGAGCAGCGAACCGTACAGATTAAGGATTTACACTACAAATGGATGGGCCGTAAGCGTACTTTGCTAAGTGAAGGAGTCAGGCAGCAGACTGCATGGCTCTATTTACGTGAGATCCTGGGAGAGGCTAACTCCAGGGTGGGAAACCATCAGTGGCTGCCAGGGTTTGGGAACGGAGAGAGGAAAGACTACAAAGTGGCAGCGCTGGGGAACTGGGGACCTGCTGGTGGTGCATACATGACTCGATGCAGTTTTCAGAACCCAAAGAACTACAAAACAAGGAGTGAATTTTACTACGTATAAAAAGCAAGCCAACACACAAACCAGGGAGACCAGAGATGGAATGCAACTGTAACCCAGGAATCTAATTGTGTTCTAAATAAATGACACCGTGGAATGAGCAGATATGAGGGAAAAGACCTGATTAAACCAAGTTTAGTAAAGAGCACTGTGGCTAAATACTGTGAGACTAAAGATAAAAAGACACATGCACGAGCTGTCTTCTGCTGGGAAAATGTCTTTCCCACAAGAGTACAAGCACTTCTTAGAACTACTGATTATATATACAAGTAGGTAAATACATTGTAGATAGTGAAAAGTTTCTCACGGTGGGAGAGAGATGTTAAAATAAGCAAAAAGGGAATGTTAGAATAACCCTTGTGTTAGATTGCAGTTGGAGGTGGCGGTATGAGCTAAGTGTTTAAATGCGTATTTCCTAGCTGAGTGCTGAAAGGTCGACAAGCAGCAACGAGCACCTAGCACCTAGGTGTTTACTAAATCCTGTTCCCCAATGAGATGGGTCTGGGGTCCTTGAGGAAGTGAGTGGTTCCAGAGCTGGGGAAGGAAAACACAAGATGATCCTGGGGCATCCTGTAGAGTCAGAAACTGCTTTAACAAAAGAAGAAAAAAGGACAATGCATGTTCAAAGGACACAGAAGCAAACTTAAAAAACACTCCCAACGGCCAGAGCTGAAACGATTTGAGCGACAAAGTAAGTAACAAGAGCCATGATTCTATAATACGGAGAGTAGAATAAGTGCCCTTGAGTTCCCAATGGCATAAATAAGTGATCAAATAGTAATAAAGGTGGGGAGGACTGTTCTTCCTTAGGAAATAAAATATGTGAGTTAAAGACAAAGACCGAATTTCTTCTTTAAATAGAATATACTGCTTATCTTTTAAAGTATATGTGACTGGGTAAGAAAGGATCTGGATGGACTTGTTTTGGAATTGTGTCTGTCTTTTGGAGTATATAAAGTTTTAAATGAAAACGTTCTAACATAAAACTATGTTTAGTGGTTAAAGGTAGACTTAGGTTTAAACCTCTTTGAGATTTATATTGAATCACTTCATATATTGTAAACCCCGTGATACTAGAACAGACACTAAAAACATGTAACTGTTACTCTCAAAATATTACTGGTTCTGCTTGAATTTCTGAGGAAAAGTAAAAGTGATTACATATAAGCATGTGCATACTTTTTAGAGCAGGAACAAGCCTGACCTTTACATATGAATTTTAGCTTTTAAGACCTAAGCAAAATGAAGACTTCTCCTAGAAGTGTTTGGCATGTAACTGTTCACACCATTAAACCTTGTTTTCAAAGTACATGATTCCAGAAAACGAATTCCTCCTCTGAGAAAGAATACGGCCCTGTCGCTCCAAGAAGTTAGTCTCAGCAGAGGTACACACATACTTGCATGCGTGTTCATGCACGTTCAGTTTTCTAATTAGTTGTTCAACAACAACACCCCCCCAAAACATGCGTATATTATAATGACACGATATAGTAGGATCGTCTAATTCAGATCCAGGCCAAGGGTCAGCAAACTTTCCTACGAGGGCCAGATTTTAGGTGAGTGAGCCACAGAGGTAGCCACAGATGAGCTGGAATGAGAGTGTGGCTCTGCTGCAGTGACATTTTCCCTCCCGGAGAGGTGGCTAGCCTGGGGCCACAGTTTGCTGACTCCTGCTCTAGGTAAGAGTTGATCTCAGTACAGAGCACCTTGGGTGAACACACAACCAAGTTTCCCTTGCACCTGGTAGTTTTTACAAGACACACAGCCGTTTACATGGTAGAGGCACCCTGAAAATATCTTCTGAGGTCAGACTATTAGCTCAGACCTGGAAATTAAAATGTGTTAATAAAGCATAAATTAAAATATACTTTGATTAAATTTTATTTTAAAAATCTTACCTTAATCAAATGAAAGAATCTAAACTCTAATACATCTCTGGTTGCAAGTCAAAGTATATTTGAATTGAAACTTCGGTTTCTTGTCGAATTCCTAGAGAAACAAAATTGAAAACCTGTAAGGTTTCAGCTCTAGGTAAAATGGAGTAATCACGCTGCACCCCTTCTCTCCAAGTGAACGGGGTTGCAGGACCCTGACAGAGTGCACGGAGCGGGTACGCAACTCTGAGAGGTGAACAGCAGCAGGTGGGCTGGGTAAGAGAACCTGAGTGCTGCTACAGCAACAGCGCTTTCTAACTCCGCCACCCAGCCCGACTTCACTGCCCAGATGGAAAGCTCCAGGAGACACCTACTTCTGGCTGGAGAAGAGGGAAAGGGGTCCCCACACACGGGAGAAAGAGTGGCTATCCCTCAGGTTCTCCCAAGGCAGCACCTGGGGCAGTAATGACTAGTATTTGTGTAATTAGAAGACCAGCAGAAGAAAGGGAAGCTCAGTTTAAGGAAGCTCAGCAAATGTGCAAAGGCGATGAATACAAAGACATCTATGCCCGGCACAGGCTGTGTGGGAGGCCCAGTGCTCCTGGTTACTAACCTGCATGGCACGTGTCTATACTGCGCACTGTAGGCAACTGTAACGCAAGGGCAAGGATCTGGGCATTCAAACATGTCCGAACATAGGGAAGGTGCAGCTAAACTGTGGTATAGGATGTAAAGAGTGGTGCGCCTGCACAGGACACTGATCAACACTGAGCTTGCAGGACTGAAACTGCTCTGGGTGAGCTGGTGAGTTGGAGAGTGAATGGGAAGGTCGAGGATCTTACTGTACACCACATAACAAAAACAAACACTGTAACTTAGGCTGCACTACATTTATTAAAAAGTTATTCTTTTGGGGACCAGCAGTTAGTGTAATGGCTATGTCACTGGACTCCCACGTAGTTGACCGCGGTTCGAGTCCCGGACCTGGTGGCTTAAAACTCAAACCAGGTGCGTGTGTGTGTGTGCCCAAGATCCTGAGAGGAGAGTGGAGGAGAAGGGATTGCCCCGGGGGGTGATTTCTTGCTTTCTGTCTTTCTGTCTCTTTCTATCTGGCGAGTGTACATGCCCTATAACAACAACAACAAAAAAGTTATTCTTTTGGACCAGCAGGTAGTGTGATGGTTAAGATGGTGGACTCCCACAAGTCCAACAGCGGTTTGAGTCCCAGACCTGGCAGCACGCTTTCTTACTTGATCTCTCTGTTTCTGGTGAGCACATGTGCTCTGTAGTGAACTGAAAGATAATAACACATAGTTCTCTTTAAAAAAGCTTCTTTCAGGACCAGCAGTTAGCATAATGGCTATGTTGCTGGACTCCCACGTAGTCGACCACGGTTTGCGTCCCAGACCCGGTGGCTTAAAACTCACGCCGGGCGCGTGTGCGTGCGTGCCCAAGATCCCGAGAGGAGAATGGAGGAGAAGGGATTGCGGCGTGACCATCTCCCCTGGGGGGTGATTTCTTGCTTTCTGTCTCTCTGTCTCTGTCTGGTGAGCATACGCGCCCTATAGCGAAAAACCTCTCCAAAAAAAAGCTTCTTTTTTCAGTAGTAAATGAATCTTATCTTACTATACCTATTTTACTTTGTATACTTTGAAAACTTTTTAATTTTTTGAGTTCTATAATAACACTCAGCCTAGAACACACTGTACAGTTGTACAAAATATTCTTTCTCTTTATATTCTTATTCCATAAGCTTTTTTCTTTTTTGTTTAATTGCCAGAGGGAGTGTGCATTTACTAGACAGAGGAGCTGGGGGTGGGAGAAAGCAGCACCCAATGGACAGTGGCCACACAACAACGCTGTCTTCCCTATTTCTCCATCCCGTCGTGATTGTGGGCACACGTGGCAGGGTGTTTCCTAAGCCCCTGAGCTGGGATTTGAACCATAGCGAGTCATGGCTTTCTATGCACTGCACTCAACCCCTGTGTTACAGAGTAGGCCCTGTATAAGCTTTTGTCCACTAAGTGTAACTTTGCAAGCTTTTTTCTAAAAGCACATACACATTACTTTAAGCCTACATAAGGTCTCAATAATCAGTATCACTATCTTCCGCTTCCATATTCTGTCCCACTAGAAAGGCCACAGTGAGCAAAAACACACAAGATTAAATCAAGTACAAGAGAAAACGGACCCAATCGAAGAGCTCAGCAAACATGAGCTATGAGGCTGCTGCTAACCTAACGAGGCATACACGGCTCTACGGTAAACTTCAGTAAGGAGGAGGACAGACCAAGACACACAGACCAGAAGAGCACAGCCATGCGCTATCACCACCAAGGGCAGGTGCTGTACACGGTGGTGTGCTCTCTCACACGACGCGCAGTGTGGCCGGCCTGAGGACACGAGCACCGCCAGAGACGCTACGTCTCCACGGGCGCACCACCACGAGACGGGGTTTTCAGCTCAGTGAGATTGGATGGGACCACTGCCAGTACATGTGGTCTGTCACTGACGGTGGCCGAATGTCATTTATATAGTCACTTATATATGTAGACTGTACATACTCCATATATAATATACAACTAATACATAGTGTTAATATATCATGTATCATATAGGGTCTAAATAAATGACTACATACAAATAATATTTGATCATATTAATATCTAATGTATATAGTCTATACATAATGAGTCTTAGTCTATAGATTATATGTAATATAGAGTTAATATAGTCTCTATATAATACATAGTCTCTCTATGTAAGTGACTAAATAAATAAATGGAAGAAAGGAGACGAACATTTCCTTTTAACAAATGTAGACTATAACAAATGTAGGTATACCCCATCCATAAATGAAACTTCATCTCCCCACCCCTTTGAGTGTGCACTGAAATTAGCAAATCATTTCCAAAGAACAAAATATGAAAAGACAAAAATATGAACTTCATAGTGGGTTGATCTCACAAACGTGACCTTTAACCAAGCGGCCTGTGATCATGTACTCCCTCAGATGATGTTGGGAGATGAGCACTTCGCCTCTGTCACTCTCCTCTAAAGCCCGTAACCTCGGTATAACCAGAAGAAAAACACCAGACAGATGCACATGGAGGGAAGTCTACACAACAGCCCACCCTAATAGCACTGGCACTCAAAGCCAGCAAGGCCATGAAAAACAGGCAAAGACGCACAGAACCTTGCAGACAGGAGACACAAATGCAGTGTGGAATCCCGGACTGGATCCTGAAAGAGGAGGCAGCTGGTGGAAAATCAGGCAACTCCGAGTGTGGAATCTGGAATGTGGTTAATAGTAAGGCACCAACGCTGGTCTCCTGATTTTGATAAATACACCTGGTTTTGTAAAACGTTATCATTATGGGAAGCTGGGTGAAGATATGAAGGAACTCTGAGTATCTTTGTAACTCTTCTATAAATCTAAAATTATTCTAAAATAAAGAAGTTGTATTTTTTTAGTGGACAGACCCATTCACCGAAAAGGATATATGTATGATCCCAAAAAGAAAAAAAAGGGGGGGGGCACTCAAGATGTTTATCAGATACTCCGTAAGTCTATTAGAACAACTAAATTGAAAAACTAGGCCTTGCAATGCTGGAAGCCAAATGGAAGAGGGTTCTGTTCCCCAACTGACCTGTACACAGCGGAGTGCACCTACACGCCCATCATCCGGGCTGGCTGAAAAAGCTAAGGGGAGGGGAGGGCTGCGGCATGGGACCCTGTTAAGGATGCTTCTCAATCATTTGTTCTCTCTCTTACATGGAAAAAAAATGATTGATTATATCAAGTGTGAGTAAATATGCAAAACTACTAGAAAACACATGTATTGCAGATGGGATACAAAACGGTAGTCATTCTAGAAGGCAATTTGGCAATTTCTTCAGCTAAAGCTAAATATATACTTACCACAGGACCCAGCAATCCCACTATGACACATTTTTACCCAAGAGAAGTTAAAGCCTGAACACCAATGTTTATGGCAGCTCTATTTAAAATAGTGAAAAAGTGGAATGCACATGTCCTTCAGTGAGTGAAAGCATGAGCCGTGGTACCGCTCTACAACTGCACACTGCTCAGCAACAGAAGGAAGGAAATGCTGACACGGAGGGTGGAATGCTGAGCAACTGCATGTGCAATGGTCCCGGATGGCCCTGTGCTGCATGGTACCATCTCGTGACCATTTCTAAAAAGTCAAAATACAAAACGCCAGGCATTAGGAGACGAGGAGGGCCCTGCGACAGAGGCAGCACGAGGGAGGTTCTGAGCTGATGGAGTTCTGAACTCTGACGAGCGCTACGTGGACCCACACGTTAGTTCACCGGCCATACACAAAAGCTATCACGTGTACTGCATGATTGCTGTTGAAATCCAGCTCCTGAGGGAACCAGCAGTTAGCGTAATGGCTATGTCGCTGGACTCCCATGTAGTCGACCGTGGTTCGCGTCCTGGACCCGTGGCTTAAAACTCAGGCCGGGCGCGTGTGCGTGCATGCCCAAGATCCTGAGAGGAGAATGGAGGAGAAGGGATTGCGGTGTGACCTTCCCCCCTGGGGGGTGATTTCTCGCTTTCTGTCTCTCTGTCTCTCTCTGTCTATCTGGCGAGTGCACGTGCCCTATAGCAAGAAATCTCTCCAAAAAGAAAAAACAAAACAAAACAAAACAAAACAAAAAAAAAAGAAATTCAGCTCCTGACAAACAAAAGAACATCTTTAAGTCAGCAAGGCCTTCCAGGATTCTTCATTTGGATTTTCCAGTCTGTTAAAAATCCTCTCGTTTATTCTGCTTACTTTCAAGATACAGTAAGTGACAAAGTTCTCCGCTCCTTCCTGACATGCGATGGGATGGGCAACCGAAATGGCAGCTCCTCTAGCTACGGTGTCACCTGCGAGTCTAATCTGCTACCAACCACGACCCACCTAATTGAAGAGTGAAGCCTGTCATCTGCTTAGTGGCATCATAAAGCAACTTTCATTAAAGATTTTTCTTTTTTCTTTTTTTTAAGAATACTGATTTACTGTCAGTACAGAATTCTGGGGTGGGATGGGGGTGGAATGTGATTCATTTAATTGCACAGAGACAATTCTGAAAGTGAAAAAGAAAAAAAAATTAATTATTTCCACCTTTATTATCAGGGGAAAAATTGTTGCTTTATTTAAATAAGAAGGCTGAGAGGAAACGAAGTAAAATGGAAAACACTATCTCAGAGGTAATTATACACGTCTGCAAGAGTCTATCTTATCTCCACTAACACGGTAGTACAATAAGGTTCCAGGGAATTCTTATACTATAATCATATGTGGTCACAGAACACTAAAGCCCATACAGAGGGGCCGGCAGGTAGCACGACAGCTAAAGGTGCTGGATTTCCACATGGCTGACCATGGTTCGAGTCCCGGACCTGGTGGCTTGCTTTCTCACTTTTCCTATCTTTCTCTCTCTTGTCAAATTGAAAAATAATAATAACAAATGAAATTAAATGAATACATACTTCTTAAAAAAAATACAGGAATTAATTTAAATTAAAAATAATAATAACCTACATACAAAGGTTCAGCTTCTCCTGAATATTACCTAATCTATTTGATTCCGCTAAAGAAGATTGGTCTAGCCTCTACGATGCAGCAGGTGGCCTGGAAGTAGAAGGTAGTATAGTGCGGGTACGGTGCAGGTATAGTGTGGTTCAGTGCAAGTATGGTGCAGGTACAGTGCAGGTATAGTGCAGGTACGGTGCAGGTACAGTGCAGGTACGGTGCAGGTACGGTGCAGGTACGGTGCAGGTACAGTGCAGGTACAGTGCAGGTACAGTGCTGGTACGGTGCAGGTACAGTGCAGGTATGGTACAGGTATAGTAGAAGGTATGGTGCAGGTATGGTGCAGGTATAGTGCAGGTACAGTGCAGGTACGGTACAGGTATGGTGCAGGTACAGTGCAGGTATGGTGCAGGTATAGTGCAGGTACAGTGCAGGTACGGTACAGGTATGGTGCAGGTACAGTGCAGGTATGGTGCAGGTATAGTGCAGGTACAGTGCAGGTACGGTACAGGTATGGTGCAGGTACAGTGCAGGTATGGTGCAGGTATAGTGCAGGTACAGTGCAGGTACGGTACAGGTATGGTGCAGGTACAGTGCAGGTATGGTGCAGGTACGGTGCAGGTACAGTGCAGGTACGGT
>NW_006203729.1:292725-303437 GCF_000334495.1 Tupaia belangeri chinensis | reverse complement strand
GGTGCAGGTACGGTGCAGGTACAGTGCAGGTACGGTGCAGGTATAGTGCAGGTACAGTGCTGGTACGGTGCAGGTACAGTGCAGGTACAGTGCAGGTATGGTGCAGGTACGGTGCAGGTATGGTGCAGGTACGGTGCAGGTATGGTGCAGGTATAGTAGAAGGTATGGTGCAAGTATGGTGCAGGTATGGTGCAGGTACGGTGCAGCTGTGGACTGCACAGCTGGACACACACGCAGGAGTTTGAGTGCCTGACCTGGTAGACCTGAACACACATATGCATGCGCCCAGGATCCTTGCAGGCTAGAGGCCTGGAGAAAGGGTCATGGCATAAACAAGCCATGTGGAGTGTGCTCTCTCTCTGTCTTGCATACACACAGGGTCTATTATGAACAGAAAGAAAGGAAAAAAAAAAAAAAAAGGATGGCACAGCTATACCCAGCATGTAGTGGGAACGTAACAGGGAACTGTACAGAGCCTTAACAGCAGTAAACGACAAACAGCACATCTCTTTCATTATTTCAAAAGTCTCTTTCAGGCCAGCTGGTAGTACGAGATGTGGAAGTTAAGGCAGCTGGATCCCACAGGGACAACTGTACAGTTTTAGTTCTGGAACCGGTGGCTTGAAAAACACACTGGGCACGTGTGTGCATGCCCAAAATCTCAAGAAAGAATGAAGAAGGGATCGTGGTGTGGCCATCCCGCCAGAGGGCACTTTCTCACTTTCTGTCTCTCACTTTCTCAGAAGTGCATGGCCTATAGCAAATTAAGGAAAAAGTCTATCTACAAAAAGCCATATTGAGAAGGTTATTGCAATCTGCTTCTGAGTTGGCAATTCTTCATTATTAATGAATACCAGTTCAAAGCAACTGCAGATTTTTGTTTGCAATTGGGTAAGTGCTTTTTGGCAGTTAATGTATGGGGGTAATGCAAAAGTTTGCTCCTTTTCTAACAGTCCTAGAGCTGCCTTTAGCACTTTAGAGTCTTTACTAAGGCAAGTAAAATGAAGTACATGATGATTCTTGAGATTTTGTTTGGTTTTCAATTCCTCAGCAGGTATGTGATTAAGTCTAAAACTGTCCTCTGAGTCTGGATGGTGGAACTCAAGATTTCTCACTGCACTTGGAGTATAAAATAGCAGAAGGAGAGAGGAGTCAGGTTCCTAACTCAATGCAAAAGAAGAACAGAGAAAGCCACTATTAGAGTAGCCTGTGCATCCATTATGTAAACACTGTGGTAGTGAAGGGAGGCAGGAGAGCCAAACCAGCACCGGGCGGCTTTGAAAGCTCTTAGGTACCTATAAAGCACCTGAGGAGTCCCTGTGAGTGCCGCAGTGTCTGCGGGGCCTGTTCTGCACGTGAGCCGCTGTACGCCCCAGGGCAGGGCCAGGTCTGTCGTTCAGCATGACAGCCCCGGTGCCCGCAGCAGTGCCTGGCACACAGCAGGCACCCGACATGATCAATCTCGCCACGTGGGTTCTTTACAGTGGAGAGGAAGACAGAAGGGGTCAGAGGTACAGTGAAAGGAGAGAAGACCATGGAAACTTGAGAGGGACGTGCCCTGATGTTGATGACTTTGAAGATGGAGGCAGTAGGGCTAGAGCCAAGGAATGAGGGTGGACGCCGGGTGCTGTCATGGGCCCTCACCTGACAACCAGCGAGGCAGCTGGGACTTCAGGGCTGAGCCAGCTACAAGGAAAGTCTGAATGAGTAAGGAACTGACCCTGCCCTTCCCCTCCAAAAAGGAATGCGCCCTGCTGCACCTCTGAGTTGCTGAACCTCTGAGTTTAGCCCCATGAGACTCATGCGGTCCAACTGGCCTACAGAGCTGAAAGATAAAGTTCTGTTGTTTAAGCCACTATGTTTTCAGTGGTTTGCAATGGTAGCAACAGAAAACTACTTTGCCCTCCTCCCCACGACTTCAACTCTAGCAGCTCAGACGCACTGCTCTTGCCTGAGACTACGCCAGTAAACACCTAAAGTTCTGAAACGCTTCGATCTCCTATTAATTCTTCCATTCCATGCTCCCACATCTGCCATTATGAAAGAAACATCTCATTTAAAGGGAACGTATATCCTGAAACTAAATGTCACTTCCCAGTCACGAGTTACAAGTTACCACGCTAGCGTAAGTGGGAGCACCGCAGGTTGGCAACAAGGAACCTGCAAACGGCCTCTCTTGAAACACGAGTACCAAGAACACACAGCAACATGCTACTGACAACCCAGCAGTCAGATTCGGATTCAATTACTTTAAAAGGAAAAGCCTTTTGTTTTTAAATCTGGAGCCATTTCTTTGACTCTTTATATTTATACACTTGCTCTGAAATACTAAAAAACAACCTCGTAAGCAATCTGTTTAACAGGAGTTAGACTTTTATCTAGTTCAAACAACAGCAGAGCGTGACGCAGCACAGATGGCAGGGGACTTTCTGTTTGCCCGATCGGTGTCAAAGAACTGCTCTCCCATTTCACGATTAATGAGAATTCTGTCGCAGGCTGTCTCATCCACAAAACACCAGCCAGTGAAGGACAGCTCCACTAGGAAAGTCTTGGTTCGGCCAAGCCTTGGATGTCTCCCAGCGTAAAGGTTTTTAACTGCCCTGCTGAAGCCTAGCCAAGGATGCGGTTCAGGATCAGAATGGATGGAAGTCTGCACCGCGGACTGCACTCTGCTCCAAGTTCCTCAAGCACACCAATTCCTTGGGGAGCAGACGTTTCCAGCTGAACTGCACACTGGAATCAGCTGGGAAGTGTTCAAAAATCACAATGTCCGAATTTCACCCCCTGTCAATTAAATCACAATGTCGGGGGGTGAGAGAGGGTAGGCGCCACAGGTCGAGCGCTCCTCCACCCTCCGTTTTCATCCCATCTATCTCCGAGACCCGGCTGCTGGTCCGGCTGGGCCTCGGGAACATCTCGTGACCATTCCCTTTCGTCACGGCCTTGGCTTGTGGCCAGGACTGTCCCAGAGGCATGTGCCCCTCTCCCCATCAACATCCCCAGGTCGGAGGCGAGCACTGGCAACTCTGCTACCTGACCTTTGTCACGGCAGGAGGCAGACCCCTGTCCTGGACACAGGAAGTCCGAGCTGATCTTACAGGTCATGCCTGTGTCTTTGATCGGGAACATACGTGACACAAGCCCACGCTCCTAGCAGCGCATTCCTGTCCTGTGTGTGTAAACGTATGTCCTTCCCTGCTGGACTGCTGGGCCTGTCCTTTGAGCTGGTAAACATTATAGGCAAGCCTTCTCAGATCTGGGGCTCCCCACTCACAATGAGAAAGGCATATGCATATCTGAAGATCTCTAGTGACGTGACATGGTACGGGGCACTGCAGAGAATCAGGAGGCCTGGACCTGGCACCGGCTCTGCACCAGCAGGCTTGGGTACATCACTGGCTAGTCCCTTCCTCGTCTGTAAACCTACCAGGGCAAGACAAGCCACTTCTTATTAGAACATGTTATGAGTGAGTCTAGGATGGGAGTCCTTATTCTCTTCTAAAGACCAAATTGCTTCGACATTTAAACTACACACATACAAACAATGATCTAATGTTTACTCCTGCCTGTTAAGAGTCTACTTTTAGGGACCAGCAGGTGACACAGCAGTTACATCGCTAGACTCCCATGAAATTGATCACAGTTCAAGTCCTGGACCCAAGCAGCTTAAAAGTCACACGGGGCATGTGTGCGTATGTGCCCAAAAATCCCAAGATGAGAATAGAGGAGAAGGGACTGCAGTGTGGCCATCTACCCAAAGGGTGATTTCTCGCTTTCTGTCTCTCTGTCTCTCTCCATCTCTGTGGCAAGCACACATGCCCTATGGCAAAAATCCCTCTTTAAAAAAAAAAAAAAGGCTACTTTTATTTTTTAAAAAAGGTTATTTTACAGTAGGGATCAAACTCAGCTATACTTAACACTGCAGAGATTTTTATATATCATTATGTTCATCCATGTCATAGCACGGCATACATGTTAGGAATACTGGAAGCATGAATTACCTCGAAACATATCTTGCTATTAGACTATTTCTTGAATTCTTATTCTGATTTTCTTAAATACTGGATTACCTACAGTTTTCCGAACCAGCCGTTATATTCTCTATTGCAATGCGCGAGATTCACACTCGCCCCTTTGAAAGAACGTCAGCGCCCGTGTCTGTTCACACACATCCCCACATACTCGGTGTACACTTCTCTCAAAGCCCTGAAACCCTCCATCGTGTTTACTCGTGTCTCTCGCCCACTACCAGATTGCTGACACCTCAATCTAATTTTCGCTCTACTGCGAGTTCCTTGAATACTGATAGCGTTTTTGCTTGTTACTGCATGCCTGTATTAGTTATCTCTTGGTGCATAAATTACTCCAAAACATAACAACTTAAAACAACACACATTTATTGTTTTACAGTGCATCAGGAATCCAGGAAGAGCTTAGGAAAGTTCCTTACGAGGCTACAGTCAAAGTGCTGCCCAGATCTGCAAGCTTGCTGTGGAAGGATCCACTTCCTAGCTCACCCACGTGTCGTTGACAGGATTCATTTTCTCTTGGGCTGCTGGCCTACAGGCCTCCTCCTTTCTGGCTGCAGAGCATATCACCGCCTGTAGCCGGCTTCATCTGAACAAGCATGCTAGGAGGCAGGAGTGAGAGGCAGCGGAAGAGGGAGTTAACAAGAAGGACATCATAATCTTTTGTACCCTAATCACAGAGGTAAGATACCCTCACTTCTGCCGTGCAGGATTCTTCCCAAGAGTCACTAGGTCCCGCCCACACTCAAAGAGGGCGTTACACTGCAGTTGAGTACCATGCTGCGGAGATCATTGCTGTGGTCTCAGGGAGACTGCCACCCAGTCTGCAAACCCTGGTTCAAGAAGCAGCTTATCTTGTTGACTCAATTCACCTTTTCCCCAGCACCCTCATAAGGGATAACGTCCACTCGTAAGAGGGCTGAGCAAGAGTAAGAACTCGGTTTGAGGCTGTCAGAGTACCTTGGCACCCAGATTCTTGCAGCCCTTGCTCCTGTCTTCCTTAATGATTTTCATTTATTAAATAAGTTAATGTAAATGAAAAGTTAATATTATTTGCTATCTTTAGACGTTAAACAAAATCAGAGATAGTCTTTAAGAAAATCAGAATACATGCAGTACATCTGAATAAGAATTCCAGCAGGGTTGAAGCACAGATGGAAAAGACGATTATTCACCTTCCAACTTCAAAAGTGTGCAAGCACTGGGGACCAGCAGTTAGCGTAATGGCTATGTCACTGGACTCCCATGTAGTTGACCACGGTTTGAGTCCCAGACCCAGTGGCTTAAACTCACACCGGGCGCATGTGCGTGCGTGCCCAAGATCCTGAGAGGAGAATGGAAGAGAAGGGATTGCAGCGTGGCCATCCCCCATGGGGGGTGATTTCTTGCTGTCTCTCTGTCTCTCTCTTTCTGGTGAGCACACGTGCCCTATAGCAAAAACCTCCAAAAAAAAAAAAAAAAGTGTCCAAGCACTTACGGACACCATAAGGGTCAAGAGGCCTACAGCAGCGTATGTGGTTATGGTTCTAGCCATACTGGAACAGCAAACTCTCGATCGCTACTAGATGACAACTCATCATTTCTATACTGCAGAATCCTGTCACTGATTATGAGTGAAGTGATCCACGCTTCCAGCTAGAACCTGGCCAGGGCTAGCCCTTCCCGCGTGCACCAGGTCCCAGCTCCTCCCGCCTGTGTAAGGAAACTCCGGCAGTGACCGCTTTTCCACATGGCACTGTCACATATTCCCTCTCTCCAGGACCATCCCCATCACATTAAATATACAACTAAAACTTGAAAAAAGGCAAAACAAAACGAAAACAAGACCTCTTCTCCCTATCTCTACACATACATGCACAGTTCCCTCCTACGATGAAACTCCAAAGCATTGGCTGTACTCACCATCTCCACGTCTCTCCTTTTCTCTTGAATCCACATCAGCCAGGCCTTTCCCCCCATCCATCTGCCAGACTTCCCATATTAAGCTCATCAACGTCTTCCACATTGCTGAAGGAAACCACCCATTCTCAGTCCCCCTCTTTACCTGTGAGCAGCAGCTGACAACATGACAACTCCATCTGGGGGCTCCCAGAACACCCGACTCTCTGGTTTCCACCTTTGTCATCCTCACTTGCTGGTTCCTCACTTCTCTACACTCCAAATACAGGTGCCTCAATGCTCGGGCCTTAGATCTCTCCTCTCTCCTGTCTACACGCGCTCCTAGGTGTCCCCCAGGCTCAGTGCTTCAGATACCATCTACAAACTGCGTTCCCAAGACTGTCCATGGGCAAATGGCCTAAATGATCTGGTCCGCTCTCCGTAACCGTCCTCTAATACACTCCGCGATCTACCAGACATTCTTTACTTGGCCCTTTAATATGCATTTCTTCTTCTTTTCCTTTTTTTTTTTAAGTTTCTTTCTTCTATGAGAACCAGAGAGAGAGAGAAAGAGAGAGAGAGAAGAGACAGAGAGACAGAGATAGACACCCTCCACAGGATCTTCGTGCTGTGATACAGCCGGAGCTTCGGCCTGCCCTGAACCAGGAGCACCTGGCGTTCAGGGAGGTCTCCAGCTGAGCACCCGGGATTGCCCTGGCCTGGCTCCCGGCACTGCGTTACTGCTGCACTGCCACGCGGCTCCCGAATGTTCGTCCTTAGAAAGTTCCAATCTGAAGGCCTCCGGACCTCCCCACCACTGCACCACCCATAAACCTGCTCTTCTCCCAGTCTCCCCCATCTTACTAAATTTCTAAGCTTTAAGGAGCGCAGAACAAAATGCTGTGTTAGCCGTGCCCCATCTCCATCTCTTATCCAACAGTAAGATCTGCTGGCTTTATTTTAAAAACAGAATCTAACCATTTCCAATGCTACCAAGCTCACGGATCATTCCAATAGTCTTTTAGATGGTTTTTCTGCCTTGAACCATTCGTCTCTTACCAACAATGATCCTTTAAAAATTACAGGTCAGGTCATGTGATCATCCACTCACAATTCATTAATGGGGCCTTTTCTCAGGTTAGAGGCCAAGTCCCCACGAAGTCCCACTGCCTCTCCAACTGCGTCTGCTCCTCTCCCCAGGCTCACGCCACTGCAGTCGCTCTGCCTCTCTGTGTACACTCCCCATCTCCTTCCGCCTTCATGTTTCTCTACAGTTCTTATCACCATCCTGCCTACTAGCCACGTTATCTCTTACTTCCTGTCTCCCTGCACTAGAATGTAAGCCCCACAGAAGCTGGAACGTGTCTGCTTTGTTTACCGTTTTAGACTAGGACCTGGCAACAGTAGGCGCTGTATCGATACCTGTTTAATGAATGACCGAACCAGCCGACGGATTCCCTCACCGATCTATTCTAATGTAGGGGAGCAGTCTGGTCATTTCAAAGGCACCAAAACGTTACACTAATATTTCAATCATCGTGATGTACATTCTGACAGATTTAACCCCCTATTTATACTCAGACGAGGGTCACATTAAATTAGGTTACATTCCCCTGAATATATACTAATTAGGAAGGAAAAGTTCAGAATCATCTTAGACAATGAGTAGCAACCAGACTGATGTAAAAAATAATTTACTATAGGTAGTCCAAAGTGTAAAGTCCATGTATGACGAGTCAAAGAATCTAATTGGGAAAAATTTTCCAAGTCTAGGAGCGGAAAAGAAGATAAAAATTAAAAAGCAAAAATTTCGGGGACCAACAGATGGCATAATGGTTACGTTGCTGGATTCCCATGTAGTCAACCATGGTTAGAGTCCCCTCAGAACTCATGGCGGGTGTGTGCAAGTGCGTGCGCGTGCTTAAGATCCTGAAAGGAGAATGGAGAAGGGATAGTGGCGAGGCCATCCCCCCCAGGAGGTGACTTCTAGCTTTCTGTCTCTCTGGTGAATGCATGTGTCCAATAACAAAAATCTCTTCAAAAAAAAAAGAAAAGTAAAAATTTCAAATTTTATTTGTAAAAAAAAAAAAATTAGGAGATTTTATAAATTTGTTCATAGGTAGTTTATAACCTCCACCTAAGATCTCAAGTGTTTTTAATTTCCAACCTTGATAGTTCTCATTTATCTTTTTCTAAATTATCAGTGCTAGATAAAATATTTAGACGATAAACCATATTTACAGTTTCTCAAAGATAACAAGATTTGATGAAGTTGAGATAAAATAGTCACATAAACACTTTTGCACTTATATCTGTATAGTGCTTTACATTCTCTGAAGTGCTTTCACACCCTTATGATCTTTGCACTGACACGACTACCGGGCAGGTACCATCTGCCGCCTCCCACTTACATACACACACTTTACAGATGGAAAGACAGTCCAAGAGTAACAGGCCTGCTCAAAGTCAAAAAGCAAGTGTTCAACATGGCCTATCACTGATTTTTTCTGAATCCAAGTCCACTGTTCTCTATCACAACATGTCACATCCGCCAGTGATTAAAGAAAGGTCCCGTTACATGTGTCTTTAAGGACTCAACTACATACAAGAATCCTCCTTCAGGATTGGGGACTTTCACATTCCAATCATTAGAAAAGCTTTTGGCACATGGTATAAATGTGCTGATGTTTTTATTTATTTATTTATTTAATTTTTGGGGAGAGGTTTTTGCTATAGGGCGCATGCGCTCGCCAGAAAGACAGAGACAGACAGAGAGACAGAAAGAGAAATCATCCCCCAAGAGGTGTGGTCATGCCGCAATCCCTTCTCCTCTATTCTCCTCTCTGGATTTTGGACACGCATGCACACATGCCCAGTATGAGTTTAAGCCACCAGGTCCGGGACTCCAACTGCTGCAACTATATGGGAGTCCAGCGACATAGCCACTACACCGACTGCTGGTCCCTATTTATTTTTTTTTAAAAAGCTCCAAAGGATCAAAAAAGGAAACTGAGTATTCAAAGCAGTAGTAACCTGAGATAAATGGTTATTTTCTGCACTAAGGATCAATGTTTTAGGACCTTTGAACAATCAGATAGCAAATACCATTGCAAGGGCCAGACGAAGATACTTAACAGAGGTCATTCCAGGTAAAACCACCTTTTATGACTGCTACAATTTACACCTAGATCCCTACCTGAATAATCCTGGTAATCCGGGGTTTAAAAAAAAAACTAAGAATGGTTTATTTTTGCCCTTCACCCCTAAGATTTAGCTCAGGTTCAGATAAATAAATAGCTCCATGATTCACTTCATTTGGCCTTCTTCCTGGTCTCCTTTAATATTCTAAAAAGAGGAAAGAGAGAGAGATGCTTTGATCATTCTGGCTGCATGAGCATCCCAAAGCAATCTAAAAGTGGGTCAAGAGCCAAAAGAGCTCAAAAAGAGTACATTTCATGAGATATTAAAAGCTTTGTTTTTCCAACCATCAGAGCCCAACCGCATGTCCCTGACCTGTATTAAGATCCCTCTTCGTAGGAATCCAGATTCATTTCTGGAGCCTCGTCAGGCTAACTGGGGACTCAAACTATGAATATGGCTGCATGCCCAGTAGGCAACAGCCCACATGGAACAGATGTGCCCTAGGTGGGGAGGGTCATTTATTTCTGCGGCCAGAGCAAACTGGTCTGAAAATTGGGAAGGCCTCACACATGCGGCCGTGGCTTTGTGGAACGGTATTTGCTACCCCGATAGTCTTTTCTTTGTTCCATTTCTCAGCCAATACTAAGGAACTGACATTTTACACCAGACTTTATTATAGCTCCTTCAAGAAAATAGATGGTTGGAGAGAAGTTAAAATAATTTAACTGTGAAGGTGAAAGAGACTTACACTTACTGTAAAGGAAGTATGTGATCTAGTTAATAATGGTTTAGGAACACAGGCTTAGCTCATGAAAATGATTGATCTCTGTCTAGAACACCTGCTGCCAGGCCTGGACTAGCATGAAGCAAGCATGGCACCTACGGCACAAAATTTAAGGAGACACTGACTGCCAGGTAACACAAGTATAGGAGCGGCATCTGAGAGTGAGTTCCTCCTTAAATTTTGTACCACAGGACCCATGTACTTACCCCAGCTGATCCCTGATCCACAGCGATGGTAGGAGAGTTTGTGGTTATTAAACCCAAGGTATCTGAACAGAATTTGAAGTGTGAGATCTTGATCGCCTTCATCATGGCCACCTACTGAAGAGAATTTAAAAAATAAACAGGAGAGGGTTGACATTTTCACATTTGAGATAAAGTTGCTTTAGAAAAGGGGTAAGTTTATAGAGTAAATAGAAAAATTTGAAGTGTTATAAGGATGTTTCCACTTCCAAACATGAAGGACAAAGAAAATGCAAGAATATCTTTCTGCTTAAACCACCAGAAATCATACAAAATATAGAAAACAGCTTATTTCTGATGCTGAGCAAAGGCACCTCAAAACTATGATCCCAAACTATGGCTACAACAGAGCAATAAATGAGAGAGCCCTCCAGCTTTCTGCCTGGAGGTAATTTCCATTTAACATAAGAAAGGGAAACCCATAAGAACCTACCAACACTGCACACTAAAACGACATCAATCAGTTATGGGGGGAGGTGTCAGGACAGCTGGAATGCAGGGGAATGACACAGAATCCCCAAGAGAAGACATGTACACAAAGAAAGCGATCCAAACATTCCATAGGAGCTCTGTTAAATTTTTGGCTGAATACAATCCATACATGTGAGTGAAACCCGAAGAGACTGGACTAAATCAAAA
>NW_006203729.1:264563-292713 GCF_000334495.1 Tupaia belangeri chinensis | reverse complement strand
GGAAAGAAAATGAACAGGAAGCTGTGAGATAAACTATTAACAGAGTTCACAAAGAGGCAGGAACTTTTAAAAATATCAGGGCTATCAACAGTGACTCAAGAAAGAACATCTACTAGAAGTGAGCTTAAATTAGTCCTAAAGACTACTCCAGAATTGCCCACACTTTGAGTCCCGGATCCAGCAGCTTAAAACTCACACCGGGCGCGTGTGCGGGCGTGTGTGTGTGCATGTGCATGCATAGTCAAAATCTCAAGAGGAGAATGGATGAGAAGGGACTTTGGCGTGGCCATCTCCCCTAGGTGGGTGATTTTTCATTTTCTGTCTCTCTGGTGAGTGCACATGCCCTCTACCAAAAATCTCTCTTAAAAAACAAAACAACAACAAAAAAGTGACCCCAAATGTAAAGAGTGGATGTGGGGGGTGATACTGACGTGTCAGTGTAGGTTCATCAACTGTAACAAATACACCACTCCATTTCAGAATATCAACAGTGAAGGGGGTTGGCAGGGAGGGGCTGGGAGTACATGGAAAATCACTGTACTTTTCCTCACTTGGGCTGTGAACGTGAAACTGCTCTAGAAAAATAAAGTCCATTTAAAAAATGTTTAAGTCAATGAAAGTAAGCTGGTTCTGAGAGATCAGTAAAATTATTAAATCACTAGCCAGACTAATTAGTGGTAGTGGTGGGGGGAGACACAGCACAATGAGAGAAATTAGAGACAACAGAGGATAACAAGGGGCTGCTATCAACAACTTCAGGTTGCCAGATTTAACAACTGAGATGAAACAGATGGATTCCTCCAAAGACATGCTCTTTAAGTTCACTCAAGAAGAAATAGATACCCTGGATAACCCGGTATCTATTAAAGAAATCGACTGTAAAACTCTTCCTGCAAAGAAAACTGCAGGCAGGCCCAACTGGCCTCACTGGTGAATTCTACCTAACATTTAAAAAAGAAACAGCATCGATTTTTAAAAATTTATTTATTCATTTATTCATTTTAATATGACGAGAGAGAGACACACAGAGAAAGAGAGGGAAAGTGAGAAAGCAAGTTACCAGGTCTGGAACTCAAACCATGGTCAGCCATGTGGGAGTGTCCAGCGGCTTAACCACCATGCCACCTGTTGGGTCTCCAATAATTAATTTTTTTTAATAACATCAATTTTCAAAATCTCATCTAGTACAGAGGAGGGAACACTTCTCAACTCATTCTACAAGGTTAGCACTATCTATCAAAACCAGACAAAACATTTATTATATCATCTATTTATTTATTACATTATTTCTATCATTTTATTTATTATAGAAAATCTATAGACCACGCTCCCGTGAATATGAATGCAAAATTCTTAACATTCTGTAAATTAAATCCAACAATATGTAAAAAGCACAATATATGACCAAGTTGTATTTTCATGAGAAAACCAAATTTTGCTCTTTAGAATTCTCAGCAATGAAATGTGATACCTCCTGTGGTAATAACAACTCCACCAACGTTTTAGTGCGAAACCTCAGGATTCCTGAAAAGAACCATGTTCCATGAAAAAGGAAAAGTGTGTATGAAAAACCGGTCTCTCTCAGAGGGGATCTATTATACCCTATTAACCACATAAAGCACCATAGCTTACAATCTATTCTACACTTGATAGCTTCAAAAACAGCTGTAAGCAAAAAACTAGGGCAAAAGCTTAGAGTCAAATTAAAAAAAAGTTCTGGGGAACAGAATTGACCTAGAGTCAAGCATTCAAACAGCTGTCTTAGGGTAAGACTTCTTTCATCCATTAATCATCTAATTTCAAAAAAAGTGAAACGCGGGAACCAGCAGTTAGCGTAATGGCTATGTCGCTGGACTCCCACATAGTCGACAGCGGTTCGTGTCCCAGACCCGGTGGCTTAGAACTCACGCCAGGCGCGTGTGCGTGCATGCCCAAGATCCCAAGAGGAGAACGGAGGAGAAGGGATTGTGGCGTGACCATCCCCCCTGGGGGGTGATTTCTCACTTTCTGTCTCTCTGTCTCTCTCTGTCTGTCTGGTGAGCGCACGCGCCCTATAGCAAAAACCTCTCCAAAAAAAAAAAAAAAAAGTGAAACACATCCTTATCTTCTACTGATATACCCTAGATACTGAGAACCTAAGATATTTATTTCTAAAACCAGAACCCCCAGGAGCAAGCAGTTAGCATAATGGCTATGTCGCTGGACTCCCAAGTAGTCGACCGCGGTTCGCGTCCCGGACCCAGTGGCTTAAAACTCACTCCAGGCGCATGTGCGTGCCTGCCCAAGATCCCGAGAGGAGAATGGAGGAGAAGGGATTGTGGCGTGACCATCCCCCCTGGGGGGTGATTTCTCACTTTCTGTCTCTCTGTCTCTCTCTGTCTGTCTGGTGAGCGCATGCGCCCTATAGCGAAAACCTCTCAAAACAAAACAAAACAAACCCCCCAAGTTATTCTATTTTCCTCCCTTTAACTGCCTATCCTTTAATTCGTGTAATAATGAAGGCAACTTAATTATGTGTGCTACTCTCTATCTTCCACGTCTCTCGCTCATCGACTTCTTCAACTCCACCCTGGTGACAAGGTGGAGAGCTCTCTCCAGCCTGCAGAGAAGCAGCAGGTCTGGGGTGGGAAGTGACTTGCCCGTGATCACACAGAACAGGAAGGCAGCGGAGCTACGACTACTGAGAACCTTAATCACAACCCAGCTCGCTTTCTACTGTGCCACAGCGCTCCGGGCAGCTTCTGACACAGAGAAGGGAGAAGCATGTCAAATCCTTGAAGTCTCTATGTAAACGATAGTTCGGTCAATGATCTGGAGGTGAAAGAGGTTAAGAATTAGCAGTTACGAAAAAGCACAGATCCAAATTTGCCAACTATCTCTAATCTTTTCACTACTCCAACATTTCTTCTTTTTTTGGGAAGGCAATGTTTAATAATTGCTATATCGCTGAATGTGACAAATTAAACCAAGAGAATATGACTAAGTATATTTTGACTGGTTATGAAAATACAGAAGAAGAATGGATTTTTAAAGCCTCTCTAGAACACAACCAAGGCAGACACTATAGTAGACAGTGTGATTGTCTTCCCCAATATCCACTCCATAACTCAGTGGCGGCAGCTGAGACTCAAGGGTCAGCCTAGCCTCACTGCCAGAAACTGATCAGAAATGAAAAGAATCATGCCAGTGAACTGTGATCAGAGGTTTGGTGGCTTCTGGTTAGGTCTGTCCTTTCCTTAGGAGGAAGCAAGCCAGACTTTTTCTTCCTTAGAGCATATGGTTTCTTCCTGGCAACCATCAAACAACTACAAAGAGAATCGGTATAAAGCCATCATTATGGATAGCAGCAGGGACCAATGAAAATAACCTGAAACCTAGTGTTTTCAATAAGGTCCGACTAACCCTGAAACCCACCTTTTCTTTCAATTTCCAGTTATGTTAAGATAATAAATTTCCTTATTGTGTAAAAATGTTTGAATTTGGCTTTCTGATACCTAGAGCTGAAACAGGCCAAATTAAAAATATTGATGATGGGGATGGCAGGTGACACGGTGGTTAACGGCACTGGACTCCCGCATGGCTGACCACAGTTCGAGTCCTGGACCTGGCGGCTTGCTTTCTCACTTTCACTTTCTCTCTCTCTCTCTCTCTCTCTCTCCCACACACACCTCCCTCCCTCCCTCTGGCCAAATTGAAAAAATTATGATATTAAATAATTTTTAAAATATATTGAGATAATACATCTAGCTAATAGACTATAAAAGGTGCCTATGAACCAAAAACTCTATTGGATTTTTAAGAAAATTTTTAAGACACTGTTATTCAGGAGGCCAACAGGTGGCATGTTGATTAAGGTGCTGGACTCTTACATGGTTGACTTTGGTTTGCGTCCCAGACCCAGCAGCTTGAAAACCACGTTGGGCGCATGTGCATACGTGCCCAAAATCCCGAGAGAAGGGACTGCAGAATGGCCGTCCCTGCTGAGGAATGATTTCTCACTATTCCTCTCTGTCTCTCTCTGGCAAGTTCATGTGCTCGATGAACTGGGGGTGGGGGGTGGGGGGGCACTGTTATTCTATTAGTAGGCAATTTATTTTTTTTTTGGAGAGGTTTTTGCTATAGGGCACGTGCACTCGCCAGACAGACAGAGACAGAGAGACAGAAAGTGAGAAATCACCCCCCAGGGGGGATGGCCACGCCGCAATCCCTTCTCCTCCATTCTCCTCTCAGGATCTTGGGCACGTAAGCACATGCGCCCAGCGTGAGTTTTAAGCCACCGGATCTGGGACGTGAACCGTGGTCGACTACATGGAGTCCAGCGACATAGCCATTACGCTAATTGCTGGTCCCAGTAGGCAATTTAAATGTAGTAATATAACATAGCTGAAGCAAATTATAAAACTTTAGAAAATAAATGGAACAACTCTATACCTATTTTTTCTAATTAAGTTTTTCTTGATTTGGATACTCCTAAAAGACTTGGAAGGAAGAGAGGTGTCATTACCTGCACTGCATGCCCAGAGATACAACTCAATGGAGGAAGTAGTTGAGAAGCTGCAACAAAAGCCATGGTTAGTGGTTCAAGATCAGTCCTGGGAAGTAGTAAACCACACCCTACTGATTTCAGTCTTGAGGCTGACATTTACTTTGACAAAAACATGTCTGGATGCTGAGATAAAGAATGCTTATAAACTCTAAGTGATACTGAAAGGAGTAAGGTTACAGAGACATCACGTGAAGGTCAACCCCGAACTCCAAATTGCTCTGAGACTTTGCTGTTCTATTTTCCAGCACCAGTCAGGGCCTGCTTTGCCTCCGTTGGAGGTGTCCCATCCATCCGGGATGCTCCGCACAGCTCTCTAGCTAGTCACTCTTGCTCTTAGCTAAGCGAGCTGTCCCTAGCAGCTTTCTGAAGGGTTCTGTTTTCTCTCCCAACTCCTTACAGCGAATGACCCGCAGGGGGGCAGGTATCCTCCTTGCTTCTCATTGTCTATTACAGATCATTCCTTCTCACCCGTCCCTAAACACACACCTCGGAATCTCTGGTCGTCACCACTCACCGCCTCTCCTTCCGAGAGTCATCCAGCAACTCCATTCCCTGGGTAAGCTGCTGGCTCGTCACACAGGCTCCAGCGGTAGCAGTCACGAGGCCTGGGAATGTCTGCACGCGCATCCCCTCTTCCACTTACCTTACTCCCACCCTACTATAGACACTCACTCCCACGGCCCAACTTCAGACTTTCTTAACTTGAATAAACGCAGCCCCTTGTTTTTAAGCAATACACTCTATCAGCTCACTCGCAAATGCCCTAACTCCCTTTAAACCTAACAGACCAATCTTCTTACCACTTTCCACTTCTCTTTGACTTCCCATGTCCTCGGTTCCCTTTGCATTCAAGTTAAATCCATGCTCAGTCATTTAGTCGCTCCCTCCCCTGTATTCCCCCTTAACTACCTGTCTTCCTTCTTCCTTCACCAACCTTGCTTGGCTAACACTGGTGCCAACCCCGCTTTCTGCCCATTTCCTCTTGGTACCTACAGAGCTGCTGAGCACACACACACCCTCACAACTGGCTCATCTTTAAGTTCACGATCAGAAACGTCAAGTGAGTCCCTAGTGCTGCCTAATTAGACCTCTGTTTCCTGATCGTTCGCTCTGCTGTGTGACTCTCTCATACTTGTCACTCCTCCATCTTCCAGCACCTTCCCCCCTTCTCAGCTTCATGTGATGACCTTGTTGCCTGCCTTACTGAAAAAATACAATTTCGAAAGATTTTTTTTGTGTCCACAAGCTCTCACGATCACACCTACGTAGCGACTCTGCCCATATATTGATTTCTCTCTGGTTACGAGACTGAGCTAGTTATGCTCCATGCAAAGCCCCGCCTTCCTGGGCCTTTGAACAACCACTGCATGTCCCCGTCCCCACGACATTGCCTTTCTGTTATCTTTCTCACACTCCGGCACACGAAACATCAGTTTTCCCATGTAAAATACAAAGAAATCTCTTCTGAATAGCTCCCTCAAGCTACTACCAAAATTCTCTTCTTCAGCAAAACCTAGGACTATCTCCAATTTCTCATTTTTCTTTTTTCTTGAGTCCACGCCAACCGGACTTTTCCCCACTACTTTCTCAACCCTGCTCTCTCAGAATCACTAATGACTTCCAGACTGCCAAATCCAGCGATCAGTCCCCAGCTCTCCTCGTATTTGAACTATCCGCAGCGTTTGACAGGGGCTCATTACTCTTCCCTGAAACACTTTCTCCTTTTGGCTTCTGAGACATCACACTTCTCAGGTTCTCTTCCTGCCTCAATGGTTTCTTCTTCTAAGTTACATTTGCTGGTTCCTCATTTCCCAAACTTTAAACATTGGAGTGCTCCAAAGATCAGTCCTGGGGCCTCGTCTCTCTACAGTTACTCCCTTTGTGAAGTAATCTTATTGAACTTATTTAAGTGCTATCTGCGTATTATTTCCAAACTTAAATCTCTAGCCCATTCCTTTCCCATGAATTCTAGAAACATTTATCAGTCTTTTCATTTAGATACTTTAATATGTATCTCAAATTTACTTTGTCCAAAACTCTCCTTCAGAAACTTTTCCTTTGAGAGGGAGAGGGAAGACTACGGAGAAGGATAGCAAGAGAATGGATACAGAAATGGTTTGTTACCTGTTGATGATGACGTGTAATATTCTCAACTGGGCTGGTCTGAGAAGTATTTCATGCTGGGTAAATTCTTTTTACAAGCAAAATGATAAATAGTGATTGAATGTTTTAAAAAAATGATGAGAATAAAAATAATAATCTGGGAAAAAATTATGAAAAGCTATTTGATGGTGATGATGTGGATAGTAATGTCTTGACTGATATGCATGGTATTCCTTCTGGAAAAAGAAATGTAACACTGTAAACACAAATGTGATTCAATATAATATACACAAGGTTATGATAATAATAAATAAAATTTTAAAAATATCTTTTCCTTTACAGTTTTACCCATCCCAGAAAACAGGCAACTCTATGTTCATGTCAGAAACTCTGTATCACTCTTAGTCCTTCCCCTTCCCTTCTCTCCCTTCCTCAACAAGCTCTTCGGACTTTCAAACACCAGCTACCACCTCCACTACTCCCACGTTGGTGAGGTCACCGCCTGCCGTGCAGACTACTACAAACGTCCCGAGTGGCTTCACTGTCTGCCCTAGTTCTCCTTCAGTCTATGTTCAACACAGTTACTGGGATTCATTTTCACCAAAGAACGCGTGTGTTCGCCAGAGACAAGAAAGTGAGAGAGGGAGTGAGAGAGAAAGAAAGCACCCCACCCCCGCGTGGGACATGGTCACGTCTCAGTCCTTCCTCCGCCATTTCTCCATCCTATAGGGATTTGGGGAGAACACACGCACATGCACCCAGTATATTTCTCGAGCCACCCTGGCCAGGACTGAATTACAGCTGGCCGTGTAGGATCCAGCTTCCTTAGCCACACTGCTCTCAGGCCAGCCCTGCCATGATTCTCCCAGAGTCCAGCAGCCAGGCAGTGGTAGAAGGCGATGCTCTCAGACGCTGACCCGCACGGGAACCTCTGGGTTCATGTCTGAAGATCTCCCCGAGTACGGGGCACACATATGTCCATAACCCAGGACTGGCTAGGGCTGGGGTGGCTCACAGCACCAGGGCTCTGTCGGGAATGCTCTCCCTCTCTGAAGAAATAAACTTAAAAACAAAAAGCAAGCCCAATCATGTCACCATTCTGTTTGAATCCATTCAATGTCTTTCTATATCCCTGTCATTTAGATTAAAAGCTGAGATCCTTAAAATGGCCCCGGCAGGCCTAGCCACCACCCGCCACCCCCAGCAGCTCTCTAACTCGTCCTCCACCGTTCTGTCCTCCCACTCCACCCAGTGACCACCCCCAGCAGCTCTCTAACTCATCCTCCACCATTCTGTCCTCCCACTCCACCCAATGGCCACCCCCAGCAGCTCTCTAATTCGTCCTCCACCGTTCTGTCCTCCCACTCCACCCAATGGCCACCCCCAGCAGCTCTCTAACTCATCTTCCGCCATTGGGTCTCACTCCTCCCAATGGCAGGTCTCCTCAAAAGTCAGTACCTCAGGCAGGCTCTGGCCCCAGAGGATTGGCCCTTCAGGAGACTGGAGCGCTTTGCATTTGTCTGCATGCTACATTCACTGACTGCCTTCATGTAATTTTTTTAAAGAATTATTTAATTTTACTTATTATTATTATTTTAACTTGTCATAGGGCACATGTGCTCACCAGAGACACAGAGCGAGAGAGAAAGCAAGCCACCAGGAGTCTGGGACTCGAACAGCAGTCTGTCTTGTGAGAGTCTAGTGCCTTAACCATCCCGCCACCTGCTGGCCCCAACTTCCTGTTATTTAAAGGTCACCTTATCAGTGAATTCTCTGGGCCATCCTTTATAGAAGTGCAACTCCTCCCATACTCCAATCCCTCTTCCCTGTCTTACTTTTCTTATTATCATTAGCATGCTGTATATTTACTCTTTTACTGGCCCACCTAAAATGTAAGTTCTATGGGGTAGGGACTTCTGTCTACCTTGTGTGCTGCTGTATTTCCAGGCCTTCAGAACTGTGTAGCATAAACAGCCACACGGATATCTGGTACGAGGGTGACACAGCCTTCCTTCACAGACGACGGCAGACGGGCCGCAGTATCAGGGTATGCTTCTCTCACCTGTCTTACTTTGCACATTTGGGTAGTTAGTGGTGGATAAAAAAAAAAAAAAAAAAAAAAAAAAAGGAGTAGAGCCAGTTCTAATAACGTTAATGTTCTTCTCATGCGGACTTTTCTTATTTCTGGTCGGAATTCTCCACGCAGTCCATGTGCTCCACCCTTTTGGTGCCTGCCCCACTCTGTTCCGTTACAAATGTTCCCCAACTTAAGATCACTCAACTTTAAAGTGCGATTATCAGCTGTAATCCCCTGGTAGCTGAAGAGGGTCTGAACTTGCAATGGGTCAACTTCCACGTTTTTGTGTGTATGTTTGATTTTTGTTTTGTTTTATTTTGAGACAAAGGAGGATCTTGCTAAGTCATGGTCCTACTGCCTCAGCTTCCCCAGTAGCTGGGACTAATGTCCTACCAGGCCTAGCTCCCTCAGACATGGTCTTGCCATGTTGCCCATGGGGAACACGTAATCTTCCTGCCTCGATTTCATGTGTTGCTAGGGCTAGAGAAGCCACCACCCCACCTGGCTTTTAGGGCTTTTAGGGCAGGCCAGGAATCAAACCCCGACCTCCCATATATTCTTAGCCTGCCAAGCAGCACTGTAGAGCAAACACCACTGTAGCCGGGCCTCGACTTCCAACTTTTCAACTTTACAATGAGCTTATTAGGCATTAGGTGCATTTTCAGCTTTTTTTTTTTTTTTTTTTTTGAGAGAGACTTTTGCTATAGGGTGTGTGTACTGTCCAGAGAGAGAGATGAAGAGAGAAAATGAGAGATCACCCCCCACGGGGTATCAGCCACACCACAATCCCTTCTCCTCCATTTTCCTCTCAGGATTTTGGGCATGCATGCACATGCACCCGGCATGAGTTTCAAGCCACCAGGTCCAGGACTCGAACTGCATTCACCTCTGTGGGAGTCCAGAGTCTTAGCCATGACGCCACCTGCTGGCCCCATGGTATTTTCAATTTATGGGAGGTTCAACTCAGGATGCATTTACCAGGACGTAACCCCCTCGTAAGTCAAGGCGCATCCGTACGCGATCATCTGCATATCTCTATAACCTCCCCTGTACGTTCTCGGAGGCCAGTGTCAGACTGTCAGGGTTCAGGAGCCCACAGGTAAAAGGGGCACGTCCAGGGATTCCTGTGGGCGGCACAGTCCTATGCTGTGGCTGGGTGGTGACGATGACACTGCAGATCATATCCGAAGGGTCAGTATGTGCAAAACTGGTAAAATCAGAATAAAGTTTGTGGATTGTACCAAAGCCAGTGTCAGGTTTTAGCACTACTGGTGTTATATAAGCTGCAACCACTGGGGGGAACTGCATGAAGATACATGGGACCTCTCTGCACTAATTTTGCAACTTCCCATGAACCTATAATTACTTCAAATGCAAAATTTTAAGTAACACACTTCTGGAAAAAATTAAAATAAACTATAAAAATACACGCAACCACACCAAAACAAAGTCTTACTGAGATCTCAGACTTCTAATTCCCTAGACCCTCTTCAGAACCAACAACTGTTTTGCTTCCTGTGTATCTCTCCAGAAAAATCTACACATGTTAAAACAGAAATGTGCTGACTAATGTGTGCACACGCAGGTGTACTGCGCGTGCCACACACACACACACCTCTCTCACTTTAAGGTCAGCACACCAGCAACACTGTTCTGCAACTGTACTGCACCCATATGTGCCTTAGAGGAGCTCGTGAGACGCGCTGGCTTTTCCTTTCTTTTTACAGCCCGTGAGATCTCGTCATGTGGCTGTAGCATCAATTATTTAGCCAGATCCATACTAAGGGTCATTTATTAGAATTTTTATTAGGGCCAGCAGATGGTGTAGTGGTTATGGCCCTGTACTCCCACAAACTGACTGTGGTTCAAGTCCTTGAAACTCACACTGGGTGCATGTGCATACATGCCCAGGGTCCCAGGAGGAGATGGAGAAGGGATTGCAGCGCGGCCATTCCCCTTGGCAGGTGATTTCTCACTTTCCCTCTCTCTGTCTCTGTCTCGTTTCTCTCTCTCCAGCAAGCACACGTGCCCTAAGGCAAAAAATCTCTTAAAAAAAGAAAAAGTCATTTAGGATTTCTGGCAATATAATTAACAAGAGAATGAGCAAAGATATTTTTTAATTGCCAAGTCAGAAAGTATAAACACTTATCATTTTAATAAGTTAAGTCAAACTGCCCTTTAAAGAAACAGCAACAATGTACACTCCTGTCTACATACATCATGGTGATTCCACAAACCTCTGCTGTTATTGTGTATTATTAAACACTGTAATCTTTGCAGATGTGGCATGTAAAAATGGTCTATTGTTTAAATGTGTATTTTTATAATAATAAACTTTGCAAAACACTTATTATGTGCTAGGTATTGAATTATTTTGAGGATTTCACAAATATTAACTCCTCTAATTCGCATAACAATTCTGTGATGTAGGCATTATTATTATCCCCACTTTACTAATGAGAAAACCAAAACACATAAAGGTTGAGGAACTTGATACTTAACATCACATTACCCATGAAACGATGTACAGTCCCAAGTAGTCTAACTACAGAGATCTCCATTTGAAATGTTAACCTTTCTATTTAGCTTTCCAGAAATCCTTTCTGTTTAAAGCCATTTGTATTTCTTTTGGTGTGAGTTCCATGTTTACATTCTCTGGATATTTTTCTGTTAGGTTTTTGGTCTCACTGCTCTTTATAAGATCTCTTTGGGAGCCAGCAGGTGGCAGAGTGGTTACGTTGCTGAACTTATATGTCCAATTGCGGTTTGAGTCCCGAACCTGGTGGCTTGAAACTCACACTTGGGCTTGTGTGTGTGTGTGCATGCCCAAGATCCCAGGAGGAGAATGGAAAAAGGGTTGTAACGTGGCCATTTCCCTGGGGGAGTGATTACTCACTTTCCTTCTCTCTGTTTCTTTCTGTCTCAGGTAAACACACATGCCCTAAGGCAAAAACCTCTTAAAAAGAAAAGAAAAAAACTCTTTGTGCACTAAGAAAATTAGCCCTTTATAATAAATGTTACTCCTTCCAAGTGAAAACATAGATCTACTATGTGATCTAGCCATTCCATCCCTAAGTATTTACCAAGAAAAATGAAAACATATTTCCTTACGAAGACACATACATAAATGTATATTAAAGCTGTAAATAACCAAAATGTTCATCAATAAATGAGTGATAAATTTTGCTATATTCATATAATGAAATATTAATATTACTACTGAGAAATCAAAAATAAATGAATTGTTGATATACACAATTATTTTTTGAAAAATCTTACAAAACAATTAGGCTGAGTGAAAGAAGTCAGAACCCCCCATTCCCACCCAGAAAACACATACTCTGTGATTCCATTTATATAAAACTCTAGAAAATGCAAAACAATCTATGGTGACAGAAGTAGCATACCGGCTACTTCGGCACGGTGGGGTGTGACGTCTGAAGAGGAATGCGGGACAGATCACGAAGGAACATGGGAAACATCTGGAATGATGAGCAAGTCATGGCACGTCCTAACCTATTAAAACGTATACTCTAAATGCATAGAGTTTATTGTACAGCAATAATACCTCAACAGAGGCGTTGGGGAAAAAACAAAAACAAAAAGAACCACCAAGTGGACTGGAACCTGTGGACGGCATAATGGTTACGTTACTGGACTCCCACATAATCGACTGTGGTTCAAGTCCCAGACCCAGTGGCTTAAACTCATGCCAGGCGCATGTGCATGTGTGCTCAAAATTCAGAGAGGAAAATAGAAAGAAGTAAGTGCAGCATGGCCATCCCCCAGGGCGGGGGGTGATTCTAACTCTCTGTCTCTCTGGTGAGTGCACAAGCCCTATAGCCAATATCTCCCTAAAAAAAAAGTGGACTCATAATATACTATGATGCTACAGAAATGATCAGTAAGCAGTGTTGCTTCCTGCATGATTTCCTTTGTATTTATCATAAAGAACAAAAGCAACTGTAAAATACTGTTACTGATTTAGCTTTGAAACATTTTCCAATTCTTCTCTATCCAAGTGATAGTTCAACTTGAGAATGAGTATCCTGACTCTTAGCCTAACCTCAAATCCATCCAAAGCAGCTTTCTAGTGTGGTAGAAAACTCTACAAAGTAGAGAAATAAATTTAACACAGAGACCAAGAGACTATAATCTGTGCGTTTGACATCATCCATTGGATTCAATGTGCAAACTCTTGCCTACATCGAGATAGCCTCAGTCATTCATTCATGCATTCCAAGAAGATGCATGGAGAATCTACTCTGTTAGACAGTGTTAGCTGCTGGGAAGGAAAGAGCACGTGACAGAAGGGGAGCTCTGCCTCAATGTCACTCACTGACTTTATGCTAAGCTGAAGTTATAAATGTGTACTTAAAGTCCTATGAAAACATCACTTTTTGGGACCAGCAGTTAGCGTAATGGCTATGTCACTGGACTCCCACATAGTTGACAGTGGTTTGATTCCCAGACCCGGTGGCTTAAACTCACGCCGGGCGCGGGTGCGTGAGTGCCCAAGATCCCAAGAGAATGGAGGAGAAGGGATTGCGGCATGGCCATCCCCCCTGGGGGGTCATTTCTCGCTTTCTGTCTCTCTGTCTCTCTCTGTCTTTCTGGGGATCTCATGCACCCTGTGGCAAAAAATACCTCTCCAAAAAAAAAAAAAAGGAAAAAAAAAAAAAAAACAGCATTTTTAAATAGTATTTGGCATTGTAGTGTCATACAGGGGTTTGAACTGAAAAGAAACAAAGGCTCCACTGAGAACGGCTGGATCACACTAGTACTGAACTCCCTCTAGGTTCCAGTAGCATGGGTGCCAGTATAATCACACCCCATGCCAAACAGGTGAGCGAACGGCCCAGTTTCACCCGTGCATTTCCTTACAAGAGCCAGCAGCAGTATGTAATGGGCGTTCGGCCTCCAAGAACAAGCAAATGAGCACAGCATGTGACTTAGTACAAGGAAAGGCCTCCCGGCCAGCCAGTGTATTTCTCTCCCTAGCTGTCATTTGATATTTCCCTTTTTTTTAAAGATTTTTCACCATAGGGGAACCAGCAGACGGCGTAATGGCTATGCCACTGGACTCCTAAGTAGTCAACCATGGTTCAAGTCCCAGGTCTGGTGGCGTAGAAGTCATGCTGGACTTACGTGCATGCGTGCCCAAAATCCAGAGAGGGTAATGGAGAAGGGACTGCAGCGTGGCCATGCCCCCAGGGGGTGATCTCTTGCTTTCTGACTCTCTGTGTCTTTCTCTCTGGCAGTTGCATGTGCCTTATGGGGGGAAAATACTCTCAGGAAAAAAGATTTTTTGCCATAGGGCACATAGGGCATGTGCACTCACCAGAGAGAGACAGAGACAAAGAGAAAGTGAGAAGTAGAAATTAAATGGAAGCTCTGCACAGACTTTTTCTTGTTGTGAAAACTGTGTTTCCTTTATTCGTGATGTCTGTAGATGCGCATGAGGAGAAAGCAGCCCCAGTGGGGTCTAGTCACACCGCAATTGTTTTCCCTCCACATCTCCATCTCGTCAGCACCCTGGTCACTGTGCTCAAGCCTGGCATGCTGCTGTCGGGGCTAGGATTTGAACCCCAGAGGGCCACAAGACCCGGCTACCTCTACACAGCACTTAGCTGCTGTACCACAGGGCCTCACCTGCACAGGCTTTTCCTTACGCTGTTCTGATGTAACCGAAACCCAACCTCTGGGTTTCTAAATGTTAATTTCAATAAGTAGTTTCTAAGTCTCCCTACCACCATCATCTACGTTATGAAGAATCCTCAAGGGAACCAGCAGTTAGCGTGATGGCTATGTCGCTGGACTCCCACATAGTCGACCGCGGTTCACGTCCCGGACCCGCTGGCTTAAAACTCACGCCGGGTGCGTGTGCGTGCGTGCCCAAGATCCCGAGAGGAGAATGGAGGAGAAGGGATTGCGGCGTGACCATCCCCCCTGGGGGGTGATTTCTCGCTTTCTGTCTCTTTGTCTCTCTCTGTCTGTCTGGCGAGCGCACGCGCCCTACAGTGAAAATCTCTCCCCCCCCCAAAAAAAAGAATCCTCAAGGGATTTATAGCCTTGTTGATTAAAAAAAAAATCCTTACATATTATAAGGCAGTTAATAAACTTCACAACAAACAGCATAGGCACAGTGCTAATAAAATAATAAACTATTTTAAAAGGAAGAAAAAAAAATACAACATTGGGGAGAAAAACTAGAGATGGCTCTAAGAAACGGATATGGAGCAAGTCCTCGACATTCAGACCTCAGACGGGCTTTAAAGAGAGGGGTACTATTAGGGCACAAATAGTCACAAAAGCCAGAAAAGGTCCTAGTTTATTCAAGGGACAGATAAAAAATATTTATTGCTTCAGTTTGGATTTAAACATTGAATCAGGTAGAAGTTAATGACCTCTGGTTTCGCTTTTGACACTAAATTATTTTAGAAATGAAGAAGAGATAAACATGTAAGTATCTGAATTAATGATACTTAAAATCTATCTTATTAAAAGCATCTTCAAACAGTCCGTGATATTTCCAAAACAAGACAAGAGTGTGGTCTCCTTTGGAATTGTAAGTAATTTTTTAAAAAAAGTCATATAAAGTTATTTCATATTAGAATTTCAAAATCAAGAAAATATACAAATCTGGGACCAGCAGTTGGTGTAACGGCTATGTTGCTAGACTCCCATGTTGTTGACCACAGTTCAAGTCCCGGACCCGGTGGCTTAAACTCCTGCCAGGCACGTGTGCATGAGTGCCCAAGATCCCGAGAGGAAAACGGAGGAGAAGGGATTGTGGCGTGGCCATCCCCCCTGGGGGGTGATTTCTCACTTTCTGTCTCTCTGTCTCTCTTTGTCTTTCTGGCGAGTGCACGCCCCCTATAGCAAAAACCTCTCCAAAAAAAAAAAGGAAAGAAAATATACAAATCTACAAGGGGTTATGAATAAGTGAGAGCAACTGCCCAAGAGAAAGTTTTGCCAGCCGGAATCATAACCAATGAAGGTATGAAGAGGCTCGGTTTGGAAATGTCCTTAGAGGTTTGTTTCAACCTACTCGATGCATACGTGAGTATCTCCAGCAGAGAACACCCACAATTAGTCAGGAAGGGCTTCCTCATTATGAATAAGTATTTCCCTTCCTCTAACCTCCCTTCATTGCTCCTAGTTTCATCCTCTGGAAATGCAAACGGTGTTTAATCCTCCTTCCACCTGCCACCCTTTCATGTGTTTCACAGAACCATAGATTTAAGTCTGGAAGAACATTAAAGATCATCCAATTACCCAATTTGAAAAGCATTACCACATACCCCACTGAAGTCTTCCTTCATCTGGCGGAACAAGCTCAAATGTTTCAATTACTTTCTAAGTATCTGTTTCAAGACTGCTTCATTCTGATTACTATCCTCTCAATACATTGTTTATCAATGTTCTTAAAATGTAGCAAATGAAACCAAAAACATTAAGCTTGTTGCAGAGTAAGAAAGGATAATCAGCTGTGTTTTAGACACCGTGCTTCAAAAAATGTATTGAATAGCTTAAGTGGGTATGAGCTGTAGGGCATTTGTAATAAACCACTGACTCACCAACTCCAGACAAATAAAAAAGACACACCCAGATGCAGAGGGAGTGGATGAGGATCCTGGTTCTGTGCATGTACTAGCACTCTAGGATCATTCTGAGTGTAACTGGTAAATATCTTAAATAGAACATGGAGAAGATACATCTTGAGGCACACCACTAAGAATGGACTGCAATTTAATTCTACCATCAGCCCATTCATTAATCATCAAACTTTGGACATGGACTTTTAGTTCATTATAAATCCACTTGCCTGTGTGCTGAGTCGTCGGAAAAGTCATGATGTACTTTCTATGTTTTTCTATGTAAAAATGTATCATGACTTTTCCAACAACCCAAAGGCCACATTTCTGTAACTTGTCTACAAAGGTATCACAAGAGGCTGCAAATGCCATGTGTGTCACTTTGAGGGTCCCTTTCTTCACAGGTGAAAGGAGGACTAAATAAAATAAAGGGAAAGCATATTATCAAAACTGCAGCACATGCAGCTACAATTGTAGATACCCCGTGGGCAGAGCCTCTCCGGATGCACCTGCCAGTTTTCTTAACCTACGAGGAAGAAGAGGCTTGTTCATGCTGACTAGTGGTCAGTGTCTCCAGGTGCCCATACTTGTGTTCAGTAATCTGCTCGAGAACGCGCTCAAGGATGACATCGAACTCACCAGTCCACTACTACCATGTGCAGCCTGACTTGTTCCCAACACCCGCCTCTGCAGCTCATGTTGGTTGCCTTCCTTTTCTAAAGATCAGGACGAATTCTTAGTTCTGACAACTACACCATGATTATACACCATGTTAACATTAGCAGAAGCTGAATGGAGGGTGTACAGTATGAGGGAATTCTCTGTGCTCTCTTTGCGATTCCCCTACAAATATCTAATTATTTCAAAACTGAATGTTAAACAACAACAAAAACAACAACAACAAGATGAAATCTTCCCACCTCTCACCAATTCTTTCTTAAAATCCCCCAAATATTACCGCTCGCTGTTAGGTGCCCGTCCTCTCAGCAGCCTGCAGTCTCATCACTGATCTCGAATGGGAGGCATGCATTAGAGAAACAGCAGCTCCTACAGTGCCCTTACCCCAGGCCGCACGATGAGCTGGCACTCTGTAAACAGTAGGCATCCTCACTTTATTTTGAGAAATAAGTGCCTAAAATGTAAATCTATCCCAAAAGCAAACACTGCATCTTTTCTCTAGCCCATTAAAGCTCTGTAGACTCCAATTAAAACCCCTGATTCATGCTCAGACCCACTCAGTTAGCAGGGACATTCGAGTCAAGCCCCAAAAGATCTGATATATGAGGCAAATTACTACCAAACTATCACCATAAAAATCTTTTTCAAAGTATACATTTTAAATATGTTTTCAGTGAAACTGTTGGTCTTTAAAGGTAAATAGAAAAACTAATTTTATTTGTAATTATTCAAGCTCAAATGTTGGCTATTAAGCAACAAGGTCATAGAAATTCTGCTGAAATTGTAACTGTCAAGCGAAGAAATCCTAAAATGCCTAAGAACAAATATTCCTGTAAATATCTCCCTGAGTACCTCCAAGTCGCTTTTGTTAGTTCAAAGGGTTTCTTTCAGGAATCAATTGTCTAATTTTCAAAAACTTGGTTTTCCTTTTTGAAAGAGTCCTACCAAGTCATACTATAAATGGAGCTATTTCCTAGCCATCAGCCCAGTAATAAAAAGAGCACAGGCCACCTGTCTTGTAGAAAATTGTGGCCAGATGCTGTCAGACCCTACTTCTTTTCCTTCTGGGCCAGTAGCCAGATACTAATCATTTTTAGACCTTTCTAATTTTTTAGTACACAATACCACATCTAATCCAGACAGTATTTTAATTAATGTTCTCCATAATTCATCTGATGTTTATACACACACACAGATTATTTATACGTGCACGCACATGCACACACACATAAATATGCATCATCTATAGTACCTTCTTTTTTCACTATGAATCAAATTTCCCCACAAGAGGAATTTTATTGATTACTTTATTCCCTCACAAAGAGCCCGACTGCAATCAAATGAGGTGAATGTTCACCTCAAGACTTTACTGTCTTCATAATAAAAGAAATGACGAGGCTTAGACCTGGATCACGACCCTTCCTCTTCTGTCTCCTCCCAGTCAAGATGCTCACCTCCCTTAACAGGCACAACCTCTCAGACCCGCAGCTGGGCTCAACACGGTCGGGCCTCAGCAGCACCGTCTCTGTAGTTCTTGCCTTTTCTGGAAAATGGGCTCATTGCATCTGCCAGAGCCTCTCTGCTTCCTGTCCTAAGGCCACTGTCCCCAAGCGTAGGAAGAGTCCTTGCCCTTTCTGTAGGTCACTCTGTGAAGCTGGTGCTGGCCACACTGCGACAGGAAGTCCAGCGGGCTGCAGGGACGTTCACCACGTCGGCACGCGCTCCGCGCAGAGGCCTGCGGAAGAAGTATGTAGAGCTACAGAGCCCTCACCAGTGCACAGGAGAAATCGATAGCAGCGGCTGTCTCTGATGCAAGTGCTGGGTCTTGGAACTTTGTATGTTTCTGTAATAAATATATATATATTTTTGGAGAGTTTTTGTTTTTGTTTTTGCTATAGGGCGCATGCCCTCGCCAGACAGAGAGAGATAGAGAGACAGAAAGCAATAACTCCCCCCCCCCCCGGGGGGGATGGCCATGCTGCAATCCCTTCTCCTTTCTCCTCTTGGGATCTTGGGCACGCACGCACACGAGCCCGGAGTGAGTTTAAGCCACCAGGTTTGGGACGCGAACGGTGGTTGACTACATGGAAGTCCAGCGACAGCCATTACGCTAACTGCTGGTCCCTGTAATAAATATTTTTAAAATGTAGCTATTAAAAAGAAAATCAAGGGCTAGCAGGTGGCATGGAGGTTAAGGCAGCTGGATCCCATGTGGCTAACTGTGGTTCAAAACCCAGACCAGGGGGACCAGCAGTTAGTGTAATGGCTATGCCACTGGACTTCCACATAGTAGACCAAGGTTCGTATCCCGGACCTGGTGGCTTAAAGCTCATGCCGGGCGTGTGTGCGTGCGTGCCCAGGATCCTGAGAGAAGAATGGAGGGGAAAGGGATTGCGGCGTGGCCATCGCCCTGGGGGGTGATTTCTCGCTTTCTGTCTCTCTGACTCTGTTTGTCTGGCAAGCGCACCCAACCCCTAAAAAAAAAAAAAAAAAAAAAAAACCCAGACCAGGCAGCTTGAAAAACACACACCAGGCATACATGCATGTGTGCTCAAAATCCTGAGAGAAGAATGGAGGAGAGGAAATTCTGGCATGGCCATCCTTTCCTGGGGGTGATTTCTCACTTTCTGCCTCTCCCTCTCTCTGGCAAGCACACGCGCCCCATACCACATGTGCCCCAAGCACACATGCCAAAAAAAAAAAAAGAAAAAGAAAAAGAAAAAGAAAAAGAAAGAAAAGCCATAGTAGTATAATGTTAATTCTAGTTAAGATATCGTCTACTTTATAAAACAATGCATGAGGCACTCTTTTAAAAATGTTTTTATTCTAAATATTTTAACATTACTTTAAAACATTACAATGCTCAAATTTGCTTACAATCAAAAAAATACAAATTAAAGTAAAAAAATTCTACTTTTCAATTAGAAAATGTTTATAAAACCAATACTCAGGGGGCCAGCAGGTGGCGTAGTGGTTAAGAAGCTGGACTCCAACATGGCCGACTGCAGTTCAAGTCTGGGCCCAGCAGCCTGAAACACACCAGCATGTGTGCATGCGTGCCCCACATCCCAAGAGGAAAATGGAGAAGAAAATTGCAGCAAGGCCATTCCCCCTGGGGGTGATGTCTCATCTTCTTTCCCTCTAGCTCGGCAGCAAGCATGTGCTCCCGACAGCAAAAACCTCTCAAATAAACAAACAAACAAAGAAAACACACAATACTCAGTATCGGGGCCAGACCATGGCGCGGCAGTGGAATGCAACAGTCTACATAGAAATCCCACACAGGAGTGTCCCCAGCTCAGAGCTGGAGACGTCCCTGAGTAGGCCCCACGTGTGTCAGGGTGTCGATGATCTGAGGCTGGCCGAAGGCTTGGTGTGGACTGTGGTGCCGAGACCCTGTTGGGATGCTTCTTCTAGTCTCTGTCTTCCCGTCTCTTTTGAGAAGTGCGGACTGTAAGAGAGCATGAGGGAAGCTTCGAGGTCCTAAAAACGTTCTATATCTTCATCTGGCTGGTGGTTCATGCTTATGTATATAAAAATTCATTGAGCTGTTTGCTTATGATTTGTGTGCTTTATATATTTTTGTTAAGTCTTACTAAATTAAAGAAAAACAAAACGAAACAAGGAAGAAGCTCTTCTACGTCTGTTACAAAGAAAGAACAGGGGTCAGCAGGTGGCAGAGTGGTTGAGGTGCTAGACTCCCATACGGCCAGTCACAATTCGAGTCCTGGACCTAGTGGCTTAAAACTCATGCTGGGTGCATGTGCGCACATGCCCCCCAAAAAGAAAGAACCGATGAGTTTAGATCAAATGATCTGTAAGTTCCTGTTTTAAAGTTCTATTGTCTTATTCATTCAATAAACCTTGAGCACCTACTCTGTAAAAGGTACTATTCTGCGTGCTGGGGACACAGTATTCAATAAAATGGGTAGAAATCTCCGTCTTCACGAGTCTTACGTCTTTAATAGGGTAGAAAGACAATAAAAATATAAGAGAACACTGGATAACAAAAAGCACATGAAAGCAGCGAGCAGGCAGGACAGGAAAGGTGCGTGTGGAAGGCACGCAGGGATTTACAGGTGGCCAGGAAGGCCTGACGGCAAGGGTGGTGCTCTAGGACCTGAAGGATAGGAGATAGCTGGGTATCCAGAGGCCATGCTCTAAGTCTTATGAGACAGTGACGAGGCCACTGAGGCCAAACGGACACAAGCAAGGATATGATTAGCAAACGTTGAGACTGAAAAAAAAACAGTGAGGTTCTCCTGCCCAGTCTCTTCCTCCTTCCACGCCACTCCAACTCTTCACTTAATGACTAACTTCCAACCCACCTTTCTGTATAGAAACTCTGCACCTGTCCACGGCGCAGTGGCTAAGGGAGCCAGCTCCCATGTGGCTGACCACGGGTCAAACCCCACTGTGTTGAAAAACACACTCACATGTGCCCACAATCCTGATCACAAGGAGTAAAGAAGGATCAATATGTGACCATGCCTCCTTAGGACGAGCACCTCCTCCCTACCCCACACCCCACAACCCTCTGCCCTCTCTGGTGAGCACACTTGCCCTCCGACCAAAAAGCAAGCTATAACCAATAGCCTGTCCATGCTTGTCTCATCTGAGCTGCTGGAGCTACCCTCATGGCGTCTCCGTACACTGCCCTGCGATTACACCGCCGCCTCTTACCCCCAAAGAGAGCAAGCCACTTGCGGGCAGTGATTAGATTTTGTGCATTTCTGTACACCTGTTGATTGGCCAGAGCTGACACGTAAGGGATTACAACTCGGCAGGCATAAGCTCAGTAAACTGTGGCTACATTTTTAAAAAGAAAAAAAGAGGAAGGAAAGAAACCAAGATTAGGGAACCACGTGAGCAAAGGCACTGAGGTATTCCCACGTGTCATGATCCAAAGTCAGGATTTTCTGAGGCCTGTCCTTAAGACTCCCAGAACCCCCCATGTTACTTTTCTAAAATGCCACACTAACCTTTTCCTTCGGGGGGAATTCAGGCACCTGCTATTTCCTTCAAATAATGGTTTTACAACATCCATATTCACAATTAGCTTAACCAAGAAAGATCTTACAGACCACAACTAGCTGTGCGATACTGGGTGCGCCATTCAACCACTCTCGAATATGTCAAGTTTCCTCATGTGCTAAATGAGGGAGTTTGATGAAAAGGCCTCTGAAGTCCAATTGAGCTCCAATGTTCTACTTTAGCTTTTTTGTAAGATATAAACAGATCAAGTTTACAGCCTATGTCTTCCATGTATAAAGTGAATACATCTGTGGATTTTAAGCGCTGACTAAGCACTCCTATTCGGAATGCAGTGTACTATGATGAAAATGTATAGAATCTGGTCAGTCAGACCTAGAGGCACTTACAGTCGCTTCTTAGTAGACAATAACCTTGAACGAGTTAGTAAGTCTCCAGGACTTGTTTTTAAAGTTAAAGGCAATATACATAAAGCAGTTATGGAACCCCTAGAAAACCCCACACACTGACAGCTATCATTTCCGGGTAAAGAGCTGCCACGGAAACACATCTACCAAATCACTGATGTCTAAGATTTGAAATCCCCACACTAGTGGCTATCCCAAAATTCCACGAGACTCTTCTGCAAGTCTGGTAGAATAATCCTTAATTCCTATAGTGCTAGGTGTTCCACTTCTTGAATGTGGGGGCAAGAACTGTACTTATTTATTTTTTCTTAAAGTTCTTGCCATAGAGTAATGTGCGCTCATGGGAGGGTGGGGGAAAGAAATCACCCCCATGGGGGATGACCATGCTGCAATCCCTACGTCTTCATTCTACTTTTGGGGTTTTGAGCATGCATGCACATGCACCCGCACCCAGCATGATTTTCAAGCCACCGGGTCCAGGACTCAAACCATGGCGTGTTATATGGGAATCCAGTACTTTCACGACCAGGCAGCCTTCTGGCCCCAAGAACTACTTTTCTAAAATTAGCGTGTGGTCATAGAGGCAAGAAAACAAGATCCTTTTTTTTTTTTTGGAGAGATTTTCACTGTAGGGCGCGTGCGCTCGCCAGACAGACAGAGAGAGACATAGAGACAGAAAGCGAGAAATCACCCCCCAGGGGGGATGGTCACGCCGCAATCCCTTCTCCTCCCTTCTCCTCTCGGGATCTTGGGCACGCACGCACACGCGCCCGGCGTGAGTTTTAAGCCACCGGGTCCGGGACACGAACTGCGGTCGACTACGTGGGAGTCCAGCGACATAGCCATTACGCTAACTGCTGGTTCCCAAAACAAGATCCTTTTAAAGGCCCCAAATTTCGGGACCAGCAGAAGGTGTAACGGTTACATTGCTGGACTCCCATGTAGTAGACCAGGCTAGAGTCCAGGACGCCACAGCTTGAAACCCGCACTGGACGCATGTGCCCAAGATACTGAGAGGAGAATGAAAGAGAAGGGATTGCAGCGTGGAAAATCCCCAGGGGGTGATTTCTCACTTTCTGTCTGTCTTTCTCTGTTCCTCTGGAGAATGCACGTGCCCTATGGCAAAAGTCTATTTAAAAATATATATATTTTTTTTAGGAAAATCAGACATAATACTGAGATTTGAGTTTAACACATCTCAGACATTATGAAGACATTAATCTTGGTACTGAGAGTTCAAGCACGTTAAGGAGAGTCCATTATACATAAATGAGCAATAAGGACTCAAAAAGTGATTAAGACAAACACACACACCTGCCTTGGGGTCCCGAAGAAGAGCGAGACATAACCACTGCACGCCCATGAACCTAAGAAAATGAACAAGACGCAGGGAGTGAGCAACCCAGTGTAGTGGGAGGAGCGAGGCCCAGAGGACACAGACTTAGAAAGCAGGTAGTACGAAGCTGTACTTTGCAAACTCGGTCGTGCCTGCCAGGAAGACAAGCAAAGGAAGGCATCCTAAGCGGCAGGGAGAACACAGGCGAGGGCTGAGTCAGGAAACAGCGCGGCTCACGCAGCACACTGCTCGTGTCTACAGCTGGAACCTGAGGTTGGGCAGGCAGGTGCGGGGATGAGCCGGATGGCCAAAGGCTCTGTGACAAGACTGAGGACCAAGCACGTCAGTGAAGGAGAGGGGCAGGCATTAGAAACACGGAGCCGGCCTGACTTTCAGAAAAGCACCTGATGTTCATAGCAGTGTGGATGCACTGAGGAAGGGCAAGACCTCGTTGCACCTCCAGAGCTAAGCAGGGACTCGACATTATCACACAGACGCTCTATTACAGAACCAGGGATCAGAAATAAAAATAAGAACACTTTAACAGACAAAGCTGAACTACCCAAAGGAAACCATATACCTTCCTAAATGTATATTCTGGAATTAAATATTTCCCTTATATCTTAAAAAAAAAATAGAGAAAGAAGAAACTTCTAAAATTAGGTATAATACACACTTTTACAGCATCTCTCCTTTTCTATACATATAATTCTGCAGATCTGCAATGGGAAAACCGATGCAGGGTTGGCCAGCCCCAAGGCCTGGTGGTTAAGGAAGCTGGATTCCACATGGCTGGCTGAGTTCAAGTCTCAGCCCTCACAGCTTGAAAAACATGCTGGGTGGCAGGCAGGCGTGTATGCCCCAAATGCTGCCAGGGTGGAAGAATGGAGAAGCGGGAGTGCTTGCTTTCTCTATCTCCCTCTCCATCTTGCTCTGGCAAGCACATGTGCCCTCTGGCAATTAAAAACCGGTGCAAGACATAGCCATGGTGGCACACGTAATATGGTGTCACTGCTCGAGGCTGAAAGCACGTGGGAGGCCTGTGTTCTGCTCCTAGACCAACCCAGACAGGCCAGGCACAGTAGCACAGACCTGTAATCCTGGCGAGCTGGAAGACTAGGAGGTGGCTCGTGACAGGGTAAGACCCTGGCAAGGATGCCAGGCTATCTATTTCTCTCTCTCTCATTTAAAAAAACAATGCAATACAACTCTGGGGAGTCGAGTTTATACTTATCATTGACAGGGCTGCTCTTGGAAACAAGAGACTAAGGAATCATCCAAGGTCACACCATTATTAGCAGCGAAGGCTGGACTCCATGCCTTCGATTTCCTTGACGTATCACATACGACGCTAGGTTTTGAATGATAATACAAAAGGCACTTTGGTACTATCATTTTCATCAGTGTAATAGTGAAACTATAAAACTATTTTTATTATTCATATGCCTCACAAAACATTATCTACTAGACGTGCATGTATTTGATGAAAAGAAATCTTTCTGAAGGTCCTGACGCAAGAAAATTTATTCCCTCAACACAAAAAAAACACTGTTATTCTCTATAGTCCAAAAGCTTCCTTTTTCAAACTCAGAAAACAATTTGAAAGAAAAACATCTCAAATGAATTTATCTTTACATAATTAAATATCCAACATCTTCAACGTATCTTAATGTTTTACTTAGGTCTATGTCTTAAAGTTCATTTTTATTTATTTTTTTTCCATGAGAGAGACAAAGAGAGAGAGAAAGCACTCGTGACAAGGTCTTGGTGCCATGATCCGTGCCCAGCCTCAGCCAGCCCCAGACCATGGGTAAGTGCTGGCCAGGCACACTCTGGGAGGTCTCCAGAGCACACGGAACCTTCAACGCGTGTCAGCCTTGAAGAGTGTCACATTTCAGCGCTGCACCACTGTAAAGCCTTCGTGTCTTTCCTGAACTTGTGCTCCCTGCTCTACCTTGCCCCACCCCGCAATTTTAAGCCTTGTCTCCTCCATCAGTACATGTAGGTAGAAGCCTCTAAATACTAGACATTTCACAAATATCCAGTGACCAAAAATGCTTAAATGTTTGGGCTTCTCCAATTTGCACGTCGGTAATGTCTGCTCACTGAAATAGATTCAAGTCATGTAAAGGGTAAAATCAAACAGTGCTCTTCCATGCCTCTACAATGGCCTCCCGAACTGCCACCCAAACATAAATTTGATATGCATCCTTCCCGACTTTTTTATGCTTACATAACACACATACTCTCCAAGAGTCAATATATTTCTTAATACTCAATCTACTCATCATAATTTAATCTTTTAAAAATAATTCTCAGGGTAGATCACGACCTTGCTTGGTTTCTGGTTAGCACGAGAGACATCAATTATATTCTCATTCGGGGGTTGTAAAGCAAGAGCTGAACCCCAAGTACCCTGTGTGCTTCTCCCTGAGCAGCAGCACGCCGCTTTCTGTGTCTGTCTGCTGTCCTCCTCTCCCTGCTGATGGAGGTTACTAGAGAGATGAAAGCACTCACCCCCAGCTTGTGCTAACAGTTCATCCATTTGTTGACTGACTGGTCTTATGCTTACTTAGAAATCATGAAAGCTGCTTTTAAAATAAGTTTCCAAGATCTACTTAATGTATTATCTTTCTCTTAAAAATAGGAGGAAGAAAAAAAAAACTGCTTAGGTTTTATTTGTTTGTTTTTGTTTGTTTGTTTGTTTTTCCCCTTAGGCTGTAGTTTCAATCAAATATCTGATCAAATGATCCGTTTTGAGAGCTTTAAAGCCAACCGGGTATTTTGGTTTGAATAACAACAAAAATAACTTAAGTCCCCTCTAAAGAGTTAAATATTGCGATGCAGAATTATCTTGCCTTTTAAAATGACTGGAAAAATTCCAAAATTAAGTATCTTCTCCTTAATCTTTCTGATTGTAAGAGCAATAGAAATGTCATTTTTTAAAAAAGAAAAAAGAACTGACAATAAGAAAGAGACCAAGGCAGGCAAATGCTCTGCCTTGGCACACTCTAACCAGTCTGTTTACCCTGGATTACAGATTTTCAGAACCTCTCTGAGCACAGGCTCCAGTCTGCACGACAGACTTCATTGACAGGCCTCTGTGACAAAGCGAGCAGCTACCTAACCAGAAGAATGGTCAGGAAAACGCACAAACTTTCCAATCCATTCACATTTTTTAAAAAACCACACACACACAGATACAGGTCATTTTATTTCAATTCCACCGGTCAGGCCTAGTCACCAAGAATCAATGAAACAGGCAGGATTCTCTAAAACAGCTCCCTTTGCTAATACTGAAGTCAGAAACGATGCTTATGCAGGGTTCCAGCTTTGGGGCTTCAAATTCCAACGTGGGTTTTTTTTTTTTTTTTTTTTTTTTTTTTTTTTTTTTTTGGAGGCTGTGAAGTTATCCCTTTCCACAAATGCTTTTCAAAGGGCAGCCACACGCCAGAGCACACTTCCCGGCCCTACCTGACTGCCTGACAATCCAGCCTTCAGGTCAGATCCAATAACGCAGGATCAGCACAGCAGACCACCCAGGAAAGGAAGCCAGCCCGAAGCACAAGCTGTTCAGGATCGGCATCCAGCTCGGCTTGGGGACCGACACCCGCCTACAGATCCCACGTCCACCTGCGGTCATTCTCCAGCGCCCATGGCTCTAGGGAGACCAGCGTGCTACCGGTGGGGATCCCGGGGCAAGGAGCAGAGAGCTGAACAACAGCCCACTATATCTCCACTAGGACACGACACGGATCCGTCCTTCCTTCCACCAAGCGCTGAGTTAATCTCGAAAACGTTCCGGGATGCTGCCTGCCAAGCGGGTTCAGGAGGCAGAAAAGCCCCCTCCCAACCCCGGCAGACCCGGCGCCCGCTGAGCCGCGCCCACCCCGAGAGCACCCGGGGACCAGCTAACTCGTCCCTCGCCTTGGAAAAGACCGAGACCAAGCCAAGTTACCGCCCCCCTCTGGGCAAAGCAGAAACCCCGGTGCAGACCCGGTCTCCGCGCCCAACTACCCACCAGGGCAGCCTCGGACCCTGCAAGACAGACACACCGCGCGATCGCCCGGAGACAGACCCACAGACCCTTCCCGGGAACCCGGACGCACTGCTCCTCGGTCCCAGAAAGGCGGAAGGGACGCGCGTCCCGCTCAAAGGACCCCCGAGACCGCAATGGTCCGCCCCCAGAGACCCGGGACCTAGCTAAGCTGCATCCTCTGCCCCTAGAGAGCCTGGGGCCGGATCCAGACCCCTGTCCCGGAGCCCCGCTTCTCCACTTCGCGGAACCTCAGACCCGCTACAGCTCCCGCGACCCCGAAGCCCTGGGGTCCGCTCTGCCACCACCCACCCACGCCCACAGCCGGAAGAGCCCCAGCACCCCATAACCCGCTCCCTGGCCCCGGGCGCCCCGGC
>NW_006203729.1:237332-264254 GCF_000334495.1 Tupaia belangeri chinensis | reverse complement strand
GCCTGGCCGCCGGTGGCGGAGGAGGCGGGTCCCGGAGATGACTACAGCCAATTGGAAAAATAGGAGAAGTGATTCGCCCCGCCTCTGCCCCGCCCCTCATCAATAAACTCCAGGCAAAGGTAGTAGTGACCCGAAGTCGTCGGAGGCCATGGGCGTGCACCGCAAGGCTCGGGTCGCGTGGCTTGGCGCGTATGTAGTTTAAGTCGGCCGCCGCAGGTACACCTGGTCTGGGAGGGAGGCCGGTGTTCACGCCGGTGTAAAGTGAGGCGCGGTTACCCTTGGTTACGGCGCGGCCTGCAATGCGCCGGGTCCCCATCTTCCCCGGTGAAGGCTTCCCTGCCTCAGATTACCCGCGTCCAAATCTCCGGTTAATGCAAACCTCCCTCTCCCCCAACTCCCCATCTCGGCCTCTCCTCGCTACCTCAAACAGGGAGCCATTGTTAAGATGCCCACATTTTCCAAAACCCCAACCCGGCATCTGGTCTGACAAAGGACTCTTCTGACTGGTGCGTTTATTTCCACTTAAAGCCTCCCGGAACGCTAGAAAGTAAATCTCACTTGAGCCACCAACAAAGCAAATTCCAAAATTACATGAAAAGTGGCAGACCCCAGTGCCCGGTAGTGTGTGGCATACCGAGGACACTGAATAAACGTGAAAGGAATGAATGGAAACAGAAATATACAAATTATGAAATCTGGACCCAGCCCGGGCTATGGCTTCCCTGGCCTTTTCTCTGTAATAAGTCTCTTCTTGCTTAGGTCCAGCCTGTGTACGCTCCTGCCTGCTCTGTAATCTTCCTTCACCTTCTCTCCTGCCTCCCTCACCCACAGCAAGTAGCAGCCTCCGTCCTCATCTCTGTTAACCCCTTCTCTTGTGCTCTGGCTCTCAGCCATTGCACGATTTGGTTTAATCAGCAATCCTTTTCCCCCCCCTCCTGCTGATCTAAGGCACTGATCCCACAAATGCACTCCATGACCTCCTCCTTTGAGTAGAACAAAACCACCCTACCCCTTCCACCCACTCAAACGGCCTTTCCCCTTTCTTCTCAACATCACCCTTCCTGAAAAACATTAAAGGATATTTGCCGTCTGCACGTTCTCATCTCTTATTTTTCCTACTCTATTGCTGCTTTTGCCCACACAATCATGGTTACAGAGACGGCTTTCCTAGTGGACAGTGTCTGGGGATTCCTTCCCTGTTGCGAGGCTGACCATCACCTCCTTTAATACCTGCCTGCCTACGATCTCCTGAGCCGCTAGCCACTCTTCTGACTTTCCAGTCCCCCTTTCAGTTTGAAGACTATTGCTTATTGGTGTCTCCTTATCTTACAGCCACACCTTGTGCGTAATAAGGAAAATGACCACACATGGTTGCACACTTAGAGTGCCAATAAGTGGCTCAGACAGAAGCTGTTAGAAGAGTCCAGAGGAAGGAGACATGGCTGTGAGGCTTGAGCTCGGTTCTAAAACAGTGGGTTGGATAGGACTGTAGGCCTTGCAGAGGAGGAGAATAATGTGAACCTAGGCTCTGAGAAAACAGTGTGGGCTGAAGCCTGGCTGGGAACTGACCAAGATAGAAGGTTCCTGCACAAGAGAAGTGGGAGGTAAGATTAGAGCAGAGCCGGAGAGTAAACGGCCTTAAAAACCAGGACAAGCTGCTCTGACTTATTCTGTATTCAATGAAGAGCCAAGACCAGCCCTGACATTTGGAGGGGCCATGAGAGGGCTGTTCATGGAGGTATGCATGTCAGATGTCTAAGTGGGGGCCAAACAATGGTGCCATCAGTGTAAAGCAAGATGCTCTATATTGTTGACACACATGAGCGGGTTCTGGTTCTCATTCAGAGACACATCCTCCAGGCCAGCAGATAGCATGGTGCTTAAGGCGCTGGACTGTCACAGGTTCGAGTCCTGGACCTGGAGGCTTGAAACTCAAACAGGGCTGGGCACATGTGCATGCTTGCCCAAAATTGCAAGAGGAGAATAGAGAAGGGATTGCAGCATGGCCATCCCCCTTGGGGGGTGATTATTCACTTTTTCTGTCTCTGTCTCTCTGGCAAGTACCAGAGTACTTGCCTTATGGCAAAAATCTCTCTAAAAAAATCACAGAGAGAAATTCACCCCCCAAGTAAGCAGGGTATGTGCATGCCCATGGCCAGGAGCTGCCTGAAATTGGGGGTAGAACAAGACTTTGATGGGATGCCCGCTTTCTCGCTCTCTCTCTCTCAGTCATGGAAGACATAAATAAACTGTTAAAAATGTCTAAATATGGGGGCCAGCAGGTGACATGGTAGTTAAGGCATTGGACTCCCACAGGGCTGACCATGTTTAGAGTCGTAGACCTGACAGCTTGGAAATCATGCCAGGCATGTGTGGGTGTGTGACCAAAATCCCAAGAGGAGAATGGAGTAGAAGGGATTGCAGCCTGGCCATCTCCCCGAGGGGTGATTTCTCACTTCCCCTCTCTCTGTCTCTCTCTCTGGCAAACACATGCGGCCGATGGCAAAAACTTATTTTAAAATATGTCTAAATATGTAAAAGTTATAAAAACAAGTTAACAAACTGTGAAATTTTTAAAAAATTATATCCTTTCACTCTGACAAGTAGACTGTTATAACTACTTGGAAGACCAATTTTGAATTTAGAATGCTGAGATTGCTCAGAGTTCCCTGCTGGGACAAGGCAGATCAGGGAGGACTGGTCCCCACATGGAGCAGCCTTCCCTGAGCCAGTTCAGTCCATACTGCAAGGTACCCCCATCCATGGACCCTCCAGTCCACACGTCCAAGCTCCATTCCCATTCCCCACTCCCTCACCCCCTCAAAACTGTCCTTCCTTTGTCATACCATGGGTTCCAGGCTGCATATCTCAGGACCTAGCAGAGAAGCCCATGCAGGCCCTGAGGTAGGCTCAAGGCCTTTGGACAGGGAACTCTAGCTCCTGGGGCCCTGCAGTGAGGTCTGAAAGGGTAAAGTCAGCACAAGGTGGCTGCATTTCTTGGTTTAATGGTTCAGTATGTAGGAGTGTGGTGGGAAGGACCAACACAGAGCTCTGTGATGGCAGACCCCTCTCGCCTGCCTCTGAAGGCAGTGCTAGCAGAACCACTGCATTTCCTAGGAGGGTAATGACATGCAGAGTTGATCTAGATCTTGAAGAATAAATCTGTTTTCTGTGCTTCCCACCTCCTCTGACCTTGCACTGGCATCTTAATGGCAGGAAGATCCCAGAAGGGAAGCTGTATTCTTGACTCTATCCTTATGTGACATCTTCTCACCAATGCTCAGACCCATAAATCATACCATCCCATGATTCTCTTATTAATTAGGGTATCAGAACCCCGGGTGAGACTCCAAATGTGATCAAACAGAAGAGCAAAGAAGCACTCTCAGCCTGGAATAAAGCTTGGAACACTTACATTTGACTTCTAAATAAAAATGCTCTGGAAGCAGAAGTCTCGAAGAGGCCCCACGGAAGGGTACACAGCCAGCATGCATCTTGGAAAGGCAGTGAGCCGCCACAGACGGGGCACCCTCTCACCATCTGTCCTGATGGCACGATGCTTCACGCTGTGGCCTGACAGTCACACTCTGTTCCCGCAACCTCTCCATCTGGCACCAAGTGCGATTGCACCCTTGGAGCCCCAAGGGCCAGAACCCCATGGTCTCCATTTTAGAGATCTAAGCCTAGAGTTCTGCCCATGGATCTCACGTGTCTCTCAGGGTCACTGCAGATGATTTCAGCATGAAACTTTGGCATTTGCTTGATTCCAGAACTGGGGTCTACTCATGGCCTCGCTCTTAACCATCTGTGGCTGGTCTTTGCCAATGAGCAGCAGAGCCAGCTAGCTTCTTCCTCAGGTCTCACCATCTGCTGCCTGCACTCTGACCTAGTAGACTAGGTGTGTGCCACCAAACAGTTCCATCCCTGGCCAGAAGCCAGCCTTCCTGGTGTCCCATCCTCTGAGCATGCGCTGGGAAAAGCTACCTCCTGGCTACTGCGTATTCACAAAGGGCAAAGAGGACACTGTTGTTTGAAAAGCTGGAAAAAGAAGTCTGGCTCTCTTAGAATCAATCAACTTTTCTGTTCCATCTGTTTAGAATTTGGGGGAGCAGAAATTTGGTTAGAGTGGAAGGCTCAAATTACCCCAAGACCAAGAGGGCAATATTCATCTGTCCACTTGCTGATCCCAGACCAAACATCTGGCTTTTGTTTGCTCTTTGCACATAGCCAGTCACAAAGAGGGAAAAATAAGAGAATCGTAGTGGTTTCAAAATAGATCCCCAAATTATTTAATATACCTCCTCTCAAGACATGGAGCTTCATTCTCCTCCTACAGAGTACAGGATAGACCTGGTGACTCACTTCTAACAAAAAGAATATGGCAAAAGTGACAGTGTATGGCTTCTGAGACCAGGCTCAGAACAGGAGGCATGGTGTTTTTTTCCCCTTGGTCTCTATTTTTGATCACTTCCTCTGGAGGAATCCATCTGCCATGCCATAAAGACATTTGAACAGAGGTCCACAGGGCAAGAAACAGGCCTCCAACCAACACCTGTGTAAGCGAGCCCTCCCCCCACCCCGAAAGCCATTCCAGCCCCAGTTAAACCTTCAGATGACTGCAGCCCCTAGCCAACAACCGATAGAACCTCATGAGAGACCCTCGCCAGAAGCCACCCAGTGAAACCGCTCAGATTCCCACAGAAGCTTTGTAAGCTAATAAGCGAGTGTTGTTTGAAGTCACTTCACTTTGGCACTATTTGTTATGCAGCAGTAGGTAACTAATACAAGAGTGTTGTGCACAGTTCACGTCCCCCTACTCATCAGGCGCCAATGTTACCTAAAGAGCAAAGGACAATGGATTTGTTGCTGTAACTTCCTACGTCTAAAATTCAAGTGGTTCTGCACCAAATCAAGTAGGAAAAACATTTCCTGGGGGAACAAAGTTTCCAGGGCCTCAAACTTCCTAAGAGCCATTGGCGATAATTACTGGAGCCATTTGGAGGCGTTTAATAGTAAGTCTTGAGCAGCAGGAAAACCTCTTCCTCGCCACAGTTTAGATTGCTTCCCAAACACTGAGCTTTCCTCCAGTACTGTGGGAAAGCATGTTTCCATGAAAACGGAGCGGAGAAACTCTCAAACATCCTCTTACCCATCTCTATCAGCTAAGACTAAAAAGCTGAAAATTCCATCTATAGGGGTCCTGTCAAAATAAAATGGATATTTTGACAACATTAAGTGCCCATGCGAGAGCAGGGTGTGTTTGACAGCAAGAAGATTGAAATTCTCTCTGAATATAATACCATATTTCTGAAGTCTTAATGTTGTGAATTAAGATTCAGTGAGAGAACAAATTTTTTTATTAAATTAAAAATGAAGAGAATCAACATGAAAGGGAGACCATTAGGCAAGGTATGTACATTGCCTATCTGATTTTACGTAAGATACGAGTATGCACAAGAGATTTCAAAAAGTTCCTGGAAGATTTAATTAAAGTAGAAGTTTATTTTGGCAGGAAAAATTTTGAAATCTATGCAGTTTTGTTGTTGTTGTTTGGTTTTTGCTTTAGGGCACGTGTGCTTGTCAGAGACAGAGAGAGAGGGTAAGTAATTTCTCTCCCTCACACACCCCCACAAGGGAGGATGGCCACGTTGAAATCCCTTCTCCTTCATTCTCCTCCTGGGATTTTTTGGGCACATATGCGTGATTTTCAAGCCATCATGTCTGGGACTCGAAGTCAGCCATGTGGAAACCTAGCACCTTAACCTCCACACTACCTACTGACCCTGCCATATTTTTTTTTCTTTTTTCTTTTTTTTTCTCCTCTTGGGATCTTGGGCACGCACCACATGCGCCCGGCGTGAGTTCAAGCTGCCGGGTCTGGAACTCAAATCATGGTTGATTACATGGGAGTCCAGTGACATAGCCATTATGCTAACTGCTAGTCCCCCATATATTTTTTTATAATACATATTTGCCATGAACTGATGACCTTCCTGTACATATATGCACATAAACATAGGTCATATATAAGAAAAAGTCAAATAATTTGCACAGTGACTGCAAAATCACCTTACAGCTAAACAGTAATATTTGAGACATATTTTGCATCTCCATGATTCAAATGATCATAACAGATGTGTTAGCCTACCATTTCCTTTAGCACTGGAGTGAAAATGTCTTCGAATCACAAGAGCCCAAAGAAAATCTGAGTTCTCCATCCTTCCCTCAATCCCTCACTGTCAAATAAAATCAACAAATACTTGCTGGATGGCTAATAAGTGAAAGGCATGTGAGGAATGCCAAGTCTAAGGCACAGTTCCTGCCAGAGGCAGACGGGAAAGGGGAGCAGATGGAGAGGGGACCTTCCCAGAGAACAGGCAAGCTTACACTCCTGGGACCCATGGGCAGGCTGGAGCAGCCTCAGAACTGCATGGGCATGAGAGCTGGATGGTTCCCCAAAGGAGAACTGAGATAGTGGTACCGGAAGAAGGGTTAACAGAACAGCAAGGGGCCAGCAGGTGCCGTGGTGGTTAAGGGGCTGGACTCCCACATGGCTGACCACAGTTCGAGTCCCAGACCTGACAGCTTGAAAATCTCACTGGACACGTGTGTGGATGCCCAAAATCCCAGGAGGAGAATGGAGGACAAGGGACTGTGATGTGGCTACCCCTCTCTCACTGTCTTTTTCAGGAGAGTGCATACACCCTATAACAAAAACCTAAAAAAAAAAAGAAGGAAAAAAAATCTCCATTTTCCTTTGGGAGAACAAAAGCCATGGACTAAATGAGAATCAGAAACATATGCTACTTTCCATGTCATAAGTTCTCTTTCTTATCCAAACCAGTTTGAGCTTGGCCTTATCATTTGCACCTAGGTCTCCACACTGCTAACCAGGGACTGGAGTGCAGAGAAAGTGAGATATGAGCTGTACTCTCAGGTCAGCTAGAAGTAAGGGAAACGGAAGGGCAGGAGGCACCTTTGGACGGAGTAAGTAATGTACACAAAGCTTTAAGTCAGTGAGTGAAAACATCCCTGGAACAAACACTATACCTTAGAGAGTTCATACAGAAAGACAGGGCAGGATCAGATTGCAAAAGGGTTTGAAGGCCAGAGTCTGAACTTTGTTCTGTAGCCAACCCCAATGCGTCAGAGGCTTTTAAGCAGAAGAGTGACCTGGTCAAACAGTGTTTGAGGAAGACGAACCCATTGTGATCTCTAGGTGAGATGGAAGTGGGAAATCCCAGGCACAAGAAAATGAGGGCAGAAACCAAGTACAGAATTCCCTGCAGACACAATGACCTCAACAGTAGGTGACCACTCAGGAAGGCAGACATAATCAGTCTTTTGTTACCAAACAGTAAGGCAACTGCTTTTTATTTTTATTACTTTATTGCCAGAGGGCACATATGTCTGCCAGAGAGAGGCAGAGAGCAGCAGAGGGAGGAGGTCATGGGGCAGGGTCACACTGCAGTCCCTTTTCCTTTTCCCCATCCTGTCAGGCTTTGGGACATGCACACACTCATGCCTAGCATGTTTTCAAGCTGCCAGGCCAGGATTTGAACTATGGTTGGCCCTGTGGGATCTGGCTCCGTCAATCACCAGGCAACAGGGCCAGGCCAAGCGACTCTGGATGAGATCCTCTGGTGCGTAATTTAGAGCTAGTGACCCCAGGACCACACGATCAGGCTGTGGCTTTGCCTTCCAGTGTGAAAGACAGCCCATTTTTCCCTAGGAAGACCAGGGATCTGGAGAATGGACAGAGAAAGAGCCCTGTGAGACAGATGGGCAGTTTCCCCTGGACAGGACTGCATTTCCACAGCTGCCGGGCTGAGGCCCAGTGCCTGGACTGTGGTGACCCTCCATCTCCGAGGGCTCACTAGTAAGAGCCACTGCCTTCTTCTGCCCTTTCTTCAGAGGCCCCGGAACAAACTCTTCATTAGAAACTCCCAGAGATTTTGCTTAAACAGCCGTATTGAGTCATTATTATCGACTAAGCACCAGCCATAGACATTTCGCATATGTTAGGGTAGAAAGAGTCTAAGAAAAACCGTCTTTGATTAACTAAGAATGGTTTCTCTTTTTCTTCTTATGCCATACAAAAGACGAACCTCCTGTTTTCCTTGCGCACATTTCAACCAAATATGTGTTTTTACCATAGTCTTATCAGCCTCTGCTGTCAGAAGAAAAATACTTCTGGAATAGCTTAGTAAACTCAGTGTGTTAATGGTAACTTGACCTTTCACTGATTTCAAATTAACCAACGGGGAAACAGTAAGTTGCCTTAATTAAAGCATTATCTTCATTAAAGATTATTAGATGGGTAAGAGGAGGGCTCCCTGAAAACCAGCGAGTGCTCTGTGGTCATAGCAACCTTAGCATTCTGAAGATAGCATGATTGAAAGGCCTGCCATTGAATTTGGTGATTGGGTCTTACTGCAAAATCTGAGCCATGTTAACAATGATCCCTTTCCCTAGTGTGTTCTACAGATTGTTTCCATGGTGATTTACATTGTTTTGTCTAAATTTTTCTTCACACCGTCTTTCCCCCTCCATCGAGATATTTGCAAAGCACCTATCACTGAGTATCTCTTGTCTGAACATGTTCCCAGGAGGGGAAAAAGATTTCTTGGAAGAAATGAAAGGCTGTCACTTGTCAAAAGAGCCCAATTTGCAAGATTCTGCAGGGTTTGAGGTTCTCCCTAGAGGGCTTTCCTTGTAGGATCCCCCTTCTGCTCAGGGATGGGAAGACAGAAGCCCTGATCCATCTTTGCCGTCACTTCCAAGATGCCTTCTGAGAAGTTCAGTCCCTTCTAGACTTTGGGCGGAATGGTAGGCTATGGTTAATGGAGATGGGCCGGACTGGGTGGAGGCAGGCCGTGGAAAACATCCTTCTGCGTGTAGCTGAGGCTAGGCTACCTGCACACCGACCACATCATTTTCTCCTGACACTCGGGAAGATTTCATTTTCTAGGTAAGGCTAGGCACTAGTTCCACCCAGCGAGGATGTGAAAGTGCCTCTTGGCCAGGCCCTAGAATCTCCTAAGATATCCTTTGCTGCCTCACCTCCCTCACCTATCTGGACTGACTGGAGACAGAGGAACCAGTTAAGGATTTGGAGACCTAGCAGATAGAAGGGCCCCTGGGTGGAAGAAGTGGGTCCCTGAGTCACCATATGGTAGACTAGCAACCATTTGGACTGATATGAGAAATAAATCTGTCATTGTTAAGCTCCTGAAATTGGAGGGTTTTTTATCATAGCCATTACCCTGGCATTAATCAATGAGGTACGGTAGATCTCTGGGCAGACTCTGAAATTTCTTGGGAACAGAAAGTCCTTGCAAAGAAACGAAGTACAGTGACCAGAGAGGAGATGGAGAGTGAGCGGTGAGAACCCAAAGTGGAAGCCAAGATGTCTAAGGAGCTCTCAGCAGCCATAGCCCGACATTGGCTGCGCACGACCACAGGGAGTCCCGGAATCCAGGCCAAGGCTCCAACTGGACCCCAGCCCCTAAGGGCATTGCACAATGAAGGCAAGATAGGGCCTCCATGTCAAAGGAAATGACTAGAATATCTAGAAAGGAATCAGGTGGGGGCAGAGGTTCAAGCAAAAAGCTAAGACATATAGACTTGACAACTGGGACCACAGCACAGGCAGAGGCTCAGACGCAGAGGAACATCGCAAGCTCTTCTCTGACCCTGGGACCTCTTCAGAGGGCAGCGGTGGTAGCCACAGCATGGCTGACCCAGTGGCAGTCCTCTGGAGTAATAATATGCGAGGAAGGACCGAGTAGGGTTGGGCATATAGGAGGTTACTAAGTGGCTTTCACAACCACAGTCAGAGGAAGCCAGGCATGGAGCAAAGTCAGTCAGCTAGAAGCCAGAGCCCAGGAAGGGAGACAAGAGTTCAGGAGGTCACCTATGGGGTCACATGAGGAGAGACAGTGGGGGTAAGAGGTTAAAGGAGTAACCGATAAAAATCAGAACGGGGTTTAATGATCAGCCAACTGCTTTCTAATCCCGGGTCAGATAGATTTCAAGGCTGGCGTTGAAGTTCAGTAGTGTTCCTATAACCGAACACATGACACCGGGTGATTTATAAAGAAATGAGGTTTCTTTGGCTTGCAGTTCTGGTAGCTCGCCCCAGAGCATGGGCCAGCATCTGGTGCTGCATCCCAGCGTGGTAGAGAAGCAGGTCAGTGGGTGCGTGCAAAGGGAAAGCACAGACCTGTGACAGCTGACTTGCTTCTAATAACCAGCCACTCTCACAGGAACTCATTAGGGCCAGCAGGGACAGTCTCAATCTATGGATAAAGTCCCAAACACCTCCCGGCAGGCCCACCTCCAACACTGCCTCGTTGGGTATCAAGTTACAGCACCAGGCTCTGGAGGTGACACAGAACTCAAGCCACAGCAGGCCATCACAGGTGGGAGACAAGAACGGACACTGATGAGTCAAGAGGTCAGGTAGCACCTGACACCGACTGACAGAGAAGGAAGTGTCCTGGGTCCCTGGCTGTGCTGTGAGTGACTGTGTCCATGAGCTGGTGAGGTCACCGCAGCCCACAGGTTCCCACAGAGAATCGACGCTCGCCTCGTGCAACACGAAGGAGCTGACCGTTTCACTCTCACTGTCGGCCTGTTGCGTAGACACTCATCAAAGAGTTTTTATAGGCAGTGAGCTGTGAGTTGTTAACATTTACAAGCTGTCCCACATCTAGGAGTCTGGCCAGCTGTGTGGGAAGGAGAAGAATCCAACAGGTCTATCATTACGGGATTTACTGTATTTTATTGGGAGAAGTAGTTAGTGGCTCTTAGGATAATTAAACTGTCATCTGGGGACCAAGGGAGCTCCAAAGGACCAGGGGGATAGGTACGTTGAGTCACACCGAAGGTAAGTTCAGCCCTGGTGTTCTCTCTGGTAGAGAGAGATGGTACCCTCCAAGACCTTCCCTCTGGGCTAGTGTTTCGTTGGCCAAAGGAAAAATAGCCACAGCATCCATTCAAACAAGAGAGAGACCACTGTGCATTTCATAAGCTGAAATGGAATCTCTGATTTAAAAATAAAAGAATTCAAGAATGAGCATACTGGTTTATAGGCTATAGATCATTCTGTGTACACTAGAGTATAAATGACTGATATCAGATGTTTTCCAGAGTAGAGTTTTTTTTAAAGAATTATTTATTTAATTTTATTTGTTATTATTTATTTTTTTAATTTTACCAGAGAGAGTCAGAGAAAGAAAGAAAGCAAAAATGAGAAAACAAGCCACCAGGTCCAGGATTCAAACCTCAGTTGTCCACATGGGAGTTTAGCACCTTAGCCACCATACCATACTTGCTAGTCTCCAGAGTAGGTTTTTTTCTTTTATTTTATTTTTAGAGGGATTTTCCCATAGGGTGCCTGTGCTCGCCAGAGATACAGAGAGAGACAGGGAGAGAGAAAGTTGGGAATCTCCCCGCTCAGGGGGAATGGCGACGCCACCATCTGCTGCCTCCCCCACGCCCAGTCGGTTTTCATTGTGCAGAAGCAGAGAGCAGGATCCCAGCAGTGAGGTAAGGTTGGACTATGAGGAAGATAAAATTCGCAGGAAGGGATAACTAGGGACGCTGCTGACATTCCTTACAAATCTGACCTCAACGTACTTTTCCAGCTCCTTCCCTGCTCATCTACCCACCCCGTACGCCCACCCTCCAGCACCAAGCAGATCCCATATTTCTCAAAGCTCATTATGTCCTTTCATGCTCGGTGTCCCCCGTGTGTATTTCCTGTGTCCAGAACTTCCGTTCCATTTGATCCCCTCTTCAGGGGCAGCTCCTGCCTCTGGCTCCGTGTCCAGGTTAAAGCTGACCTCCTCTGTGAAGCCATCCAAGCTCCAGACCAGGCCTCTGCTGCATCCTCTGTGTCATTGCCCTGTGTCCAGGCTCCCTTTCAGCACTGACTGAGTATCTGCTCCTGTGGCCTGGGAGGCCCTCGGCGGCAGGGACCACCTTCACCTTCTCTCTGGATTCTGTGTTGAATGTAGGACTGGGCATTGTCACTGCCCAACAGATGGTGACCGTGTCAACGGGAACCTTTCAGCTTTACAGTTTCTCTCATCATCCACCTGTTTCCCCAGATTCCACCCTGCGTCCTTGGCTCTCGGCTGGCCTCTCAGCCCTTATTTTTCTTGTTGGTAAACTGGAAGTAAATACACTTAGGTGCTGTGGGGATGGGTGAAGATGAAAGGAGACTCCGAAGAGGAACCATCAAAGCAGCAAAGCAACCTTCGAGAATTATTCATATGCTCTTGACTTTGAAACGAATCTAAGACCCAATGTTGATTCATAAAAAATGAAACAAACACACAGCAACCCTTTATTAGGTACAGATTGTGTTCCTGCTGCAGGACTGGAGGTTAGAAAGACATGACTAGCCTCGTCTTGTACCTTAATTTTAATGGCATTCTCATTCCACTTTCCCATCCCAATATTCTGAGAATAGATGAGATCAAAATGTTCCAGCCAGAAGAGATACTGTTTTCCTGGGCCGGCCATGCCCTGCCATGACAAGGATTCCTATTAGAATCAGTCTATTCTCTAAATTAATAATGAGCTAACTCAGAAAGATAAAATGGAGAGTCCAAGGCAGCCAGGGAGGAGCTGAATCTGAAGAAATTGGTTGGAGTCCAGGTCTGCTTTTTTTTTTTTTTCCCCAAGTTTATTTATTCCACAAGCAAGAGGGACAGAAAGATAGAGAGGAGACAGAAGGACAGCAACCCCAACTGGGTTCTGATGCCACAGGCTAACCCCTGCCTCAGCCAGCTCTGGGTTACGGGCATGTTGTGTACCTGATGTACTCAGGGAACTCTCCAGACGCGAACTCAGAACCTTCCCACATGGGTCAGCCTCACAGAGCATTGTATTGGGTCATCGGGAAGGTCGTGACGCATTTTTGCACAGCAAAACACAGAAAAATATGTCATGACTTATCCGATGACCCATATTCTCACTTCTGTGTCATTGTTCATCCCCTCGTGCTGCTCTTAGTAGGTGTGTACGTGTGTGTGTGTGTGGGTGTGTACTGATTCTCCTCAGTCTGTCTCCTCATCTTTCGAAGAAAGAGGGCTTAGCAGATTGTGTTTTTCAAAGATGGCCACAGCACCGTCTCCTATTCCACACGCTTTTCTTCGTCTGTGGCATTGACTCATCTCCCATCTTGTTTCCTCCTGGATCCTGGGTGAAACTTTGGGCCTGCCCTGACCGATGGAGAATGGCAGTAGCAGCACGATGTGACTTCTGAGGTTAGATGATGAAAATGCTGTACAACTCTGCCTTGCTCTTGGGATACCATGACAGGAAAATGGCTGCCGTGGCGTGAGGAAGCCCAAACCAGCCCATGCGATGAGACCACAGGGAGAGTCCACGTATGGGTATTCTAGTCAAGGTTAGTTGAAGTCTCAGCAGACAGACTTGGGAGAGAAGATCCAGACAAGTGTCATCCTTGCCTATTGAGTCACCCCCGGCCTTTGAGTCATCTCAACTAAAGACCCAGATATCATGGAGCAGACAAAAGCATTTCCTGTTGTGCCTATCTGAATCTCTGACCCAGAGAGTCCATGAACGTAGTAGGTGTCTTATGCCATTGAATTGGGGGATTGTCTGCTACATGGCAATGGTGCCCGGAATAGACGGCTCTGTCTGTGAGGGTGGGATGAGATTGGTACGTGAACTCGTACTCTGCACAGTTTTAAACAGTCTCCGTGTTCAATAAGCTTTAACAGAGCAGCCGAGCCTGGCCTTCACTAACCTCCCCGTCCCTGCCCTTGCAGGAAGCGAGCCCTTGCAGGGTCTCAGGCACAGTTATGAACCAGTTTGAAAACCACTGTCCTCATCCAATTCCTTCATTCTGTGGATGAGAACACATAGGAGTGACTTGTCCCAGATCACGCAGGTGCCTATGTGCTTGCTCCAATTTGTCATGCTGCCTGCAAAAAGAGACCTGCGGAGGGCAGGGCCGTCCCTGTCTGAGAGCCAGAGGGTTGCAAGCAAGAACAAGCTAGATCATTGCACAATATTTCTCTTCAAATCTCAGACAGACACTGCGAGCTGTTGCCCAAGCATGCCGAAGACAGGCCTGTTTCATTTTCCTCATTCCCTCCCCTGCTCCTCTCCCACTCATAGATCATTTCATTGGGGGAAACAGAAAGACTGAGCCGCACGCTCACCAGAGCTCTGCAGGCTGCCACTGCGTGAGGGTAGACAACTGAGCCGATGCAGGGGTTGCCTGCTCGGGCGGAGCTCCGGGTGACCCCCGGTCATTGGCATCGCTGAGGGCTCCTAGCTGCCACATGGTGATGGAATGCCGCACCGGGGTAGAGAGGGCGGGGGCCTCTCTCAGTGATTCATGTTATGGTGCCCCTTCAGCAACAAGGGTAAAGACAGGCCGGACTCTGACCAGTCATAGTTAATGCACTGCCTCTTTTACTCAGCTAAGATCCCACTATTTCAGGAGAAGGAAGAAAAATAAACAAACCCCCAAACCAAACCACGCAGAGAGGATGAAGGTGAAAACTATTGACCCGAGGACGGCAGTGTCTGTCCATCAGCTGCGGTGTGTCCCCATACCTGGGAAGGTCCTGCGGCTATTGATGAAGGGCCCCTGACATTCTGAAAGCCACAGATCCATGAATCATCGCCTGAGAGAGGCTTTGCTGCCTGTCCTCTGAAATAAGGGTGTCATTCACTTAGGATTTATGGCTGTGGGGAAGACAATCTGTCTAAATGGCTACAGAGAACATTAATGGGAGACTTTAGTATTTCCAATCTAGTGGGAGCCTCAGGGCTGGGAGCTTTACTTGGGAACCCAGGAGAACAGGCTTAAATGAATTTACAAAAACACATGCATGCAGCAGTTACAGACCAGTCTCGTAGTTGAAATCATTGTGACTGCGTACTGGAGGAAGAGATACAATTACCCTTAAAGACAAAGACACTTACAGTGGTGTCTCCTGGAAGTGTAAAAGATTTAACAGTTTTTAAGGGAGAGATTTTTGCTATAGGATACGTGTGCACACTGGAGAGACAATGAGAGACAGAGAAAGGGAAAGTGAGAAATCACCCCCCAGGGGAGATGGCCAAGTCACAGTTCCTCCTCCTCCATTCTCCTTTCGAGATTTTGGGCATGCACACACGCCCAGTGTGAGTTTCAAGCCACTGGGTCTGGGACTCAAACTACAATTGACCATGTAGAAATACAGCACCCCAACCACTACGTCACTTGCTGGCCCAGATTTAAAAGATTTTTTACCTTGGGACCAGCTGTTAGCATAATGGCTATGTCGCTGGACTCCTATGTAGCTGACCGCAGTTCGAGTTCCGGACCCGGTGGCTTAAACTCCCGCCGTGTGCATGTGCGTGCGTGCCCAAGATCCCAAGAGGAGAATGGAGGAAAAGGGATTGCAGCATGGCCATCCTCCCTGGGGGGTGACTTTGCACTTTCTGTCTCTCTGTCTCTCTGTCTCTCTCTCTCTGTCTTTCTGGTCAGCTCATGCGCCTTATAGCAAAAACCTCTCCAAAAAAAAAAATAATTTTTTTAACTTGCCAAAGGGCACATGCGCTCATTGAAGAGGGACAGAGAGAGAGGGATGGGGGAAATGCTCCTGGACTGCTCCCTCTTTTTGGGATTTTGGGTATGCATGCACCTGTGCCTGGTTTTTTTCTTAAGTTTCCAGGTCTGGGATTCAAATCACACAGTCGGCCATCTGGAACCAGCTGCCTTAACCACCACACCACCAGCTAGTCCCAGGATTTAAATGTTTAAAAGAGTAAAAATAAGCATTTTAATTACTATAGAAGTTTGTGCTCACTGCACAGAAATTGGTAAATATAGAAAAGTCTTTAAAAATTAAATTCCCTGTCTTCCTACCCTGTGAGGATAATCACAGGAAGTATGCTGAATGTCTCTTCTTCCAGGCTTTTTCTCTGTATGAGTACATGTATTCACACACACACAATGTTTTAAAGGTTTTTGCCATAGGGTGGTGCACTTGCCAGATAGAAAGAAAGAGAGACAGTGAGAGGGAAAGTGAGAAATCAACCCCCAAGAGGGATGGCCATGCTGCAATCCTTTCTCCATTCTCCTCCTGGGATTCTGGGATTCTGAGCATGCATGCACGCAGGCCTGGTATGATTTTCAAGCCGCCAGGTCTGGAATTCAAACTAGAGTCAGCTACCTGGGAGTCCAGCACCAACCTCCATGCCACCCACTGGCCCATGGACACAATTTTTTATAATTATTAGGAGGTGCCAGCAGGTGGTGTGGTGGTTAAGGACTAGACTAGACTCCCATATGACTGAATGCAGTTTGAGTCCTGGACCTGGAGGCTTGCTTTCTCACTTTGTCTCTCTATCTCTCTGTTTCTTTCTCTCTGTCCCTCTCTGGTCAAAAATAAATAAATAAATAAAGTTAAATAAAATAATTATTAAAAAACAAGTGTTAGAGGGTGTGCACACTTGCAGGAGAGAGGTAGAGAGACACAGAGAGGGAGAAAGCACCTCCAGTGGGGTGTGGTCACATCTCAATCCCTTCACCATCATTTCTCCATCCTGTTCTAGACACACACACACACGCACACAGTATGTTTTTCAAGCTGTTACATCTGTATTCAAGCCTTGGTTGGCCAAGTGGGATCCAGCTCCTTAAACCGTTAGGCTTATGGGGATGGTCCCACATGATATTATATAATACACATGCAATTTAAAATTCAGAACTTCTGGGACCAGCAGTTGGCTTAATGGTTACATCGCTGGACTCCCACATAGTCGACCACAGTTTGAGTCCTGGACCCAGCGGGTTAAAACTCCCCAGGCGCATAGGCGTGTGTGCCCAAAATCCTGAGAGGAGACTGGAGGAGGAGGAATTGCAGGGTGGCCATCCTCCCTTTTGGGTGACTTCTCACTTCCTGTGTCTCTGTCTCCCCCCATCTCTCCAGCAAGTGCACATGCCCTATAGCAAAAACTTCTCTAAAAAAATGAAGAAGTTTTGTACTGCAGTTTTGCATTCTGCTTCCTTACTTGGCATTATGTGGTGTCATTGCATATTCTCCAAACGTATGTTCAGTAAAAGCTGCACATTTAGGCATGTGTGTGTATCAGAATACACGCAACAACTCCTCCGGTAGTAGACATTTAGTTGTTTACAATTTTCAGTCTACTGCTGAAATTTCCTTTCCCTTAAATCCTAGAAGTAAGATTCTTGGATAAAAAGGTAGAAGCTGATTTCATAAGACATGTGACGCCAATTGCCTTTAGAGATTTTTAGTCGTGTGTGTGCGTGTGTGTGCACGTGTGTGTGTGTGTTCTCAGTGGGCCACATGTGAGCTATGGGAGTTCAGCTGGCTTTTATCGCTTCTCCAAGAGTGGTCACTGGGTGTGTCAATCCTTCACATCTCTCCTTAGTGCCACAATTCCACAAGCACATGTTTGCCCTTGGGTTTCACAACAGCTCCCCAACCTTACCTGGGTCTCGGTGTTCCCTGCACCTGGGTGGCCTGTGCCTCCACCGCCTACTTTCCCTCTTTGCCCACCTTCTGCAATCCTTTCTGTCCTCAGGATCCAGGTTAACTCTCTCCTCCCCCCAAAACCTTCGTAGACCACTCCATCTACCGCTTCTTTCCTTCGGAACTGCTCCATAATTTATGTTCTTCACACCACTCCCCCGACGATTAATCACCACTTACCAGCTGTATGACCTTCAGTAATCTCAGCAGCTTGTCGTGAGAATTTAATGAGATCAGGCCTATAAAACAAATACCTATCGCAGACTGGGGCCCACGCTGCAGCTGAGCAATACGTGGAAGCTGTTATGATGACGACCAGCTTGCCTGGTGACATTTCTTCTGTTTAAGGTTACACGCACCCTCCTCAACTCTGCTGCTGTTTTGCTGCGTGGGACCTGGCGTCCAGAGTCCCTGAGGGCAGCTGCCCGCGGCACTGAAGCAGCGTCCTCTCTGGGAGTCACAGAGACTACTGCCGCTGGGACAGGAATACGGTCAGCCAAGTCTCTTAGCGTTCTCCACGGAATTTTCTTTCATGACCCTGGAACCTGAAGCCCTGAACGTCCCCATCTCCTGGGTGACTGTCTAAGCTGCTCAAGTACACAGCAAGACCCAGCAGGGTGCTGGGGTTCTGTTTAGAAATTAGGCCAGCTTTCTGTGGAACTTGGCTGAGAGGTAGGACTGTAAGTGGGTACGTGCTAGTGTTTCTGAGCCAGAGGAGGCTTAAAGATAACTTTGTGATGAAGCAGCCCTGTGGCCTAGTGGTTAAGGTGGTCGGATCCTGCATGGCCAACCAAGATTCCAACCCAGGCCCTGGTGACGTGAGTAAAACTGAAGGACGAGTGTGGGTGCACGCACATATCCCAGTGGTGCACGCACATATCTCAGTGGGGCACGCACATATCCCAGTGGGGCACGCACATATCCCAGTGGGGCACGCACATATCCCAGTGGGGCACGCACATATCTCAGTGGTGCACGCACATATCCCAGTGGTGCACACACATATCCCAGTGGGGCACACACATATCCCAGTGGGGCACACACATATCCCAGTGGGGCACGGTCATGCCACAGTTCCTTCTCTCCATCCTGTTGGGATTTGGGGCACCCATACACACATGCCTGGTATGTTTTTCAAGCTGTTGAGACCAGGATTAGAACCATGGCTGGCCATGTGGGATCTGGCTCCCTTAACTACTAGGCTACACGTTACGGTTTAATATACGTGAGAGTTGAAAAGCAGAGGGGTTAACAGAGTACAGATAAGGGGCATTCCCAGGAGCCATGGTGGTCAGATCCTCATGGAAGCGATGGAGCATAAATCCAGTTAAAGGACAGAGGAGCCAGTGCTGGTCCATGGGGCTGAGCCAAGTCACAGAAATGGGGATGTGGATGGTGGTTTGGAAAGACACTGAACAGCAGAGTTTGTGTGGGATGATGGCTTCCAAACCACTGACCATCGTGATCGTAATCACCTGGGAGTCTCCAAAAGATTCCTGGGTCGCGGTACCGAAGATTAGGGTCATAGCAAACGAGGGCTGCGATCCGAGAATCTGTCTTAACGCTTCCAGGTGCTCGTGGTCGTGTCTAAGCAGCAGCTAAAACGGGGCCAGGCCAAGGAGGGCCATAAAGGCCATCCTCAGAACCCATGACTCTCCCAGGCTGTGCTTGGCACCATCCAGACTTCCCAGATTACACGTTTAATGGTGTTTACCCAGGAAGACAACTTCCAGGAGGAAGCACACATGGTATCCCAGAAAAGTCAGACCTGGGTTGTCACCCCGGCTCTGTCCTTTGTGAACGATGTAACCTCGAGCTTAACCCTCAATTTCGTTATCAGGAAAAACAGGGGGGACGAAGGTTGCTGTGGAGATGAGATGAGAAAATACATGTATAGTTCTCTGGCTCCATGTAGACACCCAGTAATGTCCCTGAGATCTTAAGTGCCCTCCAGGCACTGTGTTCTTGCTCTGCCTGCTATGTATGAAGTGGGACCTCTGGGGAGGGACTGGCATGGAGGTCTAGGGACCAGGACTGCTCCCGCCCAGTCGCCTTGGACCCTGGGCCCCTGGACTCTGCTGGAGTGGGCCACGCCATCATGGTCCTCTCCGCCCCAGGTAAATAATTCAACCCTGTGATTATTTAGCAGTCTGTGGTCTCGGCTGGAGACCTGCCAAAGTCGGGCCAGGCCCCTGTGGCACCGAGGGTGCTCGTGGGCTGCCCAGGACGCTCAGTTTTCAGCCTCGATTTCCATTAGTTCGGGCTGGAGGGGAAAGGGCACGTTCTGGAAGTGCCCAGGGTCCTGCATTGTGAGTCGGAGAAAATAAAAAGGCTGAATTACTTCGGGCTAAAGTACAAGGACATTTGACATTTTGAAAAATGGTTTTATGACATTTCGTTGATAGGTCTAGACCAAGGGCAGCTGCCTCTACTTGAGGGAGGTGACAGAAAGGGAGGACAGAGAGCAAGGCAGAAACCTCGGGGTTTTAGTAATACGCCCTATGTCCAAGGGCGCTTTATGCGTTCCAGAGAAGGGCTACATTCACTACTAAATTATCTGTGGCTGTTTTTAATTTTCAGAGGATGCCTGAGCTTGCTAGAGAGAGAGAGGGAGAGAGGGAAGAAGTGTCTCCCAGTGAGGTGTGACCACACCACAATTCTTTTCCCTCTATTTTGCCTTCTCATTGGGTTTGGGGCATGAACACACGTACCCACCATTTTTCTGTTTTTGAGGTTTTTGCTATAAGGCACATACACTTGCTGGAGAAAGACAGAGAGAGACAGAGGGAAAGTGAGAAATCACTCCCCAGGGGAAATGGCCATGCTGCACTCCCTTCTCCTCCATTACCCTCTCAGGATTTGGGGCACGCACACAAATGCACCCTGTGTGATTTTTCACTATACCATCTGCTGGTCCCAACCCTGGGTAAATAATTCACCCCTGTGATTATTTAGCAGTCTGTGGTCTCGGCTGGAGACCTGCCAAAGTCGGGCCAGGCCCCTGTGGCACCGAGGGTGCTCGTGGGCTGCCCAGGACGCTCAGTTTTCAGCCTCGATTTCCATTAGTTCGGGCTGGAGGGGAAAGGGCACGTTCTGGAAGTGCCCAGGGTCCTGCATTGTGAGTCGGAGAAAATAAAAAGGCTGAATTACTTCGGGCTAAAGTACAAGGACATTTGACATTTTGAAAAATGGTTTTATGACATTTCGTTGATAGGTCTAGACCAAGGGCAGCTGCCTCTACTTGAGGGAGGTGACAGAAAGGGAGGACAGAGAGCAAGGCAGAAACCTCGGGGTTTTAGTAATACGCCCTATGTCCAAGGGCGCTTTATGCGTTCCAGAGAAGGGCTACATTCACTACTAAATTATCTGTGGCTGTTTTTAATTTTCAGAGGATGCCTGAGCTTGCTAGAGAGAGAGAGGGAGAGAGGGAAGAAGTGTCTCCCAGTGAGGTGTGACCACACCACAATTCTTTTCCCTCTATTTTGCCTTCTCATTGGGTTTGGGGCATGAACACACGTACCCACCATTTTTCTGTTTTTGAGGTTTTTGCGATAAGGCACATACACTTGCTGGAGAAAGACAGAGAGAGACAGAGGGAAAGTGAGAAATCACTCCCCAGGGGAAATGGCCATGCTGCACTCCCTTCTCCTCCATTACCCTCTCAGGATTTGGGGCACGCACACAAATGCACCCTGTGTGATTTTTCACTATACCATCTGCTGGTCCCAACCCTGTGTGATTTTCCAAGCTACCAGGTCCGAGACTGAAACCACGTTTGGCCATGAGGGAATCCAGCACCATGCCACCTGCTTCTCACCCCCAGCTTGTTTGTTAAGGCACCAGGGCTAGGATTTGAACCACAGGCAGCTGTGTGGGATCCGGTTCCCTATGCACTGCACTATGGTAGTGGTTAGCAGCCTGACAAGGGAGGGCAAGGTGAAGAAACTGCCACTCACTAGCTGGTAAGACTTAGCAAATTTACTTCTCCGACACTGTTTTCTCTCCTTTGACATGGTCTGCCACACTGACCAGTGCACACGCAGCCCTAGCATAGCTGCCCGCCCAGCGAGATACTCCCTAGCTTGGAGCTCCCGCTTCTAGAGATGAGAAACCGGGAGGGAGAAACCCCATGAGTCTGGGTGCGCCTGGTGCAGGGAATTTTCTACACCATAATCTCTCGGGAAAGGCTAATCCACAAAGTAAGAGGAAATCCCGTTTGTCATATTTCCCCCTAAATCTCACCCTGGTTGTAGGGTCCAGAATGGATTTGTGGGGCACCTAGGGCCAGGGGTAAGTGGGAAGACAGAGATTCACTCACGTGGAAGGCAAGGAGTGAGCGGACAGCTGGGAGAAGGAAGCGGGGAGCCAGAGAGAGCGCCACACTCAGCCTGACGCCAGGACTGGGAGGACCAAAGTCAAGGCTGGCAACTGTCCCAACGGACTGAATTCAGTGACTAAACTGAAATCCCAAAGGGCTGAGCCCAGGGGCACGCACTGGGCTCTAAACACCAACAGCGTAAAAGATCGAATGAGAAAAACTGACTTGAAGTGAAGACGCTTCCCACTTCTCTGCAATGGCCGCAGAGCAGAAGCAGCTGATGCAGCAGAGCCTGCTGGGAGGTAGGAGTCCCCACCTCGCCCCACTCTGCCCAAGCGGTGGCCTCTGCAGTCGCATGGCCTCCTGGGCCTCAGTTTCCTTTCCTATAAAACTAATGAATCGGATTGCTGGATAATCCTTATAGTATGTCTTCTTCTTCTTTTTTTAAAAAACATATTTTATTTATTATTTTTTTATTTGACCAGAGAGAGACAGAGAGAGAAATGGAAAGTGAGAAAGCAAGCTGCCAGGTCTGGGACTCAAACCACAGTTGGCCATATGGGAGTCCAGCACCTTAACCACTGTACCACCTGAGGGCCTCTCCCTCCCCGTCCCTCTTCTACCTTCTCCTCCTTGTCTTTCCTCCTCTTCCTTTTTTTTTTTTTTTGTGTGTGTGTGTGTGTGAGAGAGATATATTTTTTTCTTTAATTGTTACTATAGGGCACCAGTGCTAACCCGAAAGAGAGAAGGTAAGTGAGAAAACACGCCCCAGGGAGGATGGCTATAGGGCAACCCCTTCTCCACTCTCCTCTCAGGATTTTGGGCATGCACACACAAGCGCCCAGCATTCTTTTCAGTCTACTAGGTCTGGGCTCGAACTTCGTAGTCAGGTATGTGGGACCCAGCTGCCTTAACCACTATGCCAATAGCTTGCCCAAGATGGGTATTTTTAAGTCTATTTTATCTCTTCCATTAGCAGGAGAGAGAGACAGCCACCCCCAGCCTTCAGCGAGTCCCAGGCCATGGGCAAGTGTGTGCCCAGCACACTCAGGAGGGTTCCCAGACACGAACCAGGAGCCTTCCCATGTGGGGTCACCTCCCACAGCATTGCTTTTTACTGTCCGGCCCTTGGCAGGCCCTGATCAGCATCCTTCTGCCCCAGCCTTCCCATTACCTGGGATTGCAGGTGCACACCATCATGCCAAACCTGTTGAGGTTGGGGTGGGACTTGAACCTGGGCCTGCAGGCTGACTCAGCCCCTGTGCCACTGTGGCTGGGCCTTTGTGGCTTATTCTAACCTTAGCTGTAAGGTCACATTCTGCAAAGCCCGTCTGAGCACCACTGGTGCCCTCCAGGCCGACCTCCGCAGACCCGACCTGGTGGGAGCCACACTCCTGGCACCGCTACCGCAAAGTCATGCTGACCCAGAGAGCAGTGCACGAGGACACAGAGACACAGGGGCCCAAACTAAAGCAAAACCACGAGGCCGGCAGGTGGTGTGCTGGTTAAGGGCACTGGACTCCCACATGGCCGACTGCGGTTCAAGTCTCGGACCTGGCAGCCTGCTTTCTCACTTTCCCTTTCTGTATCTTTCTCTGGTCAAATTAAACTCTAATAACAAATGGAATTAAATAAATAAATATTTTTAAAAAACAACAGTCCCCCAGAATAGCTTAGTTGCCTCACAAAAAGATCCCCTTCTTTCCTGCCAGGCAGGCTGAGGCACCTCTGACTTCTGCAGCCTGAGCGCTCCTGCTCAGTAAACTCCTTTTCTCTGGAGGTGGTGCCTCCTGAGCCTCACTCTGAACCGTGACAATTCTCTGATTCTGTCTATGTTGAGATGAGGTTTTGTTGGTTACGAGGTCATCAAGGGCCAACAATGTGCAGACGGCAGGGAACACAAACGGAGGGTGTGCAAATAGGAAAACAGAGGCCACTTAAACCAGCAGTCGCACAGCCGGCCTCGGCTGCTGGGCAGCCCCCTCTGCAGAAGTCAGAGGAAGCTCTTCGGGACTGTGAGTGTGAGAGGTCATATTTGAATTGGGAAAAGTCGAGAAACTGGAAATACTTATCCTCGAGAAGAAAACCCTAGAAAGGAACACGATAGTTACAATTCTTATAGCTGAAAGGCTACGGCTCAGAGGGTGGGTCAGGATTATCCTGAGCTCTAAATTCTTCCTTCCAGATAAAGTGGGTTGGCTTGAGCTCATGAGATGCGTCTGCCTCAGCGGAGCTAGGGTCGGAGGCCTGTGAAGCAGGAGCAAGCTGTGGCTGGAGGCAGGCTCCCAGGCTGGGCTTTGGGGCACGAGAAGCACTCCAAGATTTCCTCTGAGCTTTGAGGATTCCAAGTGAGGAGGGAGCGGGGAGGACTGCAGTGGGGCCACGAAAAAAAAACAAGAGGAGGAGTAGAACGAAGGGAGATTGTGCGGAGAGAGGACCTGGCTTTCACCACGACCTGCAGGCTGGGTGTGGGTTGACCCTCACACCTGAATGCAGAGCAGCTGACCAGGGTCAGAGCCCGGGGTCAGCAGAGCTCGGAGGCAGCAGGTTTCTGTCCACTTGGTCTCCCAGACGGCGGATCCTAGGGAGCAGGGCCCTTGCTTAGATGTTCCTGCCTCCCCTCGGCGAGTGCCTGGGACCCATCAGACACAGTGCGGGTGCTCAGTAAGCAGTCTGTCAGGGGACTACACGGATGGACGCAGGGACAGCTGGAGCTCCAGAAGCAGTTATTGACTCAATGAATGAACGAATGAGCAGGAAACTGACCCAGCCTTTTATCTGATGGCAGGATAATGAAACTATGAGAAAGAAGCACACAATAAAGGCAAAAATGGGGATTGATCGCTAAGGAGGCAAGAGACGTATTGAAAAAGAAGAGAGAGGGGTGGGGGGGAAAATGAGATGCAGATGATGATCGTAATAGAGGGCCATCAATAAGGGCTTCCAGGAACAGTGTGCGGTCCTTCCTCCTCCCCATCTCCTTCTCCCCTTCCCCTCCCTTCCCTCCTCCCTCCTCACCTCCCCGCTCCTTTCCTCCTTTCTCTCTCTCCTCCCTTCTTCCTTTCTCTCCCTTCCAATAACCTGTGCCTTTACTCCATTGACTGGCTTTTCTTGAGGAATGACGTCAGCTTGTGGGATGGCTAAGGAGGACACGATGAGGACTGAATCCAGCTACTACTTTGGGGTCTCTCCCTCTTTGGTGTAGAGGTGAGACCGGGGTGTGTTCCCTGTCCCCCACTCCTACAACACAGGACGGAGTCCCTCTGTGCCCGGGTGCATGGAAGCGCTGACCCACACATCAAGCCTTCAGTTCCGCGAGGACAACAGCTGGGTGTCCTCTCAGCCGATTCTACCTGGAGACAGTGTCAGAGCCCACAGGCTGAGGGCTCCCTCCAACAAGGCTGCCCCCCGTTCAGAGACCCATTGCCAGCCTCAGGCTATGGCCTGTGCTTCTGACCACCTGGGTATAACTGACATTCCCACGGTCCCCTCCCTGGATTTGATTGACTTGCCAGAGTGGCCCGCTAACCTCAGGGGAGCAGTTACATCAACCGGTTCCCGGGGGCATGGGAGGAACAGTATTAAGCTCCTATGCCCTCCCTGGGCTTCCCGCCCTCCAGAAATGTTCACCTAGTCAGTTGTCCAGAAGCTTCTAGAACCTAGCACTTTGGGGTTTTATGGAGATCTAGTTATGTATTCATGATTGATTGAATCATTGGCCATTGGTGGCCAACTGACTCTTTAGCCTCTCCCCTCCCTGGAGGTCAGGGGCCGCCTTGGTTTTACCTGTGACCAGCCCCCACCGGAAGTGACCTAGGAATTGCTCTTCCAGCCTCCTCACTGGCAAATAAAGGACACTCTTGTCACTTCGTTTCTTTTTCTTTTGGAGAGGTTTTCGCTATAGGGCGTGTGCGCTCGCCAGACAGACAGAGAGAGACAGAGAGAAAGCGAGAAATCACGCCCCAGGGGGGATGGCCACACCACAATCCCTTCTCCTCCATTCTCCTCTCAGGATCTTGGGCACACACGCACAAGCGCCTGGCGTGAGTTTAAGCCACCGGGTCCGAGACTCGAACCACGGTCGACTACATGGGAGTCCAGAGACATAGCCATTACGCTAACTGCTGGTCCCCACTCTTGTCACTTCAAAGAGTCTAAGGGTTTTAGGAGTCATATGTCAGGAAATGGGGTTGAAGACCGAATGCATGTTTTGCAATATTACACACAATACCAAAGGGAACATGTAGAAAGAATACATCTCAGGACCAGCAGTTAGCTTAATGGCTATGTCGTTGGACTTCCATGTAGTTGACCGCAGTTCAAGTCCCAGACCCTGTGGCTTATACTCATGCCGGGCACATGTGCGTGCATGTCCAAGATCCCAAGAGGAGAATGGAGGAGAAGGGATTGCGGCATGGCCATCCCCCTTTGGGGGTGATTTCTCGCTTTCTGTCTCTCTGTCTCTGTCTTTCTGGCGAGCAAACGTGCCCTATAGCAAAAACCTTTCCACAAAAAATACAGAGGGCAGCCAGCCTCAAAGTACATTGGTTAAACAGCGTGAAAAGGAAGCGAGATTCGACTTGGCTGTAGTTCGAATCCTGAGTCCGATGGCTTGAAAAACATACAGGGTACATTCGTGCATGTTCACGACCCTGATCAGAGGGAGAAATGAAGGGGAAAAAGGAGGGCAGCATGACCAGGTCCCATAAGGGGTGCTTTCTCTCCCCCCACCTCTCTCTCATGCATGCACAGGTGCTCTGTGGCATTACAAAAATAAAAATATGGGGGACCAGCAGTGGTGTGTGCTCAAACATCCCAAGAGGAGAATGGAGGAGGGATTGCAGAGTGGCTGCCCCGGGGGATGATTTTTCACTTTCCCTCTCTCTGTGTCTCTGGCAAGTGCAGCACCCTATGGCAAAAATCTAAAATAATAATAATAATAATAAAATAATTCCTCCCTAGTTCTGGAGCTCCCATGTTTACAGAAATGGCAGAGCATTCACATCAGCCTGCCCATCTGCCCTGCCTAGCTGGTCACATGCAGCGGCCACAGATGCTGTCTGCCAA
>NW_006203729.1:229690-235697 GCF_000334495.1 Tupaia belangeri chinensis | reverse complement strand
ATGTCCAAGATCCCAAGAGGAGAATGGAGGAGAAGGGATTGCGGCATGGCCATCCCCCTTTGGGGGTGATTTCTCGCTTTCTGTCTCTCTGTTTTTCTCTGTCTTTCTGGTGAGTGCACACGCCCTATAGCAAAATTCTCTCAAATAAATAAATAAATAAATAAATGAAAAGAAGAATACATCTCAAGAAACAATAAAAGATGCACACTAGCTCAAGATCAGACAGTAATGTAGTTCCCTAGGCCACTGAAGGCTGGATTGAAGAAGACTGCTCAGAACACTGTTTAAAATATTTCTGTGGTGGCCTCTGCTCTCTGTAGCCCCACAAAATTCCTCCCAGGGCCAGCGCATGGCTTGGTGGTTAAGGTGCTAGATCCCACACGGCCCACTCCTTGGTTTGAGTCTTAGAGCACAACTTGAAAATCATGCCAGGTGTGTGTGTGTGTGTGTGTGCTCAAACATCCCAAGAGGAGAATGGAGGAGGGATTGCAGAGTGGCTGCCCCGGGGGATGATTTTTCACTTTCCCTCTCTCTGTGTCTCTGGCAAGTGCAGCACCCTATGGCAAAAATCTAAAATAATAATAATAATAATAAAATAATTCCTCCCTAGTTCTGGAGCTCCCATGTTTACAGAAATGGCAGAGCATTCACATCAGCCTGCCCATCTGCCCTGCCTAGCTGGTCACATGCAGCGGCCACAGATGCTGTCTGCAAAACCCTGGGCACCAGGGGACCCTAAGGCCTTCAGCCACTATCTGCATTTATACCAAAGCTGCCCCGCCCACACCTCCCCCTTCTACCTGCTATGCCCTACACCTCCCGCATTCCCAGTGCCTCCTCTGGCCCCCACCTGCTGCACCCGACACTTCCCATGCCCCACCTGCCACAGTCAGTGCCTGGTAAGCCTATCCAGGCTAGAGGTCCTGCCTCCCTCCCACGTGACAGCCACCATGGGCCCCAAAGTAGCAGCTGTCTGGATCATCAGCACCTTTGACCATATTTTGAGACTGCTGCTTTATACGTTATTTATTTATTTATTTATCTATTTGTGGCCCTTCCTACAGTAGAAGGACTCAGGGGTCAGCCCACTGAGGCAAGGCCGAGGTCCTCTGGAGTGACAGGGTCTACGTCCCACTCCCCCCACCACAGGCCACATGCTTGAATCTAACGCTGAGACTCCCTCCCCCTCTTCTCGTAGGATAAAGCCTCTCCCAGGAGAGTCCTCAGTTTCCCTGTAAGTGGCCTCTTATGGGCCTGCTCCCACAGGCCAGCAGACAGTCGACCCTGATGTGGTCATAGCTGAGACACCTCCGCTGTTCAGGAGGAGCCTGTGTACTGTGTAGACAGCCGTCCAGGCCTGACCTGCGGTGCAGCCAGAACTCTACACTGAAGACTCGGGGCCTCGTGCAGGCTCAGCAGGAGGGAGGTGGTGTGGCGACTGATGCAATGCTCTGCCACACGCAGTGACAGACCGGGCAGCATGGCGCCACGTCCACGTCCTCCCTGGTCTAGATTACTATTTGCCTTCAGACATATGGGGTGGCAGGAGCGGAAGGGACTTACAATTTGTTTATACAAATATATGTGTATATATATTAAAGTTTATTTTCTTATCACTTTAATTTGCTATAGGGCGCATGTACTTGCTGAAGGGAGACAGAGCGAGAGAGGGAAAGTGAGAAAGCTTCCCTAGGGCCAATGGCCACGTTGCAATCCCTTCTCTTCCATTCTCCTTTAGGAATCTTGGACATGCACACATACACCGGCATGTTCTTCAAGCAATGGGTCAGGGACTCGAACTGCGTAGTCAGCCACGTGGGATCCAGCCACCGTAGCCACCCCGCTACCAGCTGGCACCCAAAGTTTCTTTCTTTATTTCATGAGTGAGAGAGACAGAAACACACACACAGAGTACCCCTAACAGGATCTGGATACCACACTTCAGCCCCAGCTTAAACCAGCCCAGGATCACAGACGCATGCATGCCTCATGTACTCAGGGAGGCCCCTAGACAAGAACCTGGAACCCTCCCATTGCACCAGCCTTGCAGAATGTGAAATGTTACCACTTGTCACCGTCCAGCCCCAGATTAGCTTCTGTTTAATAGTGGCTGTGTCATGTATCTCACCACAACCCTGAGAAAGGCATTATTAATGATTTATTTTATGGTTGGAAGTCTGAGACTCAGAAAAGGTCTGTAATTTGCTGAAAGTCAGACAGACAGCTGCTAGAGCCAGACAGACAACCAGGCAGAGCATACAGACCCCACGCCGTCCTTTGCCCACGACCCTCACAACTTCTCACGCATAGGCTGGCACAGGCTGGCGCACCGGAAGTTGAGGACAACGAGGAGGCTTATCCTTGACTGAGCCTGGCCAAGCACCGCACACCAGCGGCTTCTCAGAAGCTCAGCCGGCCGGTCACAAGATCGACCCTGTGGTGGTGCTGCCTTCCCATAAGGGGCTGGGCCTGGCAGCAGCAGAGAAAGGGTGAGTTGCTCCCAAAGGCGTCTTTGTGCTGATGGATTACAGAGGACTCCTGATCATTTTGAAATGCACATATTCATCAGCATTATCGAGGCCCCACAGGAGCGCTCAGCAGAAGGAGGCACCTAAAAGCTTTTTACGGATGCAGCTTTCCTGTGTCTTCCTTGCTGCCACCAACCACAGAGCCTGGGGCAGCTTTGGCTGTTGCCACCCTTGGTCACCGAGGTACCTGCACACACGCCTGCTGCTCCTCCGCTTTTCCCAGCCTCGCAAAGTATGACGTGGGACTGCTTCAGCTCCACGTACGTAGCTCGGCAGAGAGTGTCAGGGTTTTCACAGGGGTGAGCAGGGGATGTTCCCGAGCCCGTTCTACCCCGTGGACACGCACCTGGACACTCCCCTTTGGCGTCTCTCCCTGGGCGCAGAAGTGGAGTGACAGCCCAGAGTGGTTCTCTCATCCATCAGCCACGGCCCGTCGCCGACACACCGAACGCGCAGCCCTTTGGGGAAGACGAGAAGAAATGGGATTCACAGACCCTGTCCTCGAAGAGATGAGAAGGCCACTGAGGCAGAACGGCACCATGGAGCAGATAATTAAGTGCTGGGTTGCAAGGCCAAAAACAGACAAAAATGGGAAAAGTCAGGGGTAAATGCAGACTTTCGTTCTCCAGGATGATGTGTGATGCTCTACCACACACGCGGGTGATCTCTCACATTCTGTCTCTCTGTCTCTGTCTCTCCAGTGAGCGCACACGCCCTATAGCAGAAATCTTCTCAAAAAAGAAAAGAAAAAAAAAAAAAGCCAGTGATTGGATCAGCCTGTGGTTGACTGCAAAGTTTGGATCTCAGACCTAGCAGCTTGAGAAACTTGCCAGGCGCAAGTGCGTGCCCAACATCCCAACAAGGGAATGGAGAAGGGATTGTGGCATGACCGTCCTTCCAGCGTGGCGGGGTGGGGGGCAGATGATTTCTCACCTTCTCTCTCTGTCTCTGGCAAGTACACATACCCTATAGCAAATTGGGGGAGGGAGGAGACTCCTCGGTGGTCACCTACTCCATTTCCCCCTTCGTTTCTTTCCTTTAAAAAAAGTTTATTTTTTCCATGAGCGAGAGAGACAGAGACAGAGGAGGGGCAGAGAGACAGCATCCCCAGCAGAGATCTGAGGCCGTGATCTAGAACCAGCTCCAGCCAGCCCCGGATCGTAGGCACCCACATGCCTGGAGTACTCAGGGAGGTGTCTGGCAGTGAACCCAGAACCTTCCCATTTGAGCCGGCCCCACGGAGAGTCATGTTCTCCCAGGGTCAAGGTTTAACCCACCCTTTCCCCACCTCCGCTCCATCCCCTGACATCCAGGAGGGGCAAGAGAAGGCAGAACTGGGCCCAGAGTCCTCAGTCTGAGCCTCATGGTGGTAGGCGTCCCTGCGTCCCTCACGTGGGCTCCCCCCACGCACAGGCCCCTCTGTCAGTGGGAGCGTCAGAAGCCAGAGAGGGCCTGGATCTCCTCACTGAACAAGATGAAAATGCAACACAGAAATCAAGCACAGCAAGAGGTGTAAAATCACGTCTCCACGCTCCCCGTCTGGAAAGGCCATTGGCCGGCTGGCCAGGCTGCAGGTGGGAGCTGCCGGCCAAGCTCGAGGTGATGAGAGCGAGGGTAACAGGCGACAGGTTCTGCTGGCCCACCCGGGCAAGGGCGCTCCACTCGCCATCTGCCTCCTCCTGCCCTGTCCTGGGCCAGACCCCACAGGGTGCCGCCCCACCGCCAGCTTCACTCCAAGAAGCAGGATGCACTGGCAGGTGCTCACTGAAAGCCTGGGGCAGGTTGGGAGGCACAGGCCTGTGGGGGCGAGAGAGGGGCAGCCAGGCCAGGAGCCAAGCAGGGAGCTACTGAACGACGGGCAGAGGCCCTGGCAGCTGCCGTTGGGTCTTGGCAGAGGGAGCTTTGGGGGTTCTGTGTGTCCACCCCACCCCGTTTCAGGTGAGAGGCAGCAGGGGCTACAAGCCACGTGGTCGGCCTCTTTCCCCCACAAGTGCTGAAAGGCTGTTGTCACAGCAAAGCGTCACCGTGTAAGTAACAGCAGTACCGGCCAGGGTAGGGGTCTCTCCGAAGGTGAAATGAGTAAGTGCACAGGGCCAGCGTTCCCAGAAGGGGGTCTCAGCAGCTGGGCTGGCCTCGCGCCTCCGTTGGCTCCGACGGGCTAATTGATTTTGTGTGTGGGGATGAAAAGCGCGCTCTCGCTGGCCGTTGATCGGTCCAGCAGAGAGATGCTGGCCTTGGGTCGGCCGGGACCAGCCGAGAAGTTACGCTGCTGACTCCATGAAGATGTATGTGTGCGTTTGTTTTCCCCCGTTCTGGAGACCAGCTCAGAAACAAAACGAGTCTATTCCCGACAGTGTCCTTTCTACCCGGGGGCAGAAGAGTGTGGCCGATACTCGAGGAGCCTCTATGCACCTGCCCGTGCAGAGGCTGCACAGGCCGGGAGCATCCCCGGTAACTGGTCTGGGGTGCTTCTCCTCAAAGCAGGTCCCCAGTGGGAAGCCTTCTCCTCCCACACGGGGTCCCTGTCTTTCCTGATTATTCTAATGGAGACGGGATCGCACAGTGGCTGGGACTCAGGCTCCGGGAGCCTGTCTGCTGGGTCACCTGCCAGTTCTGCCGTTTACTTGCGATTCCATCCATTTCTGTTTGCGCACCTGTGAGATGGGGAGAGTGATGCGACCTGCCTCGTGGGCTATCGTGAGAGTGAGGTGTTAAAAGACTGTACTGGGCATGGTGGTCATTATCGGGGCATGGTGGTCAAGGTGGCTGGCTTCCACACGGCCCACTGCGTGGTTTGAACCCCAGACCCATTGGCCAGGTACATGTGTGTGCATGCTCAAAATCCCAAGAGGAGAATGGAGGAGAAGGGATTGAGGTGTGACCCATCTCCCCCCAGGAAGTTTTTTACTTTCTCTGTCTTTCTCTGACGAGCTCACACGCCCTATATCAAAGAAAAAAACAAGCACGCAAAAAGCCCGTGTCCCAGATGAAGCACACACAGTGAGAGCTTTCTGCCCTGCTCTGGTTCTGCTCATGGGAGCCATTCTTACCTTTCCCAGGCCATAAGCGGGGCCAGGCCTGGCTGCAGTCAGAAGGGTCATGAGTTTGAGCCCCAAACTCACTGCAGACTTCCCACCTTGTCTTGGCTTGTGGCACAGCCCCTGAGAATGTTCTCCTGCTCGGGCGGAATTCCCCACCTTGCAGGCCCCCTTGCCCTCCTTGCAGGCCCCCTTGCCCTCCTTGCAGGCCCCTTTGCTCTCTGGAAATCTGAGCGCATCTCTACTTTTTTTTGGAGAGGTTTTTGCTACAGGGCGCGTGTACTCACTAGAAAGACAGAGACAGAAAGACAGAAAGCGAGAAATCACCCCCCAGGGGGGATGGTCATGCCGCAATCCCTTCTCCTCCATTCTCCTCTCAGGATCTTGGGCACGCATGCACACATGCCCGGCGTGAGTTTAAGCCACCGGGTCCGAGACTCG
>NW_006203729.1:228687-229660 GCF_000334495.1 Tupaia belangeri chinensis | reverse complement strand
AGCAGTGGCTGGGCCTGAGGCTCTGGGAGCCTGTCTGCTGGGCCCCCTGCCAGTTCTGCCGTTTACTTGCGATTCCATCCATTTCTGTTTGCGCACCTGTGAGATGGGGAGAGTGATGCGACCTGCCTCGTGGGCTATCGTGAGAGTGAGGTGTTAAAAGACTGTACTGGGCATGGTGGTCATTATCGGGGCATGGTGGTCAAGGTGGCTGGCTTCCACACGGCCCACTGCGTGGTTTGAACCCCAGACCCATTGGCCAGGTACATGTGTGTGCATGCTCAAAATCCCAAGAGGAGAATGGAGGAGAAGGGATTGAGGTGTGACCCATCTCCCCCCAGGAAGTTTTTTACTTTCTCTGTCTTTCTCTGACGAGCTCACACGCCCTATATCAAAGAAAAAAACAAGCACGCAAAAAGCCCGTGTCCCAGATGAAGCACACACAGTGAGAGCTTTCTGCCCTGCTCTGGTTCTGCTCATGGGAGCCATTCTTACCTTTCCCAGGCCATAAGCGGGGCCAGGCCTGGCTGCAGTCAGAAGGGTCATGAGTTTGAGCCCCAAACTCACTGCAGACTTCCCACCTTGTCTTGGCTTGTGGCACAGCCCCTGAGAATGTTCTCCTGCTCGGGCGGAATTCCCCACCTTGCAGGCCCCCTTGCCCTCAATGTTCTCCTGCTCGGGCTGAATTCCCCACCTTGCAGGCCCCCTTGCCCTCCTTGCAGGCCCCCTTGCCCTCCTTGCAGGCCCCTTTGCTCTCTGGAAATCTGAGCGCATCTCTACTTTTTTTTGGAGAGGTTTTTGCTACAGGGCGCGTGTACTCACTAGAAAGACAGAGACAGAAAGACAGAAAGCGAGAAATCACCCCCCAGGGGGGATGGTCATGCCGCAATCCCTTCTCCTCCATTCTCCTCTCAGGATCTTGGGCACGCATGCACACATGCCCGGCGTGAGTTTAAGCCACCGGGTCCGAGACTCG
>NW_006203729.1:227952-228667 GCF_000334495.1 Tupaia belangeri chinensis | reverse complement strand
TGTTCGCTGTCCCTTATGCAGACCTCCTTCCTGCAGGGCCTCGGGCTGCTGGACTCCTTTTGTTTACAGGAGGAGGGGCTCACTTTCTAAAATGTCTTATTTCTGGGCCCTTGAATTTAGCTTCTTAGCTTGGGGCAGCTCTCCCAATAAGGTCGCCACTGCAGACAGACACGCTGTGTCCCTCTTGCCTTCTTAGATTATTTCACTGTCACTGTTTAGCTTTCAAGAGTGGCTCTTTTTAAATTGCACGATGACATTTTCTCCCCCGCAAAGGCCTTGAGACCAGTGTTCAAGCACCTCCCCGGGACACTGAAAAGTGGGGCATAAAGATCTATTGGTCATTTAATCAGCTGACCAACAGCCCTTCAACAGCAAGGGCAGGGCCCTAGGATCAGCTCCCAGGACTACAGTACCCTACCCCAACCCAGCCCAGCTGAATGTCTTCAATCTGCCTTCAGCTTCCCGTCCTCTTGCAGCATCCTGCTGTGAGCCTGCCCTTGGAGACAGAAAGCCCACCCCTGAGAGGTCCAGTGCTCCTCAGTGGCTTCATCCCCCCTGGCAGGGGGACCACGCGGCCCAGCTCTCCAATCGATATTGCTCAGCAGAGGCCTTTTGAGAACAGAGTCCAGAAGAAAAATAGTAAAGGTTGTTTGCTCAGTAAATGGACTTCGCTGGATGTGGACAGGGTTCTCTTCCTTTCTGATTTTTTTTTTTT
>NW_006203729.1:214759-225837 GCF_000334495.1 Tupaia belangeri chinensis | reverse complement strand
TGGGCTGGGACTCAGGCTCCGGGAGCCTGTCTGCTGGGTCACCTGCCAGTTCTGCCGTTTACTTGCGATTCCATCCATTTCTGTTTGCGCACCTGTGAGATGGGGAGAGTGATGCGACCTGCCTCGTGGGCTATCGTGAGAGTGAGGTGTTAAAAGACTGTACTGGGCATGGTGGTCATTATCGGGGCATGGTGGTCAAGGTGGCTGGCTTCCACACGGCCCACTGCGTGGTTTGAACCCCAGACCCATTGGCCAGGTACATGTGTGTGCATGCTCAAAATCCCAAGAGGAGAATGGAGGAGAAGGGATTGAGGTGTGACCCATCTCCCCCCAGGAAGTTTTTTACTTTCTCTGTCTTTCTCTGACGAGCTCACACGCCCTATATCAAAGAAAAAAACAAGCACGCAAAAAGCCCGTGTCCCAGATGAAGCACACACAGTGAGAGCTTTCTGCCCTGCTCTGGTTCTGCTCATGGGAGCCATTCTTACCTTTCCCAGGCCATAAGCGGGGCCAGGCCTGGCTGCAGTCAGAAGGGTCATGAGTTTGAGCCCCAAACTCACTGCAGACTTCCCACCTTGTCTTGGCTTGTGGCACAGCCCCTGAGAATGTTCTCCTGCTCGGGCGGAATTCCCCACCTTGCAGGCCCCCTTGCCCTCCTTGCAGGCCCCCTTGCCCTCCTTGCAGGCCCCTTTGCTCTCTGGAAATCTGAGCGCATCTCTACTTTTTTTTGGAGAGGTTTTTGCTACAGGGCGCGTGTACTCACTAGAAAGACAGAGACAGAAAGACAGAAAGCGAGAAATCACCCCCCAGGGGGGATGGTCATGCCGCAATCCCTTCTCCTCCATTCTCCTCTCAGGATCTTGGGCACGCATGCACACATGCCCGGCGTGAGTTTAAGCCACCGGGTCCGAGACTCGAACCGCGGTCGACTGCGTGGGAGTCCAGCGACATAGCCATTACGCCAACTGCTGGTGCCTCGCATCTCTACCTTTTGCAGAACTCTTTCCTGCAGGGCCTCGGGCTGCTGGACTCCTTTTGTTTACAGGAGGAGGGGCTCACTTTCTAAAATGTCTTATTTCTGGGCCCTTGAATTTAGCTTCTTAGCTTGGGGCAGCTCTCCCAATAAGGTCGCCACTGCAGACAGACACGCTGTGTCCCTCTTGCCTTCTTAGATTATTTCACTGTCACTGTTTAGCTTTCAAGAGTGGCTCTTTTTAAATTGCACGATGACATTTTCTCCCCCGCAAAGGCCTTGAGACCAGTGTTCAAGCACCTCCCCGGGACACTGAAAAGTGGGGCATAAAGATCTATTGGTCATTTAATCAGCTGACCAACAGCCCTTCAACAGCAAGGGCAGGGCCCTAGGATCAGCTCCCAGGACTACAGTACCCTACCCCAACCCAGCCCAGCTGAATGTCTTCAATCTGCCTTCAGCTTCCCGTCCTCTTGCAGCATCCTGCTGTGAGCCTGCCCTTGGAGACAGAAAGCCCACCCCTGAGAGGTCCAGTGCTCCTCAGTGGCTTCATCCCCCCTGGCAGGGGGACCACGCGGCCCAGCTCTCCAATCGATATTGCTCAGCAGAGGCCTTTTGAGAACAGAGTCCAGAAGAAAAATAGTAAAGGTTGTTTGCTCAGTAAATGGACTTCGCTGGATGTGGACAGGGTTCTCTTCCTTTCTGATTTTTTTTTTTTTTTCTGTTAGCTGCCTGTCACTTATTCTAGCTTCTCCTTCCTCCTCTTTTTTCCCTTCCTTTGCCTCCTTTCTCCCTCAGCACAGGGGAAGGTGGTGTGTGTCCTACAGCAGCAAGGCAATAGCTTTTAGAGTTGTTACCTTTGCCTGGACTCACTTTTTGGAAGATGAGATATAAATACATGAATAGGGATGACCCTGTAGTCTAGTGGTTAGGGGGCTGGAGTCCACCTGGCTAACTGTGGTTCAAATCCCAACCCCAGTAGCTTGTGTGTGCCTGTGCACGTGTGTGCCCAAAATCCCAGCAGGGAAGGAGAAATGGAGACGCGATTGTGGCAAGGCCATGCCCCGTTGGGAGGTACTTTCTCTGTGTTTCTCTTTCTCGCTCTCTGGTGAGCACGTGTGTCCTCTGGCAAATGAAAAGCAAATAAATAAATGAAGGAGCTACTGGAGGGGTGACGGGTCAGAGAAACTAAGCACAGGGCACTAAACTTGTCTGCTCTGCTGCAGGACACTCTTCATCTGCTTTTCCAAAGTCACTAGGCAGGGACAAATTAAAGATGGGCCAAACCTTCTCAATAATGTTGTTTTCTTTTTTTTTTTTTCTTTTAGAGAGTTTTTTTTTTTTTTTTTTTTTTTTGCTATAGGACGCATGTACTCATCCAAAAGACAGAGAGACAGAAAGCAAGATCACTCCCCCAGGAGGATTCCCACACCTCAATCCCCTCTCCTCTCTGGATTTTGGCGCACACACACACACACACACGCATGCACGCACACACATCGGCTGTGAGTTTCAAGCCTCAAAGTCTGGGATTTGAACTGTGGTCTACCTGTGGGAGTCCAGCGTCTTCACCACTCTGCTGGCCTCCCTGCTCTTTTTAAAATAAGAACTCTCTTCACTCATGTGGACAGAAGTCTGACTGCTTTTTCCTATTTTTCCAAAGTCGTTTCCAGAAGGCCTAGGGGGAGTCATGCCCACAAACATTAAGAGACCGTTATTGTTTTCCCATTTAACAGGGTTCTTCCTGCATCCTGTCCCTGGCATAGTATCTTGGAGATGTATATTCAACTGATTACAGTGTAGCCTTTTGCTAACCTCTTCCCAGGACACAGATCTTCCCTTCTAATCACCAACCTAGGAATTGTGGAACCCACTTATAACCTACAAGCCCCCACTTCCACATGTTCCACCTCTTTGGGCCAGACCAATGGAAAATCTCTTCACTAATGTTGTCTGTCAATCTCAAAATCAAATAAAAGGAACCCCTGTACGTAATCACCCCAAGAAAGGCATATATGCCTCCTGTCCGGGCCTAGGTCACTCATATTTCTGCTTGAAAATAAACTTAATTAATTATTCATTTTTAGAGTTGGTTATTTTCCACCAACACTCATATTTATGGGTTGGGTTTGTCAGGCTACCCTATCCTTCCTGGGTAACCGTCTGCTAAGGTGCTATTGCCAGGAATAGTCAATGCTTAGAGTTGTTCAGCTCCCTTCTTTAACAAGTGGGAGGACTAAAGATTAGTGAGAGACGCCCAAGCGGGTTAACAGACACAGCTAACGGACACAGCTGCAGCCAAGGGGAACACACGGTGTGACTCCTGGGCCTGAGGCAGTTATTGGATTAGAGTCCAGGGAGGAGCGGCTTCTGCAAACGGGTAGAGGAAATCTCGATGTTCAAAATCTCTGAGGAGCTCCAAATTCCCTCTCCTAGTCTCTAATTTCTATTTTGCTCACATCCGTTATAAAGGACAAAAAGAAGGTTTTTCCACCTTCAGATACATTTTTTTTTAAAAGGGAAAAGAAAAAGTAGAGAAAAAAAAAGACTGTGAGAGTCTTCAGACTATTTCTGCAGAGAAAAGAGCTGGTTTGCAGAAACTGAAAGAAATAGAAGCTGACATTACTGGGCAGCCTGGGAAACTCTGGGGTCGGAGGGTCTGCATCTGGTTCACCATGAAGATGAGACGGTGCTGACTGACCCCTGGCCACAATGCCTGCCTGTCCCACCTCCATTACTCTGGGTCTGGACTGTGGGCTCCCTGGACCCTCAGAAACCACCCTGCCCAGTCGAAGCCACCTATACAGGGTGTCTCAGTAGCCTGCTATTTGCTAGGTCCCTAAATGATCTCACAAGGACAGGATATTTGAAGACGGGGAGGGGTTCCCTAAAACTGCCCCAAGTTCTGAAAACTACCTGACTAGGAATTCATTCCCTTGCCTAAAGCATACTTTACAGTGCATAAGAATCATCACCAAAGGGCCATTAAAGCCCAGGTTGCTGGAGTTACATTTCCAACAAGTTCACGATTGCGCCCATGCTGTGAGACCTCACACCGAGAATCCCTGTCCTACGACGACGGTGTGGCCCTTCTCTCCAGCTCTTCTCTGACAAGTGGCTGGTGAGATGGGAACACTTGACTTGGAGTTAGCACGCCGCTTAGTCTCTCCTTAGGTGTCCTTGGCCACGGCGCTTCTCCTTTCTGGGTCTCAGATTTCTGACCTGTGAAATCTTCTTTGAATATTTGTTCTTCAAAATTTGTCCTAGTCACGTAGTAAAACTGATTTTTAAAGAAAGATTTTCTATCCCTGCTCCATTGGAATCATCCAGGGGCTTGTTAAAAATGCACAATCCTGGGACCAGCAGTTAGCATCATGGCTATGTCGCAGAACCACTGGGTCTGGGCTCGAGTCCCAGACCCGGTGGATTAAACTCACGCCAGGCACGTGTGTGCGTGTGCCCAAGATCCCGAGAGGAGAATGGAGAAGGGATTGTGGCCTGGCCATCCCCCCTGGGGGTGATTTCTCACTTTCCCTCTCTCAGTCTCTGTGAGGAGTGCATACACCCTATGAAAATTAAAAAAAAAAAAAAAAACACAATTCTTTTTTTTTTTTTTAATTTTCATAGGGTGTATGCACTCCTCACAGAGACTGAGAGAGGGAAAGTGAGAAATCACCCCCAGGGGGGATGGCCAGGCCACAATCCTGTCTCATCCATTCCAGGTGGAGACACATAATAGACAATAAACGTAATCATTACATAATCACACAGAATGTTAAAGATGAGCTATGGGGAAACAGAAGGAAGTTAGGAACAGGAAAGAGGGCTCTGTAAGTACAGGGGAAGAGGAGGGACAGAGTGTATTAAATGATCGCCTCTATTAATGAGGCCGTCCCGGAGTCCTCCCACCTGGGAGTTACCTTCTCAGCCCTTAAGGCTCTTGCTCAGACGTGAGGCAGAGAGAAAGGAGCTTCCGTCCCGCTTAAGCTGTTGCTGTGCTGCTCGGGTCTCTGTTACAGCAGCTGATCCTGGTCTAACTCCCTCATCCACTTGGTGTTGCTGATCTACAGGCCGCGCATTGCTCTCTGCCATCATAGCGCTCCACCGTCTCAGTGACTTAACCCCATACAGTTCCAGAGCCAGAAGTCGGAGTGAGGGCGTCGGGGTCAGCAGGGCTGTCTCCCCTCTGGGGATTCCTGGGACAGGCCTTCCTTGCCTCTTTGGCTCTGGTGCTGCCAGCATTCCCTGTGGGTGCACCATCTAATCTGTGCCTCCACCTTCACAGGGCCTCTCCCTGTGTCCCTCCTCTGTGTCTCTTTACTCTTGTTTTATTGATTTATTTTTAGTTTGCTCTAGGGCACGTGTACTCACCAGAGACAGAGAAAAAGTGAGACATCATCCTCAGGGGGATGCCCATGATGTAATCCCTTCTCCTCCATTCTCCTCTCAGGCTTTTGGCAACCCCTCCCCCCACACACACACACACACGCCTGGCATGTTTTTCAAGCCACTAGGTCCGGGACTGAAACCATGCACCAGCCATGCGGATCCAGCACCTGAACCACCTGCCACCTGCCAGTCCCCTGTGTCTGTTTTATTTATTTTTAATGTGTAATAGACTGCGCATGTGTGAGAGAGAGAAAGAAACACCCTCCTCAGGGCTCGGTCACACCGCAGTCCCCTTCCTCCAGCCCGCTCACTCCCCAGCACCAGGATCCTGGCATATCTGCGTGTGTTTCAGGCCTAGTGGGCTGGAGATTTGAACCTTGTTCAGCCTGAGGCCTCCAGCTCTGCAGTCAAACATGCTACCACTGTGCCACACAGTCCTGGCCCGTGTGTCTACTGTAAGGACGCCAGTTACTGGATTTAGACCCCACCCAAATAATCCAGGATGATCTTACTTGAGATCCTAAACTTAGTAACATCTAAGAAGATCCTTTTCCCAAATAAGGTCACATTCGTGGGCCTGGGGGGTGGGATATGGGCATAACTCTTTGGGGGGGGGGTCACCATTTTTCCATTCCAGGCACCAAGAATGGGGCAATACAGTGCTTTGAAGTGCGTGTTCAGCCACAGTGCTCAGCAAGGCAGGGAGGGAGGGTTGTCCTCTCAGTCCCCAGAGTGAGCTTCTGCGAAGTGGGCCGGGCAGTCACCCAACCCAGCGGTGAGCTGCGCTTCCGGCCGTGCACCTGCCAGTGTAGACCGCGGGCTCAGAGCAGGCCCTTCTCCCCTGACTCTTCACAAGAGGCTCACCTCTTTCTACTTCTCCATACATCGGAGATCGGCCTACGGGGAAATAGGCATGGGCCTGTGAGGACACTTAACAAGCCGCACAGACAAGGCGCAGTCTCCATGCCTCAGCTCTCAGCAGGAGAAACAAGTGGCAATGTGGAGAAGCGTGCAGGAGGGTCAAGTTCAGCTGGATTTGGACTGCGGCAAATGAATTTGGAAGGCCCAGCACTGTGAAGTAAGAGGATTATAAAGATGACCATCTCCCTGGGGGTACAGGGACAGGCATGCCGGCGCCTCGCGTACGGTGCCTGATAACTCAGGAGGTCCAGACGCCGATCTGCGAGACTGCCCCGCCCCCGTCACTGCACACCTGCTGGCACAGACAGGGCTGCGCGGGCCCTGATTCTAAACCCGTGGGGGTTCAGGGACGACTGGAAGGTCCGGGGAGAGGGAAATGCAGGAGCCCAGTGAGGTGGCTTTTCACCGAACGATTTGGAGCGTTTGGGGATTCTAACAACAAGACGGCCTGCGCTGATGCGTGCTGGTTTAGTAGGTGTTGACACCCCCACTTCACAGACGCAGGTGCGCAGGCTCAGAGGACTGGGGAGATCCCTGAGGTGTGTGGCTCATCAGTGAAGCTCTTGGTCTTGGTCGGGCAGGAAAGGATGTCAGGGCAGCGAGGAGGGGGTGGAGTGAGCGGCAGGGCCACAGCCTTGCAGGGAGGGAAGGCTCCAGGTGGGAAATCTCCCCCTGACAGCTCTCATCCGAGGAGCTCAGAGCAAAGCGCAGCTGCTCATCAGAGAGCTTACAGGGGGATCTCCGCACAGCCCTTTCCTCCCCAGGGAATCCTCAATCTCCCATTAAATACAGTAGAAACCATCCACCGTGCCCAGAGGCCGAGGGCTCCCTGCCAGTGAGGGATGGTGTGCGTTCCCAGCAGGGCAGCCCCGTGTGCAAGGACAGAGGGAATGGAAGGTGCAGATCCTGCCAGCCGGAAGGACATGGGCAAAGCATTTCAACACGGCCCTGCAGAAATCAGGCCAACTGGCTGATTGTGAGCATCTAGGAGCCATTCGGCATGCGGAGCACCAGCAGGTGCAAGGGGCAGACTGAGTCCTTCCAGCGGGTGTGGAGTCAGGCTTCCAGGACGAGGAGGCCAAGTGCTGCAGGTGGCTTCAGCCCAGGTCCCTTTCATCCACTCGATATGTTAGGGCCGAGGGACAGAGAAGCGGGCTCTCCAGCGGAAAGCATGCTGGCACACCCCCTGGTCCCGCCCCCTGGCCGTGTTGTCCTGATGCAGAAACCGAGGCGCGGGGAGGAGTGACCGGCTCTGGCTCGCACACGGTGAGCGTGGTCTGCTGATGGCCAGCCTGGGCCTCCTACCTGGTCTCACTGCTTCAGTGTTTGCCCTGAACTCATTCTCCACACCGCGCTGGAAAAGGAAAACAGCTCAGGAGCCAGCAGAGGGCTGCAGGTGGTGGTTAAGGGCACTGGACTCCCACATAGCCGACTACAGTTCGAATCCCAGACCTGGTGGTTTGTTTTCTCACATTCTCTCTCTCTCTCTGTTTCTCTCTACATGTCCTAAAGCAAATTAAAAATAATGATAATAATAAATAACTAAATTAATTAATTAATTAGTTCTTATTTTAAAAAAGAAAACGTAATTCAGATCATGTGGTCACTCCGTGTAAGGCCCTCCGGTGGCTTTCTATTGCATGTGTGGGGCCAGCCAGTGGCACAGTGGTTAGGACAACTGGATCTCACATGACTAATTCTGCAGTTCGAGTCCTGAACCCGGTGCCTTGAAAAATCATGCTGGACAAGTGTGTGTGCATGCCCAAAAATCTCAAAAGGAGAATGGAGAAAGGATTGCCACACGGCCATCTCCTCTAGGGCTGATTTCTCATTTTCCCTCTCTCTCTGTCTCTCTTTGGTGAGCACATGTGCTCTGTGACAGAAACGTAAAACGCGAATAAACTCTGAACACCCCGCATGGCGCTCCTGGTCCTTCTGCACCTGCTCCTACTTCCTTGGTGTCGCTGCTCCCAAGCTCCTCTCACTCATCCCTTCCTAATCGTAATTGCTGTCTTCCTTCTCTCAGGTTTCTCCCCTCCCCTGGAACGTGATTTGTAGGAGAGCAGGAGCTTGTCTTTTTTTTCTTTTCTTTTCTTTTTTTTTTAAGAATTATTTATTTAACTTTTTATTTATTCATTCGATCATTTTTTTTCTTTCTTTTTTTTGAGGGTTCTTTTTTTTGCTATAGGGTGCGTGCGCTCGCCAGACAGACAGAGAGAGACAGAGAGACAGAAAGCGAGAAATCCCCCCCCGGGGGGATGGCCATGCCGCAATCCCTTCTCCTCCATTCTCCTCTCAGGATCTTGGGCACACACACACAGGCCTAGCGTGAGTTTAAGCCACCGGATCTGGGACTCGAACCGCAGTCGACTACGTGGGAGTCCAGCGACATAGCTGTTACACATTCGATCATTTCATTCGATCATTTTCATTTGACCAGAGAAAGATAGACACACAGAGAGAAGGAAAGTGAGAAACAAAGCCACCGGGTCTGGGAATAGAACTGTGGTCGTCTATGTGGGAGTGTCCAGTACCTTAACTGTGACGCCACCTGCTGGCCCTTTTTAAGAGAGAGTTTTCCTATAGGGCACATGCGCTCACCACAGAGACAGAAAGCGAGAAATCACCTCCCAGGGGACTGGCCACAGCACAGTCCCTTCTCCTCCATTCTCCTCTTGGGATTTCGGGCACGTATACACACGCACCCAGTGTGAGTTTTCAGCCACCAGGTCTGGGACTTGAACTGCAGTGGATTAGGTGGGAGTCCAGTGGTGTAACCATTACACCATCTGCTGGCCCTGTCATTTTTTACAGGTGCACCCCAGTGTAGAACCAATAGGGTTTGAAGCTTAGTAGCTCTCAAAAGCTGCTCACTGAGTGGGACAAACATCCTCAGTGACGACCTCCCGGAGTCTTTGTCTCTACTGCTTATGCTGTGGTATAGCCCCCACCCTGAACAGGGTGAATCTGTATAATCAATAAAATGGAATATTGCAGGGACTGGCCTAGTGGTTAAGGAAGCTGGACTCCACATGGCCACCAGTGGCTCGAATCCCAGCCCCAGTGCTTGAAAAATACACCAGGCACACGTGCATGTGTGGTCAGAATCCCAAAGGGATAGAGAGAGAGGAGAAGGGACGGCAGCGTGACCACGTCGCGTCGTGGTGTGCGGGCTCTCGGTCTCTCTCTGGTGAGCACATGTGCCTGCTGGCAAATTAAAACAAACATAGAGTACTCAGAAGTGACAGTGTGACTTCCAAGGTCAGGTCATGAAGACACCGTGGTCCTTGTCTTGTTCCCTGGGGCCGCTTGCTTGGGGGAAGCGCTCGAGCAGTCCTGTGGACAGAGAAGTGCATGTGGCAGGAGCTGAGGACTTCAGCCTGCAGCGGCGGGAGTGTGCCACCTCGAAGCTGACGCTCCAGCCCCGTCACATCCAGGAGACTGCGGTCACAGCCACAGCCTTGTGAGGGACCACACGCCAGAAGCCACGTCTGAACTCCTGACTAACAGAAACTGCAAAATAACAAATGTCTGCTATTTTAAGGTGCAAAGTTTTGAGATAATTCATTAAGCGGCAGTAGATAAACAATATACTCATAAATATGTTTTTCTTTGAAAAGGTGAGATGATAACATACATACTATTCAGAGACCAACGTTTTCCACTTCAATGGTGTATTGTGAGCACCTTGCGGGTCAATAAATCCATATAGATCATCTTATTTATTTATTTATTTTTTTGAGAGAGAGAGCTTTTTTGTTTGTTTTGTTTTGTTTTTGCTATAGGTCATGTGCCCTCACTGGAGAAACAGAGAGGCAGAAAGACAGGAAGTGAGAAATCACTCCCGGGGGGATGGCCATGCCACCTTCTCCTCCATTCTCCTCTCAGGATTTTGGGCATGCACGCACATGTGCCCAGTGTGAGTTTTAAGCCTCCAGGTCCAGTACTCGAACCATGGTCGACTACATGGGAGTCCAGCGATGTAACCATTACACCATCTGCTGGTTCCTCAATAGTCATTTTTGAATGTGTTACAATTTAGTCATCCACTCCTCTGAGTCTTGGATTTTCGACTACTGTCATCAAAATTGCCGTGGCCACTTTTGTGAATAACCCTTTATGACGAGGACGATTTTCTCAGGGTAACTTCTTAGAGGTGGGATTGCTGGGTCAGAGGATACATTTTGGGTTATGTATTTCCCAGTTGCTTCTCCAAAAATGTGTCTGATTCTTCCCAGCAGGATTTATTTGAGTGTACCTGTGCAGTGGGCAAACTTCAAAAACTTTGACTATTTTGCCCATCAAATACATTTTAAAAATGGTCTTTGATTTTTTTGAATATATATTTCTTTGATTACTTCTTTTTTTTTAGAAATATTTTTGCAAAAGATTAAATTAAATTAAATTAAATTAAAAAATAAAATGAAAGATTTTTGCTATAGAGTACATGAGCTCACTGGAGAGACACAGAGAGAAACAGAGAGAGAGAAAGTGAGAAACTAGCACCCAGGGGGGATGGCCATGCCACAATCCCTTCTCCTCCATTCTCCTCACAGGATTTTAGGGCCCTCATGCACAGATGCCCAGGGTCAGTTTGAAGCCACTGGGTCCAGGACTCGCACGGCAGTTGGTCATGGGGGAGTCCAGTCCCATTTCTTTGATTCTTAATTACAGCAGCTTTGAGACCCAAATGGCTGGGCAGGTGGTGGGTCTTAGAGGCAGAGCCGGCTCTGCCCACCTGTCCTGTGACCTCACCCTCCACTCCACTTCACAGTCTCAGGCATGCCGGGGCTGC
>NW_006203729.1:205055-209995 GCF_000334495.1 Tupaia belangeri chinensis | reverse complement strand
TTCCTGTGGACAGAGAAGTGCATGTGGCAGGAGCTGAGGACTTCAGCCTGCAGCGGCGGGAGTGTGCCACCTCGAAGCTGACGCTCCAGCCCCGTCACATCCAGGAGACTGCGGTCACAGCCACAGCCTTGTGAGGGACCACACGCCAGAAGCCACGTCTGAACTCCTGACTAACAGAAACTGCAAAATAACAAATGTCTGCTATTTTAAGGTGCAAAGTTTTGAGATAATTCATTAAGCGGCAGTAGATAAACAATATACTCATAAATATGTTTTTCTTTGAAAAGGTGAGATGATAACATACATACTATTCAGAGACCAACGTTTTCCACTTCAATGGTGTATTGTGAGCACCTTGCGGGTCAATAAATCCATATAGATCATCTTATTTATTTATTTATTTTTTTGAGAGAGAGAGCTTTTTTGTTTGTTTTGTTTTGTTTTTGCTATAGGTCATGTGCCCTCACTGGAGAAACAGAGAGGCAGAAAGACAGGAAGTGAGAAATCACTCCCGGGGGGATGGCCATGCCACCTTCTCCTCCATTCTCCTCTCAGGATTTTGGGCATGCACGCACATGTGCCCAGTGTGAGTTTTAAGCCTCCAGGTCCAGTACTCGAACCATGGTCGACTACATGGGAGTCCAGCGATGTAACCATTACACCATCTGCTGGTTCCTCAATAGTCATTTTTGAATGTGTTACAATTTAGTCATCCACTCCTCTGAGTCTTGGATTTTCGACTACTGTCATCAAAATTGCCGTGGCCACTTTTGTGAATAACCCTTTATGACGAGGACGATTTTCTCAGGGTAACTTCTTAGAGGTGGGATTGCTGGGTCAGAGGATACATTTTGGGTTATGTATTTCCCAGTTGCTTCTCCAAAAATGTGTCTGATTCTTCCCAGCAGGATTTATTTGAGTGTACCTGTGCAGTGGGCAAACTTCAAAAACTTTGACTATTTTGCCCATCAAATACATTTTAAAAATGGTCTTTGATTTTTTTGAATATATATTTCTTTGATTACTTCTTTTTTTTTAGAAATATTTTTGCAAAAGATTAAATTAAATTAAATTAAATTATAAAATAAAATGAAAGATTTTTGCTATAGAGTACATGAGCTCACTGGAGAGACACAGAGAGAAACAGAGAGAGAGAAAGTGAGAAACTAGCACCCAGGGGGGATGGCCATGCCACAATCCCTTCTCCTCCATTCTCCTCACAGGATTTTAGGGCCCTCATGCACAGATGCCCAGGGTCAGTTTGAAGCCACTGGGTCCAGGACTCGCACGGCAGTTGGTCATGGGGGAGTCCAGTCCCATTTCTTTGATTCTTAATTACAGCAGCTTTGAGACCCAAATGGCTGGGCAGGTGGTGGGTCTTAGAGGCAGAGCCGGCTCTGCCCACCTGTCCTGTGACCTCACCCTCCACTCTCAGGAAGGCCGGGGCTGCCCGCTTCTCAGCCTGGCCCTTCCCTTTCTCTCTGCCCAGCGAGGGCCTGGAGAGTCAGGAACTCCTGCCAGGCAGGCAGCCGCGGGTTTGCCCCACTGTGAAGGTCTGCAGGCTGAGGTGAGGCCCAGCCTCTGACCTCTGATTTCTTTTGCACAGCTATGCAGGCGTAGCCACTTACACTGTTCTCATGGGTGGCGGGAACAGCGCTGTTCCTGTTTCCCTACCCAGGCATCCTGCCAAGGTGCAGAGGAAAAGGGGAAAACGGTTGTTAAGTGACTAACACAGCGGTGAGACCTGGTAGGCTTTATGGCCAGTCTAGGCCCCGCGCAGCTCCGTCAGAGAGAAGGTGCTGTGGCCATTCTCAGGGAGGCTCCCCACCCTCCAGCCCGGGGTCCCCACAGTTGGGAGATTCTGAGGACATGCTCACCCCACTTGGGGGAGCGTGGGGAGAAAGAGGAGAGAGGAAGGTCCAGACCCTGTGAAGGGTGCTCCCCCACCCTCGCTCTCACATGCAAGCACACACATTCCATCATGAATAAAGAAAAGAAACAACTAATAATAAAAAGAAAGCCAGGAAGAGAGGAGGTCCACACAAGCTGGGCAGTTAGCACTGGCCCCAAAGCAGGCAGTCCCACTCCCAGGGCTCGGGTGAGGCACGTCGGCTCCCTGGGGGTTCCTTGGCAGGAAGGAGCAGGCTGTGCCATCTCCCCAGCTCTCCCCTTCCCTCGCTGTCCTGTAGCCTCTTTGCGAAAGCCTCTGTAAATCCCAGAGCACTTGAGTTCTCTCTCCGCTTGGGCTCCCCAGAGCAGGACCACACCCTAGTACTCAGCTTGGCCAGATGCGCCCCTCCCACCCAGAGTCCCTCCCTGCATCCCCTCCACCCTCCTTCCCTGGCTTATTCCAGAAGGCCGCTCTGCACCCTGGCCACCCACAGAGGCACCTGTCTCCCAGAGCCCATACAACCCCTGCCCAGTGTCTAACTTAATTTTCCCCCAGGAGCAGGACAGGTGGTGATGGCTGGGTGACATTGGAGTGCCAAGGAAACATCTGCCTCCCCTCTGGAACCTTCCATCCCTGAACACAAGCATCTCCATCTTCCCTCTAGGTCATGAGAACTCTCACCTCGTACGTGTCTGGCACACGTGGACACGTTTTCCAACAGCGGGGAGGAGACTCAGTGCCCTCTGCACCTGCGGGACGCTGGGCTACAAAGAAAACCGCCAAGCGAGGGGCTTGCTCAAGGTCTGGGGTCAGCAGAGTGAGGTGCGGCAACTTTGTCTTCAGACCCGGTTCTCAGGCCTGCGTTGACTTCCCTGGGTTCTCGGCACCTTTGAGCCCAGCGACCCCTTCTGCTCTAACGAAACAGAAACAATTTTATCTGTGGGGCCAACAGGTGGCATAGTGGTTCAGGTACTGGACTCCCACATGGCCTACTGCAGTTCAAGTCCCAGACCTGGTAGCTTGAAAATCATGCTGGGCACCTGTCTGTACATGCCCAAAATCCTAGGAGGAGAGTGGAAGAGAAGGGATTGCAGCATGGCCATCCCCTTGAGGGGTGATTTCTCACTTTCTCTCTCATTGTCTCTCTCTGGGGAGTGCATGTACCCAGTGGTTTAAAAAAAAAATTGTATTTTGTGATTACATTGGTATAAACACAAATATAATCTAGGCTGCATTGATGAGTCCATACTCATTATTTTTAAAAATTCTTTATTTAATTCCATTTAATAGTATTATTATTAAATTTAACCAAAGAGAGACAGAGAGAGAAAGGGAAAGCGAGAAAGCAAGCTGCCAGGTCTGGGACTCGAACCACGGTCGGCCATGTGGGAATCCAGCACCTTTAATCACCATGCCACCTGCTGTCCCCCATACTCATTATTATCATATTCATCTTTTTCTTTGGATTTTAAAGGAAGCCAGAATGGAAAGGTCACCACGGCCCCTCCATGTGCCGTGAGTGCTGGCCAGGGCTGCTGCACCTGAGGGGCCAGCGGGCCCTGGGCTGCCTCTTCTCATTAAGCATGACCCATACACACCGCCTGTTTTCCACGTGCCCGCACTCATGGAGGGAGGCTAGATTACCGGGAAGAAAGAGGTAGGTGATTAATAATGTAAACCCCTGCGTGCCCCAGACCTCCATCTGGGAAACACAAAAGCTACGCTTGATCTCAGAAGCAGCCAAGGAGTCAGAGCGCAGGCCCCCGGGGGACTTCATGCTTTTAAGTATCACCCCCCTTGGTCCCCAACTCCTGCCCGCCCTGACGAGCCCAGCGAGATCTGGCTCGCAGCTCGAGTCTGGAGCTCTAACAGAGAGCCCTCTCGTCCTTGCTCATGAGTCCCCATGAGTCCTCAGAAGGGCTCGCTCCAGAGGTCCAGGGGTATGTGTGACCGTGGACAGCTCCAAGGTCCCAGATGACGGTGCTGGGACCTCAATGAAGAGGCCCAGTCACTCTTCTGTGGGAGCCTTTGATGGCCCCAAGTAATGGCTCCTACAGCTCTATGACGTCGAGGGTCTCCAGAGCCACCATCTGTCCTTCTGCTGTCAGGGAAGACGCGACTGAAGCAGAGGTGGCAAACGTGACTGCCCGTGCTCTTGGCCCTCTGCCGTACGGGGCAGACACCCACTCCGTCACCCACTGCGTCTGCCAAGGCTGCAGTCACGATGCTGCTGGAGCAGGGCTCTGGGCCGCCTGCAAGTCCCCGCGAGTCGCCAGTGGAGGCCCTGTGGCCGTTCCTGATCCCAGCCATTCACTGTCTTTTCGTAACTTGAAGGAAGCGTCCCAGCCCAAACCTACAGAACCGCACGCGGGAAGCCTCGTGGCCGACTGTGGGTGCAAGTTCCCAGTCGACCTAAAAACATGGTAGGTGTGCGTGTGCCCAGCCCCGACGTGTCAGAGGGCTCGGGCAGAGGAGCTGTGGCATCCTCAGACGGCCTGTCTCTCCCCGCTCTGTCTCATGTATACACTTGCCATCTCTTTCATTAATAAACTTGAAAAAAGAAACATTGGAGCCAGCAGTTGGCGTGGATCCCACGTGAGCAACTCTGCAGTTTGAGTCTTAGACCCAGGGGCCTGAGAATCACGCTGGGCGTGTGTGCGTGCGAGGAGACAGGAGGAGAGGAGATTGTGGGGTGGGTGGCCATCCCCCCGTAGGGGTGATTTCTCACTCCCTCTCTCTGTCTCTGGTAAGTGCTTGCACCCTATAGCAAAAAAAAAAAAAAAAAAAATTACTAAAAAATCCAAGTAGCACTGGACACGTTTAGCTCTTGACATGGTAATGAACATATGCATGTGTGTGTTTGCACATGTGCATGCATGTGTGTGCATATACACCCATGCACAGTCGCACACCTCAGGCAGGCCTTTCGTCAGTGAGGGTGGTGCCGCCGGATTCTGACAGGCTGAGCCGTCCAGCCCGGGCGTGCGGCCCGCTCCGCTGGGTGATGTTAGCGCAGTGACAGGCTGGCTAACGATGCGTTTCTCACACA
>NW_006203729.1:199570-205002 GCF_000334495.1 Tupaia belangeri chinensis | reverse complement strand
CACGGCCCCTGCTTTATAAAGGCAGAAAGCGAGGCTGGGCGGGTGTAAATATTTAACCCAGAACATAACAGCTGACAAATGGCAGAGCTGGGACCTGAATCCAGACTGACTCGCCAAGCCCAGAGCACAGTTTAATGGATTCGAGAATTCTAGTAGGGATAAACCCTTAAATTAATGATGAAGAATCGACTGGAATTCCCGGCAATGGGGAGCCGGAGAACCGGGCCGCCCCGCCCCAGAACCGCATCATGCGCCTGCCTGGGGAGACTGAGATCTTAATTCGTTCTCCCATCAAAGCCTCGGGCTGCTGTGTGAAAGCTTCCAAGGAAAGGCCAGCCTGCTGTCCCTCCAGGGCAGTCTTCCCCTCATGGCTCTTGGCTGCCTGCCGGCTGGCTGCCTAAAGCACCCTGCAGGGTGGGGGCAGGGGTCAGTTCTCAGAGCGGCCTCTGCTCAGCTGTTGGCCCCCTTAACCGTAAGGGTTCAGAGCAGGAGAACTCACCACTCCTCATTTCCTACCGGTCTCCTCCCACAGAAAACCTTCAGGCCTGCAAGTCATGCACCCCAAGAGGTTGGAACAAACCGGGTGGGAAAAGGTCTAGCAAGAATCAGTGCCACCTGGGATGGGCGGCCACAGAGGTGAGATTCGGTGTCACAGGTGGCCCCTGCAGGAGAGCAGACACCGACGGTGGAGCTGCAGAGCGCCTTATCCTGTTCCTCCCGCCCTTTCACCTCGGCATCGCGGCATCGCGTCCTCTCTGTCCTTCCTCTCTGGCTCACACCTCCAGGATACAACCCCATCTCTGGTATCGCCCTCCCACCATGAGGATCAGCCCGACCACTTCGGGAGGGCCGGGGAGGTGACTGCCGCTCATTGTGCACCTACTACGTGCTAAGAATGTTCTGCATCTTAGTGCAGCTTCAGCTCTGCAAGTTGGTTGTACAGTCTGGATTTTACTGTGGAGCGAAGGAAGGCTGAAGAATAAAACAATTTGCTCGGGGTCACACAGTGAGGAGGACCTGGGACCCCCCCTGCCCTGTACTTGCCTCACACCTCCTCACAGCCCGTCTGGCTGAGCATAAGTCAGAGGCAGCCCTGGTGAGTGTCCCTACCTGGGGAGACTGCCCTTCAGAGGGTTCTCCATGACATCAGGGTCACCCACGGGGCTCATTCAGCAGACCTTCCCTCCTCTGACTCAGAGTCAGGAGGTGCGGGGCTCCTGAGGCCCCAGGACTTGCTCCCAGGTGATGCTACCATGGGGAGGGAGCGGGGAAGGGGGGCGCCACTTCCAGAACCCCTACTCCGAGGGGTTGAGTCTCTAGGGGTGGAGTTTCAAGCTTACAGCAGGAAAATATTTGGGCCTCAGGGATGTTTCCAGAGATCCTGAAAGGACACCAAGCAGGCACTGCCTCCTCTGCAGGCAGGGTGCTTTGCTGAAGTCTCCCATATTCCTCCGGGAGAGCCAGAAAACATGCTCCGTGACTTGCTTTTGAGGGGATGGCCACGCCCACCCTGCCCAGGGCTGGAGCTGCCCACCTCAGTGGGAGTGGAGAGCAGCCCAGCTGAGCCCTGTGCCCTCAGGGTCTAGTCTGACCGGGCTGACAGGTGCGGCCCAGTCAGCAGCTGCCCCTCCCAGTAAGCCCCCCACAGCTCTAAGAGGGTCAAAAGGCCTACCGCCTGCCTGCCCGCCATGCTGGCTGAGGTCTGGGGAGGCTGCTGCCCATCTGACACCGCAGCAAGGCTGCCCCACGCTCATCCAGCATCCAGGGACACTCCTCCCAGGAGGTGAGAAACCCTGGTATGGGGGACAGCGGCTGCAGACCACAGGATCTCAAACGCCAGCCCCTGCCCACACTCGGGAGGGCCGATGTCCCCTGGGGTACTGGCCTGTGGTTTTATGGCTGGCTTCCAACAAGGACTCGGTGCAGCTCGGAAAGGCTTCGGAGGCCTCCTGGTAGAAGGGAGGCAGTGGCGCCCGGAGGCCGTCCATGAGCCCTCCGGAAGAGCTGGCCCAGGCTAATCTTCACGCCCAGTGTGAGGCCCCTTCCTGTAATCTTCACACCAAATTCGACGCTGTCATTGGTAGCCAATGAGGAGACAGAAGACCAGAAAGGCCCCCAGCCAGTCATCAGCAGAACCAGGACTGACCCAGGTTCTAAAGCCTTCCCACGAGACCATGCGGCCTCCACTGACACGGCGAAGGGGCTTCAACCGGAAATTGCCGGGCACTGAAAGGAGGCCGGGCAAAACTACCAGAGCAGCCTCAGCGAAGTCCCTCTCTCTTCCAGCACTCTCTTCTTTCTATTAATTCATCCTCCAGTAAACATTGGAAGGACACTGCTTATCTTTTTATTTTATTGATTAATTTATTTTGAGAGATTTTTTGCTATGGGGTGGGTGCACTTGCTGGAGAGACAGGGAGAGGAGAGGGAGAAAGTCAGAAATCACCCCCAGGGGGTTGGCCTTGCTGCACTCCCTTCTCCTCCATTCTCCTCTTATGATTTTGAATATGCATGCACATGTGCCCAGTGTGAATTTCAAGCCACAGGGCCTGGAGCTTGAACCACAGTCGGCCGTGTGGGAGTCCAACCCCAGTCCAACACCTTAACCACGATGCCGCATACTGGCTCCACCACCTGTCTTCTATTTATTTATTTATTTGGAGAGGTTTTTGCTATAGGGCATGTGCGCTCGCCAGAAAGACAGAGAGAAAACAGAGACAGAAAGTGAGAAATCACTCCCTAGGGGGGATGGCCACGCCGTAATCCCTTCTTCTCCATTCTCCTCTCGGGATCCTGGGCACACACACACACACACACACACACACGCCCAGAGTGGGTTCAAGCCGCCGGGTCCAGGACTCGAACTGTGGTCTACTACGTGGGAGTTCAGCGACATAGCCATTACTCCAACTGCTGGTCCTGCCACCACCTGTCTTTTAGGTAGCCCTCCCCCACTTCAGTCACTGCTCCATCTCTCTGCAAAGCTCCCTAAGACTGTGCCAGTGTGAGGCGTGTGGGAGGTGGGGCGCTGTCCCTGGAATGGGCGGGCGTATGTCCTTGAAGGTGCTGGGTGGAGAGTGGGGCTGTTCTGGCTTCCTCCTCCTGTGTCTTTCTATTCCTCCCCAGGAGTGGCCCGTCTACAGCAGGCAGGGGTGAGGCCGTGGAGAAGCCAGGCCGAGTGCACGCAGAGGCCTGGGCCCTGCACGCCAGGAGCCCGGCCAGCCCTGACCGGGATGTGGTGTTGTCCAGACTTCCCTCTCCGAAGCACGGTTCCTCTCAAGGCTATGTCCTTGGATCTGAAAGAAGCCAGCATGGGTGGAAACCCCACAGCGAGGCACTGCATCTCCCTTACGTGGACGAAGCAGGAGGGAGGGCGTCCTCATTCTTCAGAGGAGGACACCGAGGCCGAGGGGGCAAAGGCCTTACCTAAGGCACTCAGCATATGTCCGGCTAGAGCAGAAACCCGAGAAAGGGGTTGGGGAGCTCGGCCTGCCCCCCTTATCTTGAGGAGCACGGGGGTGGGGAGGGCAGGGGCCACTCGCAGCAGTGACCCGCCTTTTGTGCCTTGGTACCCTGGGGAGTGTCCAGTCAGCCAGCCCGAGGGATGGGTGAGCCAGCTCCCGCCCACGCCGGGTCAGCACGTGGGAGGGGCGTGATCACCAAACCCACACGTTCCAGAGTGATGCACGTCACCAGGAGCCCCCATGCCGTCACTCATCACAGAGAAGGACCACTGGGCCCACCCTTGATGAGGCAGCCCGGGGGCTTCATGGAGGAGGTGGGATTTCAGAAGTGCTGGGCTCGGGGGCCAGGTCCGAGAGGTGTTGAAAGGGGGTTTGGATCCAGCTTGGTTTCTAACTGGGCGGTGTTCCCCATTTGTGCTGGCCGACTGTCCCCAGTCGTAGAGTTTCACCTTTGAAACGAGCGAAACCCCTCCTCGTGGGTGGCTGTGACAGTGGACTGAGATAAAGAATGTGGAGCACGCGCTGGCCCCGGGGCACGGAGGCTTGGTGGCGCCGGTGAGCTGGAGGAGAAATGGGCTGTCCCGTGGAAGCCAAGGGAGAAGGCTTCAACTCAGACCTGAGAAGGGGCAGGTTCAGGGACCAGCAGTTAGCATAATGGCTACATTTCTGGACTCCCATGCAGTTGACTGTGGTTCAAGTCCGGGACCCGGTGGCTTAACCTCACTCCAGGCGCGTGTGCGTGCATGCCCAAGATCCTGAGAGGAGAATGGAGGAGAAGGGATTGTGGCGTGGCCATCCCCCCTGGGGGTGATTCTCTCTCTGTCTCTCTGGTGAGCACACACGCCCTATAGCAAAAACCTCTCTTTAAAAAAAAAAAAGAAGCTTTTGAAGCAGACAGAACAACAACCAGGAACATCTAGTCAGGGGTATTTGCTTGACTATGTAGGTGTGGTATTCACGGTTTAATAGCAGCTCCTACTAGTTTAAAAGAATGCGGTTGAGGACCAGCAGTTGGCGTGATGGCTGTGTTGCTGGACTCCCATGTAGGCAACCATGGATGGAGTCCCAGACCTGATGGCTTAAACTCACGCCGAGCATGTGTGTGTGCGTGCCCAAGGGACTGTGGCATGGCCATCCCCCTGGGGGTGATTTCTCACTTTCCGTCTCTGCCTTTCTGGTGAGCACACAGGCCCTACAACAACAACAAAAGAAAAAGAAAAAAGAAGGGGCAGGCTCAACTCGCCCTGTTTTTTTGTTTTGCTTTGTTTTGTTTTAATGCTAACTTACGTTTTCCATGAGAGATTGAGAGGCGGGAGGGTGGAGCACCCCCAGCAGGTTCTCCATACCGCAACCCACCCCAGCCTAAGCCAGCTCAGAGCATGGGCACGTGAATGAGTGTGGGTGCCCCGTGTGTGCAGGGAGGCCACGGGATTAGAACCAGAGGCCCCTCTCAGGTGGGTCCAGTTGTGTTCCTGCTCTGTCCCCCTCTGCCCTAGAGTCATTAGAAGAGAACCCCAGGAGTTCGCAGGCAGTCTCCTGGGACTCATGGAAGCCTGCCCTGCCAGGCCACGTAAGGGTGGAGTTTCCCGAGCGACTCACTGTGACTTACTGCCCTGTGGCTTCTCCTAGGGAAGGGTGAGAACTTGCACCCGGCTGCAGACCTTTGGCACTGCTGCCCACTCCGTGTTCCCTGCAGCAGCTTTGGGATGCACCGGGGTGACCTGTCACAGCAGGGATATGTCTGCTAGCCCAGAGTATGTCAGCACGGCTGAGAAGCAGCAGCTTCACAGCACAGCCCCGTGTCCCGTGCTGCGGTTGCTTTTCCAGGTCGCCTGCCTCACTGAAATCCCTGCCAGCCTCTGACCACACACCCCTCCACGGTGCAGGCTTCCTGGCCCACAGTGCCAACCCCGCCACACACACCTCCACGACACAGACTTCCTGGCCCTCAGCGGCAGCCCCCGGACA
>NW_006203729.1:175371-199512 GCF_000334495.1 Tupaia belangeri chinensis | reverse complement strand
CACCCCCGCCCCACACACCTCCACGACACAGACTTCCTGGCCCTCAGTGCCAGCCCCTGACCACACACCCCTCCACGACACAGACTTCCTGGCCCTCAGTGCCAGCCCCTGACCACACACCCCTCCACCTGGCTCTCAGCACAGCTGAGCTTGCCCCTGACTGCTCCGAAGACAGGAGGCAAAAGAAATCAGAGTTGCCCTTTCTCCGAGAAGGCATAGAAATGACATCACCCATTAAGCAAGAACCCCTGCAAGGAGCAGTTACCTTAAGACCTGTCCTACTCCCAGAGCACAATTCAGCGGAGAGTGCAGAGAAAATCACAGAACAGGTTATTAAGGATCAAAAGGAAAGTCCCAGACACTAAGCTCTGGAGCCCTTTGAAGTCGATGGATCACTGGAGCCTGGGGCGTGGCAGGGAGGGCTTCCTGGCAGATGTGAGGGTTGAGCTGGGCATTGGGTAAGAAGGATTATTTTATTTTATTTTATTTGAGAGGTTTTTGCTATAGGGCACATGCACTCGGCAGAAAGTCAGAGAGAGACAGAGAGACAGAAAGTGAGAAACCACCCCCCGGGGAGATAACCACACTGCAACCCCTTCTCCTCCATTCTCCTCTCGGGATCCTGGGGACCCACGCACACACGCCCGGTGTGAGTTTAAGGCACCAGGTCTGGGACTCGAACTGTGGTGGACTACATAGGTGTCCAGTGACATAGCCACTATGCCAACTGCTGTTCCCAAAGGTAAGAACGATTTTACTAAGAGAGAGAGACGGGAAGGGTTTTCTTTGCAGAAGGAGGGGCTGGCAAGAGACCAGGGGTGGACAGTGCAAGGTGTTCGGAGGCAAGGAGGCCAGTCTGAGACGGGCACCCGCACACCTGGGGAGCAGAGGCAGATGACGTGGTTGAAACCAGCCCAGCAGTTCCGTGGCGGTGGTGAGGGGCGACCTGTGGCAGGAGACTTTGGGCCCAGCTGATTGCAGGGACAGCAGGAAGCCACAGCAGGCTGTGGAGTGGGGGCGTGTCCTGCTAAAGTTTGGTGGAGTGTGCGGGGTGGACTGTGGGATGGGCAGTGGCACCACAAAGTGATGGAGACGAGGATCCAAACCACAGAGGCAACTGGGGGCACTGAGTGGCAAGCTTCCACTGGAGGGAGACACAGGGCTGGCAGGTGGTGTGTTGGTTAAGGTGCTAGACTCCCACATGGCTGACTATGGTTCAAGTCCTGAACCTGGAAGCTTGAAACTCACGCTAGGCATCTATGCGCGCACGCCCAAAATCCCAAGAAAGGACTGTGGCATGGCCACACCCCTGGGAGGGGTGACTTCTCACTTTCCCTCCTCTGTCTCTCTCTGGCAAGTGCATGCACCTTATGGCAAAAACCTATGAAAGAAAAAAAGGCTGGTGCTGCCAGGATGACTGTTGGGGGTGGGAGGAGGGCAGAGGAGAGGAGGCCTTACAGCTCTGCAGTCAGAGAACCAGGAAAGAACACAGGCAAGGGCAGGGGGGGACTGAGCTTTCTGGGAAATGGACAGGAAATGTCGTGGGCAAACCCCACTAAGGAATAGGGAGAAGGACCTGGAGAGTGAACAGGCCTGAGAAGGTTCTCCCAGAACCTAGAGAGACAAAAAGCGGCAAATCAGGTGCCGGGGAAGCCTCCGGTCACACGCCCTCCCGCTCCTCCTCCCAGACCCTCTCCTTCCCCACCCTTCAATCATGAGGCTGCACCCCAGAAACAGCCCCGCGACTGCCCTGCCCACCCATCCTTTAATGATCTCATTCCCAAACAGTCGGGGCCATGCAAGCAACTGAACAGTGAAAAGGTTAATTCCATTTATTTACTTTTTAAAAGATGGATGCGAAAGGGAGACGTTCAAACAGCTGGGCAGACCAATGGGAAGCTAATGTTGCCGCTAAACTGAATTTCGAAGGAACGTGGCATCCGTCGTTCAGGTTGCTAGTGCTCTGCGTCTCACAGATTGGTTATCTAAGTGAATGACCCATGTAGTAGGATCATTTAGAAACAGAGAGGGCCACGCAGGAGCGTGATGGTAACGAACACCGTTCACTTGAAGGATCACTGCCCATTTAGTTTGTCAGTGCGCGCGGCGTCTTCAAAACTGCACGGAAAGTGTGTTCATGATGGGCTTCAACATCTTTTGTGCCAAAATAAACTTGTACTTTAATTTTATGTTTCCATGAACATTTTGAGATCCCCTCATATTAGGTCAACAGAGCTAGTCCCAGTAATCAAGGATTAGAACTACAGATGGGGATTGCTTCCTAGCATGGGGCTGGGTGGCTCCTCTACCTTTTTTTATTTTCCAGAGAGAGACAAAAGAGCTCCCACTGGAGAGAGACAATGAGAGACAGAGAGACGGAAAGCAACAAACCACACCCAGGAGGGATGGCTACACTGCAATCCCTTCTCCTCCATTCTCGTCTCGGGATTTTGGGCACACACACACACACGCACATGCACACACACACACACACACACACACAACACCATGATTGCCAAGCTGGCAGATCTGGGACTTGAACCATGTTCAGCCTAGTGGGAGCCCAGCGCCTTAGCCACCAGGCCACCTCTGACGCTATGTCCCTCTACCTGTAAGTCATCTATCATATCACTACCAACCAAAAGGAGTCAGGAACCCAGCATCTCCCCACCTCACCCCCCACACGCTCGTTTCTGTGGTTTGGGATCTAGAAATCTCTTCTGGGTAGACTGCTGGCTGTCGTGTTGTGGGAGTGTGCAGAGAGGGAAGGTGACGTAGTGTAGTCTGGCCTCACCAGCCGTGCCATCGAGAGAGCCACAGAAACACACACAGCTCCCAGAGTCGGCCGTCCTCCAGTTGCAACAGGGACCGGAGTCACCAAACACCAATGTGAAATGCGGGCCTGGGATCTGCGAGATAAATTAGCTCCCCGAAGGATGGTAGTGCGGCAGCACTGTGAGTGCGTGGAGAAGCGCTGTCCACCCGGCCATTCAGAGTGGCCTGCCCTGCTCTTCTCCCAGCTGCCTCTGATCTGCGCCATTCCTTGCTGTCTCCTCTCCCGCCCTCAGAATGACTCTATGACATAATCGCTACTATTATCCCTTTGTTAGGGTTGAGGAAACTGAGGCACAGAGACGTTATGTAGTGGTTCAAAGTCCAGAGTCTGGTAACAGACCTGGAAAAGAATCTTGCTTTCTATTCTTACTGTGCGACCTTGGCAAGTAACTTAACCTCTCTGAGCTTCTTCTTCTTTTTTTTTTGAAATTTGTTACAGGGTGCATGTACTAATGGAAACTTGTGTTCAGAAAGTCTCAACGGTCGGCCCAAAGTCACACAAGTCGTCGGCCTGCCTGGGTCTTCCACAGGCCACTCATCGTGCCACGCGAAGGGCCAGCCTTTCCCTTAGTCAGAAAGCCTTTCTTTCTCCTTCGGCTGTACTGGTTGAAGGGAGGGCTTAGCGACATTTCTCTACAGAAGGGCTGTCCCCTCATGGTGGGTGGGGCTGGATCCTGAGATGACCATGACTAGTTCTCGAGTGTCCGCTGCACACCCAGCTCTCTACGGGCACTCCGCGCCTATTACAGTCCCCACGGCAACCCCACTGATAGGTGGGAACACTGAGGCACAGAGGGCTCACAGAGAATTGGAGCGAGCACCTGCTAACGGCTCTGTGCAAATAGCCGAGTGTGTTGGTGTCCTGCTCTCGGCTACCACATGGGGAGGTGGGAAGAACATAGATTACACAAGTTCCATGATAGTCAAAAGGCTCAACTGAAAAACGTGGGCAGATGGCAATGGAAGCGAGTAGACTCGTAAAGTGAGGCCGTGGCTGTTGCAGGGCCGAGTGGGGCCAGGGATGGTACAGGTCCTCCTGCACAAGCAGGAATTGATCTCGGACACAGGCAAAGGGCCAGCTGCCTGCGATGAACCCTAGGCAGGGCCCGCACTGCCCCTTGAGCCACAGAGTGTGGGTGAACAGCCAGAGGCGGACCTGAGATCCAGGGCCAAACCCAGCGCTGGGTCAGGAACCATGCTGGGAACTCCAGACCAGAGCTGAGCACCCCGGCCTCCGTGCATGATGCTGCGGGTTCTGCCTCGGTCACTGGGACAGAACTGCAGGAGGGTCTCTGCAGTGGGTGGGAAGTAAGGAGAGAGAGCAGGGTGGGCTGGAATCCACAGTGGCCTGAACACAGGAAGTGGGGGAGAATTGGTGTGTTGACCACCTGTGAGGTGTCTCGGAGCTCCAGATTTCTAGCCAACATTTTTATTAATGCCCTTAGGACTGCCCAGACTTTATCGGGGTTGGCGATTTCATGGAAATGCTCAAAACTGTGCCCAAAAAGCAGGTGGGGAGGAATAGTCCCAAGTTCTCTACAAAAGAATTGGGCTCAGCAAGGCTGAATGCAAAGCCATGCCCTTGGCTTCCAGATCTTACTGCAGAAGGTGGCCTGAGAGAGAGGTTTGCAGGACACTTCACACGAGGACGTGGCCACTTGGCCACAAGTTCCTGAGGAACTTAGAGTGTAATATGACACAGCTGCTGGAAAAGCCATCGCAGATTTCGACCGCATTCCTAGAAGCATGATGTGTAGGTCAAACGAGGTGAGGGCTCCACTGCCCAGAGTCTTCATCAGGGTTTTGTGTCCAGCTGGTGACTAGCAGTAGCAGCCTCGGGGCTCGATCCAGTTGGTACACACATACAGTTTGGCCCACACAATGCTTGGGGGGGGGCCACAAAAGTTGCAAAAAAAAAAAATCTGCTAAAAATCAAAAGTTTTCAAAGGGAGACTTAGATTTTCAAGAGCTTTTGAAAAGTCTCGACGGTCTGGCTCCATCCTCCACACCTGGCTGGATCTGAGTGGCATCTGCTGCTTTAGATCAAGCACTCGCTTGCCAGTTTCTCGATCCAGTTGGTCCACACATACGGTTGGGCCCACACAATGCTGGGGGGGGGGCCACAAAAGTTGCAAAAAAAAAAAATCTGCTAAAAATCAAAAGTTTTCAAAGGGAGACTTAGATTTTCAAGAGCTTTTGAAAAGTCTCGACGGTCTGGCTCCATCCTCCACACCTGGCTGGATCTGAGTGGCATCTGCTGCTTTAGATCAAGCACTCGCTTGCCAGTTTGCCACGGCACCCACCACCCCTGTAAAAACCCAGGAGCGAGGCTGAGTGCTGCTGCCTTTCATCACTGAATTTGCAGAGAGAACCTCTCTCTATAAAAAGTGGGGAGTGACAGCGAGGCGGCTGTGGGGCATTACTGCCTGCGGCCTGCTCGGAGTATTTTCCTCTCTAGTGTCTGTAGGAGTCTGAAGTTGCAGTCCCCGAGTTCAGCACACATTGAGGAAGAGCCACAGGATGCAGGAAGGTCTTGTGGGGAAGCGTTAGAGCTGCTGTAGATGTTTAATTTGGAGAAGAAAAGGCCCAGAGGATGCACGGTTAGAGGGGCTGTCAGAGAGCAGAGGGAACAGCCTGCGGAGTACGTCAACATGCAGGCCGGGTGAGGAGAGTTCTGGAAGGGATGAGGTTTTGAACAACCAAGCTCTCTGTCCAGTGAATGGAGAACTGGAAGACATGGAGCAGAGGCTGCTGGGAAGTGGGGTCACTTAGAGACTAAGGAGGGCAGGTACACATAGTAGGAATTCTAGTCCCCCCGTACGCACCGTGGCCTTGAACAAGTGACTTGACTTAATGTCTGCAAAGTGCACATTAAAATCATGCTACCTTGGGACCGACAGGTGGTACGGTGGTTAAAGTGCTGGACTCCCACATGGCCAACTGCGGTTCGAGTCTCAGACTCGGCAGCTTGAAAATCACGCTGGGTGCTTGCACATGTGTGCTCAAGAACCCAAGAGAGATATGGGGGAGAAGGAATTGTGGCATGGCCATCCCCCTGTGAGGTGTGATTTCTCACTTTCCCTCTTACTGTCTCTCTGTGTCTCTCCAGTGAGCACATGTACCCTACAGTAAAAATAAATAAATAAATAAGGAATTTTGTGGTTTGTTGTTGTTCTTAGTTGTTTTGTTTGTTTTGTTTTTCCTATAGGGCTCATGCACTCACCAAAAAGAGACGGGGACAAAGTGAGAGGTCACCCCCAGGGGGGATGGCCATGCCATAATCCTTTCTGTCCATTCCCCTCTGGGGATTTTTAGCATGCATACACACATGCGCTGCATGATTTTCAAGTCGCCAGGTCCGGAACTCAAACCACAGAGTCAACCGTGTGGTTGCCTTAACCTCCCCGTCACCTGCTGGGCCAGAATCGTTCTACCTTTTAGAGATGTGGCAAGGATAAAATTAAAGAGTTGAGCAAATCACTTTGCATACTTTTGGCAGGTGCTAAACATTCAATAAATGTTTTCTATTATGTACAATCCGGCGAAAGGTGGGATCATTTATCCCTTGGAGCATTGCCAAGTCCAAGTTCTGTGATTTTTATGCCTTACTCTTCTCCATTTCCTCCCTCTAAGAAGTTGTTGAAAAGAAAGAAAACAAGTGAATTTCAATCTCATTTTCATTGATTGCTTCTCTCCCACTCCCACTAAGGCACCTCTAACTCAGGAGATGGCCAGGAGCGAGCTCTGTGAGCTACGGATTGCTTTTCACTCCTTCTGTGATCCCTTCTTGCTCCAAACGTCCTGGAAGTCTGCTCAGGTTTGCAGAAGATAGGCTCATTGAAAATGCTTGCTCACCTCCATCGCGAAGAACTTAAAGCTGATTGCTCTGAGACCTTTTATCAGCAGTGATGGCACCGATGGGCTGACTCCAGTTCCAGTTCAATCAGTCTCTTATGAAATACGAGTGCAAAGTGCTAAGCCCTTAAATTGAGACAGAGGCCTCTTCCTCCAAGACGGAGATAAATATTGGGACCAGCAAGTGGTACACTGTTTACATGACTCCACTCCCACATGGCCAATTGTGGTTTGAATCCCAGACCTGGTGGCTTGAAAATCACACCAGGTGCATGTACGTGCATGCCCAAGACCCTGGGAGGAGAATGGAGGAGAAAGGATTGTGGCATGGCCATCTCCCCTCGGGGGAGAGAGGGGAGGAAAATGATTTCTCACTTTCCCTCTCACTGCCTGTCTCTCTCTCCGGGGAGTGCATGCGCTCTATGGCCAGACCTTTCTAAAAAAAGAAAAGGAAAGGATGGGACAGATGTGTGCTGGCTATATGGGTTGCTAGATTTGTGGGGTTTATGGCTACATTTTGGTGGAGAAGGTCTCATTGTGAGAGGAACTCAGGTTAGTTCTTTTCCTAGCAGAAGCTGGTTGTGGCAGACACTGTAATCCGGCGAAAGGTGGGATCATTTATCCCTTGGAGCATTGCCAAGTCCAAGTTCTGTGATTTTTATGCCTTACTCTTCTCCATTTCCTCCCTCTAAGAAGTTGTTGAAAAGAAAGAAAACAAGTGAATTTCAATCTCATTTTCATTGATTGCTTCTCTCCCACTCCCACTAAGGCACCTCTAACTCAGGAGATGGCCAGGAGCGAGCTCTGTGAGCTACGGATTGCTTTTCACTCCTTCTGTGATCCCTTCTTGCTCCAAACGTCCTGGAAGTCTGCTCAGGTTTGCAGAAGATAGGCTCATTGAAAATGCTTGCTCACCTCCATCGCGAAGAACTTAAAGCTGATTGCTCTGAGACCTTTTATCAGCAGTGATGGCACCGATGGGCTGACTCCAGTTCCAGTTCAATCAGTCTCTTATGAAATACGAGTGCAAAGTGCTAAGCCCTTAAATTGAGACAGAGGCCTCTTCCTCCAAGACGGAGATAAATATTGGGACCAGCAAGTGGTACACTGTTTACATGACTCCACTCCCACATGGCCAATTGTGGTTTGAATCCCAGACCTGGTGGCTTGAAAATCACACCAGGTGCATGTACGTGCATGCCCAAGACCCTGGGAGGAGAATGGAGGAGAAAGGATTGTGGCATGGCCATCTCCCCTCGGGGGAGAGAGGGGAGGAAAATGATTTCTCACTTTCCCTCTCACTGCCTGTCTCTCTCTCCGGGGAGTGCATGCGCTCTATGGCCAGACCTTTCTAAAAAAAGAAAAGGAAAGGATGGGACAGATGTGTGCTGGCTATATGGGTTGCTAGATTTGTGGGGTTTATGGCTACATTTTGGTGGAGAAGGTCTCATTGTGAGAGGAACTCAGGTTAGTTCTTTTCCTAGCAGAAGCTGGTTGTGGCAGACACTGTAAAATACACACTTCTTCTTCCTTACCAGCCAAAATTCTGTTTTGTCCAGGACAGCCTCACGCACAGTTAACCTCCTTGGTCCAGCCAGCTCAGGCCAACAAAACATAGACAGATTTCTTATTACATAAGAATGATAAGCCTCTTACTTATAGAAGTCACGATTTAGCAAGCGTTCTGTTACTTCCAGCCAAACAGAATCCTACCTAATTCATAGGACAACTACTTACCAGGTGTTTCCATTCATTTTCACTATGTAACAAGTATTCCCAAACATAGTGGCTTAAAACAGTCATTTTATTATTTCTAAGCGACAGAGCTCAGCAAGATCAATCTTCTGGTCTCTGCTGGGGTCTTTTGTAGTCACAGTTAGGAAGTCCAAGATGGGGACCAGCAGATGGAATGATAGTTACGTCCCTGGGACTCCCACGTAGTTGACTACGGTCTGAGTCCCCACTCATGCCAGGTGCATGTGTGTGCGTGCCCAAGATCCCGAGAGGAGAATGGAGGAGAAAGGACTGCAGTATAGCCATCTCCCCTAGAAGATGATTTCTTGCTTTCTGTCTCTCTTTCTCTCTCTGTCCCTCTGGCAAGCACATGTGCCCTATAGCAAAAATCTCTTTAAAAAAAAAAAAAAGAAGAAGAAAAGAAAGAAAAAAGTCCAAGACGGCTTCGCTCAAGTCCTTGGCATGTGGACAGAGACAGCTGAAGTCCAGGACCTCTCTCTCCACATGTTCTGTCTGCATGGCCAGCCTTGTCAAACGGCAGCTGGATCCCAAGAGCAAGATTCCCAAGAGAACACACTGCAATGTGCACACACATAGCTGCCTTTGCTAACGCCCCACAGTCACTGTGGGGGACTCCCCAGGGCCACCCGGCTACACCGTACAGCGATACACCCTTTCTGCGCAGGGCAGGGCTGTACAGCCCCAAGCCCTCTCTAGACTTCGGAGTCTTTTCCGGTACACTCCGTGATGTCATTCTCCTTTCCTGTCTTGCTCATTTCCTTTGTTCTCACCCTGTAGCGACTCCTCCCCGGAAACAATACAAATAAAAGGCAAAAAATGTGGGTGTGTTCCAACCAAGTTTCTAAAAAAGCATCTCGATGAACTAGGATCAAAGCCTTTTAATGTTACGAACTGGTAGCCTACAGACATGTTTTCATTGGGGCACTTTTATTTATTTATTTATTTTTTGATGGCCAGAGGCTTACCAGAAGGAAACAGACAGACAGACAGAGGGAAGAGGGAGAAAGCCTCCTCCAGGGCGGTGTTGTCATGCTGCAAACCCTTCTCCATTTCTCCATCCTGTCGGGATTCGGGGCACACACGTACACGAGCCCGCTGTGTTTTCTGAGCCCCCAGGACTTGGACTGAGACCATGGTTGGCCGTGTGGGATCCAGCTCACCTTAGCTGTGCCCAGGGCACCATGTATATGTTGCCCGTCTGTCTTAGCTTTTGCTAAAGGGCACGTGCACTTGCCAGAGAGAGTCAGAGAGGGAGGGAAAGTGAGAAATTGTCCCCCAGAGGGATGGCCATACTGCAATCCCTTCCCCTCCATTCTTCTCTTAGGATTTTGGGCACACATGCATACATGCCTGGTATAATTTTCTTTTCTTTCTTTCTTTCTTTCTTTTTTGTTTTTTAAGAGAGAGGTTTGTTTGGGTTTTTTTGTGTGTGTGTGTGTGTGATAGGGCACACATGCTCACCAGAGAGAGACAGAGACAGAAAGTAAGAAATCAATCCCTGGTGGGATGGCCACACTGCAGTCCCTTCTCCATTCTCTTCTCAGGATTTTTGGCACGCACGCACACACACACACACACACATTTTTTTAGTTTCACGCCTCCGGGTCCAGCACTCAACCCGCGGTCAGCCACGTGGGAGTCCAGTAACATAATCATTATGCCACCTGCTGATCCCCCCGACCTGATTTTCAAGCTCCCAGGTCCGGAACTCAAACCACAGTCAGCCATGTGGGATCCAGAGCCTTAACTATTAGGCTATGGAGCTGGCCTAAAGCACAATTTAAAAACTAGAGATACTTCATTTTAGAATCTATATTTCTAGCTTCTTTTGAAATTTTTGGAAGAGCATGTAAACCTGGGCGCATGTTCTCCCATGGTAACAGTTGGTAAGAGCTGAATTGAGGCCACTCGTTTTATTTATTGAGAGAGAGATTTTTACTGTAGGGTGCGTGCTCACCGGAAAGACAGAAAGCAAGAAATCACCCCCCAGGGTGAAGGCCACCCTGCAACCCCTTCTCCAGTCTCTTCTCAGGATTTGGGGCACACACACACACACACACACACGCACCCAGGGTGAGTTTTAAGCTGCCAGGTCTGAGATTCGAACCGTGGTCGACTATATCGAAATCCAGCAACATAACCGTTACTCCATCTGCGGGTCCCAGAGGGCACCCCTTTTAGAGGACCAGGGCTCTCTGGTGTGCTACAGTTCCTACCGTTCCTTATTGTCTTGTTCAAGTGGGAGCCACAGGTGCTGCCTGACTTGCCTGCCTTGCCCATTTCTGTTCTCTCTCCCACCCCAGATGATTGTTGAGCCGCAAGCCCTGCTTTAAGCTCACCCTGGGTTGTCTCCCTCTCACCATTTCCCCTCACCCATGAGATCTGCTCTCCATAAAACATGCTTATTGTTATTTTCGCTTTCTGTACTTCCATCCTTGTGCCTTACCCAAAGTCTTCCCAGCTTAACGGCAGCTCATCAAATAATGCCTTGTCCTTTGTTTGAGCAGTGTCTAAGGCCCACCCATTTTAATCCTTGCTTGACTTAAATGCGAAGTGGTGGTGGATTCCTCCTCATTCGACTGTGCTTAAATCCAGGTCCATGGCTCCTGCCCCTCCTTCACAACATCTCAAATCCAAACTTGATTACAAATGTCACTGCGTCTGGATTATAGGGGAAAAGCTCAAGAGGCAGAGGCACGGTCTTCGTGCGGAGCGATATTCTCTGGTGTGAAGACTGAGAAACGCGCGGGTCCTTTTCAAAGAGACATCCGCGGTTCACATTTGGATGGCGGTGGAAGGCAGCGGTCTTGAGAGTGCGGCCCTTAGAGTGCATCACCTGCAGGCCCAGAAATGCAAGGGCGTGGCCTCCCCCTGTGACCTCAGGACTGAGAAGCTGGGGAGCAGTGTGTCCTGCCAGCTCTCCAGGGAGGGCTGGGGTGCACTTCCATTTGCAAGCCACTGACGCCTGCCACCCCGCCCCGCGGGCCTGGTGCTTTCAATGTGAGCAGAGGGAAGGGCACCCTTTCCAGGGGCACCGGTTCTGCTGTCCTCCCCCAGTTGCCCAAGTCCCTGTCTGCAGTCTCGTGAGTCCCTAGATGCTTAGTGTCAGCACTGCCCAAGGACTGGGCCACCTCCCTCCCCATCAGCACCAGCAGGGCTGGGCGGGAGCCTGGAGGCGGGCTCTAACCAGCTCCCCAGGTCATGCCCCTGATTAGGCGGATTGGAGGCCATTTGTAGAAAGTACCTGCTAATGGGTTTGCTCTTCCCGCCTCCCGCTGAGCAATTTGGCACACGTGTTCCTGGGGACCACCTTGAAAGCCTGCCAGCGCTGGCGCTGGCTTTGGAGGGCCGCTGAGAGGCAGCAGGGCATCCCTGGATGGGCACACCTGTGCATGCTGCTCCCCTTCCACGTGCGAGTACAGCTCCCAGCCAGCCTCCCTCACCCCGGTGCCCGTGGGGTCCAGCTGCTCGGACTGCCAGCCTCAAAAGGCTTTCTGTAATGGCATTTGACCCATGATATGCTTTCCGCCCAGCCGCAGGGGATTGCTTGCAGACCTTCTGGAGGTCAATAAATAAATAATGGTCTTTCTGGCCACGGGAAACCACCTCAAGGTCAATGATATTGCAGAGCAGGGCTGTCCAGGGCTCGCTAAGATTAAAAAATGATCAGCTCCCACTAACCACATCCCCTCTTTTCTGAAACTTTGAAGCTTCACCGCTGCAAAAAGGAGCACAATTAAGCCTCGATAAAATTTTAATAGTGGGAATTATGCACTCTGCAACCAGCCTGCAATTAGCCGTTGCTATGCTACGGGCAGAACCTAATCACGATAATGAGGCAAACAAAGGGAGGGAATTAATCAGGGCTATAAGGTTAGCGCACAGCCGCTTCCGTCTGAGCCCTGGTTTCTGAAACACAGCAGCTGGGCCCCTGGGAAACCTCAGTCCTCTGCAAGGTTATATTAGCTGGGCTGTACTCAGTGTGTGTGTGTGTGTGTGTGTGTGAGCTCCTGAGAAAGGGAGACTGCGTGCAGTGCCACTCCTGCCACCACCTTGAGGACGCATCCATTTTACAAAGCGCTGACACCCCGAAGCTGTGCAGAAAGCCAAGCTGGATTCCACAGGAGAGCGAGGTTGCGAGGCAAGGTCCAAGCCCCACCCTCTAGGACTTGGCTATTCGGGATGTGATTCTCGAACCAGCGGCATCAATGGCACCTGCGAGCTTGTGAGAAGACAGGCTCTCAGCCCACCCCAGGCCTGTGAACCCCAGGGGATTGTACCCAGGCCTCCAGGTGGTCTGCGCTCACGCTCATGCAGGGGGAAGCTGAGAGCCCTGCTCTGCGAGACCGTAACTATCGCTGTTGCTACTGCAGCTGTGACACCTGTTGTTTCTCTTGCTTTTCTGCAAGGCACCCAGTTTTCTCATCTACTCCTCCCCATGACCCTGGGAGGGTCCCCCAATTGCGGGTGAGAAGTTGAGGTTCAGAGAGGTTAAGACTTGCTGCAGGTGACCAGTTTAGAAGTAGGAGAACACAGGGGTGTAATCCCAGCGTTTCTGAAGTCTAGATTCTTTTTTTTTTCTATAGGACACATGTGGTCACCAGAGAGAGACAGAGACAGAGAGAGGGAAGTGACAAATCCCTCTCTGGGGGGATGGCCAGACCATAGTCCCTTCTCCACCATTCTCCTCTCGGGATTTTGGCGTGCATGCATATGTGCCTGGTGTGATTTTTCAAGGCACCAGGTCAAGGACTCAAACCATAGACTCGGCTATGTGGGATCCAGCCACCTTAACGTCCATGCCTCCTGATGGCCCTAGAAGCCTACGTTCCTAACTACTAGCCTAAAGTGTCTCTCCTACCATACACAGTTCAAGGGTGACAGTTCAGGTCACTATGTGATAAAAGGTCACAAGCGAGTTAAAAATTAAAAAAATAAAATAAAAAGAGACTAGGTTTGGAACCAGGAGATGGCATAATGATTTTGTTGCTGGACTCCCACATGACCAGCTGTGGTTCAAGTCCCAGGCCCAGAGGCTTGAAACTCATGCCAGTCACATGTGTGTGCGTGCCCAAAATCCCGAGAGGAGAATGGAGAAGGGACTGTGACGTGGTCATCCCCCTTGGAGGGTGATTTCTCCCTTCCAATCTCTCTGTCTCTCTGGTGAGTGCATGTACCCTATAGCAAAAATCTCTCTTTAAAAAAAGGTTAGGCTTAGAGCATAAAAGGGCAGTGGTCCCTTCTGGCTGGGGTGACTGGGAGGAGGAAGTCGCACTCGAGCTGGCATTGGGGTGACAAGTAGCGCTCACACACATAGAATGGTCGGGGCCAGTCCAGGTGGCAGGACCAGCATAAGCAGGCCACAGTGACTTGAAGCATGAGCTATTGTGGGCTGAGGGCACGGGAAAGCGGGGACGAGCCGGGGCTGGGTTACAGGAGTCCTTAGGCGTCAAGACAGCCTTACTGTGTGAAAATTTGCCTGACTCAAGTGGAGTCAATTCTGTCAACCCTGACTGAACAAGCTGGGAAGGGGTGGCGTGTTACCTCACGCTAGTGTTCATGGTAACAAGAACTGTTACTCAAAGAGCTGCCAGAGCCACAGCCTCACCCAAAGGCCACTGCATCCCAACACAGGACTACTCCTGCAAGGACATTTGCTCACGGACTGCCTGTCCAACCTTGGACTGACGTCACCTCGTCCTGGTAACCAAGGAGAGTTGTCCCAAAGCAAGCGGTATAGCCCTCCTTCCTCCTTGCCCTCCCACTGTGGTTTTGCCTTTAAAACCTGTCTGAGGACTGCACGACCTTGGTGAGCATGTTCGGGGCACCCAAAATACGTCCATCTGGGCCGCATGCCAACTACAGACCTCACGCTTATTCTCCATAAACTCTTTTTGACTCGGTTACCTCATCGCTTCAGTTAACAAGGAGCAAAGTGACGAGGCTCCAGGGAGGGTGTCGGAGCCAAGGATGCGACATGTCAGGTCAAGCTCTGGAAAGCTCTGTGCTGTTGTGGGGGGCTGCGAAGGGAGTACGTGAGAGTCCAGAGCCTCCAGGGGGCCAGCGGGGCTGGAAAGAAGGGGTGCCACAGAATCTGCATGGAGGTGATAGGGCCTAGCGCCAGACGGGAGAAGTGGGTTAGAGAGTGGGATTAGTCAGCGCCCCCAGCCAGTGCCAATCCTGCTGGCTGGGGGAATGCCAGCACTGGGGGAAAGGTGGGGGGGAGAAAATGGTGGCGTGGTTTGAGATACAATCCATTCAGTGGGCTTCCCGGCCTCCTGTTGACTTTGATGTTCGTGTGACAGGTGTTGATGGGGAAGAATACAAATGGATAAGCCACAGAGGCCGAGCGCGATGGCAGTGAGGATGGCCGGGCACCACCTACAGGCCCGCACTCAGCGACTGACAAGCACTGCCCTCTGACCCCAACTCCATTGCCCGGCAACTAGCCCTGGCACCCTGTTACAACTGCCTGGGGGGCTTTATGAAAGAGCGGGGTCCCAGGCTCACCCCCACAGGTGTGTGCACTGTGCCGAGCTGAGTGGGGTCCTAGCCAGGGGCTCGGAGGGTCTCAGCTGAATTCTGGTGGAACCTCCAATTCCTCAGTGCCCTCTAACCACAGAGCACTAAGAATAACCATAGTTAAACCCACTGGGGTAACTTCGAGGGCGTGTTCTTTCCAGGAGAGGATGTTAGACGGGGCTGGTTATAGAACTTTGATAGACGGGGCTTTGATGGGCTGACTTGGGGGCAGAGTCTAAGAAAGTGGGGGGTTGCTCTAGATTGGATGCTGTCAGAACCCCGGGGCAGATTTGGTTTTGTTTGTTTTTGTTTTCTAAAATTTGTTATAGGTCTTGGAACCAGCAGATGGCATAACGGATACGCTGCTGGATTCCCACATAGTCGACCACGGTTCAAATACCAGACACGGTGGCTTAAAACTCACATCAGGTGCGTGTGCGTACGTGTCCAAAATCCTGAGAGGAGAATGGAGAAGGGATTGCGGCGTGGCCACCCCGGGGGGTGATTTCTCACCTTCTGTCTCTCTGTCTCTCTGGCAAGCACACACACACCCATAGTGAAATTCTCGCTCTAAAAATATTAATGAATTAATTAAAAATAAATGTGCTACAGGTCTCACACACTCATCAGGGAGAGTGAGAAATTGCCCCCAGAGGGATGGCCACGCTGCAGTCCCTCCTCCATTCTCCCAGGATTTCGAGCACCCACGCACAGAAGCTGGCTGCACTTTCCAGAACACCAGGTCTGGAACTGAACCACAGAGGTGGCCGTGCAGGACCCGGCCTTCTCAACCACAATGCCACCAGCTGGCTCGAGCAACGAGGATTCCACGGTTGCCTTCCTCCCTCTCATCTGTAGGGAAGGGAGACTAGAAGGAAGATAGAGTCCAAACAGGTCTTGTGCGCGTGGAGCGTGACCTTGGCTGGTGCTTAGGTCAAACTAAGTGGCCTCGCTTCGCCCCATTTTATCTCGGTCTTGGGGCAGTCTCGTCTTAGCCCGGCACTCTGTGAGACAGAACCAGCTGAGAGGCGAGTCCGAGGCTCTCCTGTGAGGTGAGGCCAGCTTCCGAAAGTCGGGCTGCTGTTTTGTCCTTTCTCACTCCCCTCTCCTCCCTCCCACCCCCAGAGGAGAGAGAAGAGAGAGTAGAGGGCAAGAATGAAAGAGGGTTTAAACATGAGAATGTAGGGGGACCTGCAGCTGGCGTAATGGCTATGTTGCTGGACTCCCAAGTAGCCGACCGTGGTTCGAGTCCCGGACCTGGGGGCTTAAACTCACGCCAGGTGCGTGGGCGTGCATGCCCAAGATCCCGAGAGGAGAATGGAGGAGAAGGGATTACAGTGTGACCATCCCCCTCCCCCCCCCCCGGGGAGTGATTTCTCGCTTTCTGTCTCTTTCTGGCGAGTGCACGTGACCTATAGCAATAAAAACTCTCAGGAAAAAAAAAAAAGAGAGAGAGAGAGAATGTGAGAAGCTTGGCAGATGGTGTGGTGGTTGAAAATGGTGGATTCCTACACAGTTGACTGTGGTTCGAGTCCCAGACCTGGCAGCTTGATTTCTTGCTTTCCCTTTCTCTCTCTCTCGTCAAATTTTTAAAAATAGTAACAAATGGAATTAAGTAAATAAATAATTACTTTTTTAAAAATGAGAATGTAAAAGGGGGAGGAGAAGGAAAAGGTGAGGAGGCCGAGCCCTGGGGATTCTGCTCCCCGGCGCCACACTGAGCTGGCGCTCAGCTGAATCCAGGTGGCAGAGCCGGAGGGAGACGGGGGCGAGCCCTCCGTTGGTTTTCACTGCCCGGGTCCAGCAGCTCAGCCCTCGCGTGTCAGCTGTGACCTTGATTGAGAACTGCCCTGAGCAAGAACTCTTTTCCGCCATCTGGCATCGGCCATGCTGGTGCCCAGTTGGGTGTGAAGGGGAACCTGCTCTTGGGCAGGGACGGATGACAGCAGAGGAGCGGGGGCCAGGCCTGTAGCTTCCGGGCATGTGTGCACGTGTGTGCATGTGTGTGCGTGGACACGTGTGCATGTGCACGGTGCACGTGCTCACCCTGCCTTACGGAAACCTTGGCAGGCTATTCCTACAGTGAGCTGTTTCCAAGGAGTGTGTGCCAAGGCCCTCCCTGTACCCGGGGTCCCGGCCTCCCTTCCTCCAGGTCACCTTGTCTAGAGGAAGAAGGGCATGTACCTGGCCCTTTGGCTCCCACCTGGCACAGGGGCTGACATCTGACGGGCCTGTGCCATCCCTGCACTTTGGGGCCGGATCCACTAAGCTGATGATTTGAGGTCCTGGAGGGACAGGGGGAACCAAATGCTCCCTGTCCCTTGTGCCTTTCCTGTCCCTGCTCCTGAGACACATGTGCCCCCACTGCCCTATTCAGCCTTCAGGACTGAATGCCAGCACCAGCCTCCCTCAGAGCCATCCCTCCTCCCCCTGATCCCGGAGGGAGGCCTCGCTCTGCTTCGGTGGAGAACCACCCACGCTGCGTTTCTTAGTATGGGCTCCTTACCTGAGTGCCTCTCCCGCCGAGGCAGGGGGCTGCTTGTCCATCACTTGGTCCCGGGCCCTGGACCCTTGCCAGACTCGCAGTGGGCATTTGATAAATGGAGAGAAGAAAGGGAGGACAGTGGGCTCCATGGGCGTCCAAGTGCCCAGCATTGTCCTAGGGGTCGTCAGGGTGGCAGGAGCATTCACCGTCCTCCTGCTGCCAGCTAAGTAGGTGCCCGGTTGCCGTGGGAGAGGCCGCTGAGTTCTCACCTGGGGGCCCCCTGTGGCCGTTCCTGCCCCGTCTTCCCGTCTTGCAGGAGCAACTGTAGAGTCAGGAGTGAACGAGGGTCAGCCCAGGAGTCCTAACCCCGGGAAGGACACAAACTGCAGGAGCAGCCAGTGACCTGGTGCTAGCCGAGGCCTCCAAGGACAGGGTTGCAGGCAGGTGGCTCCCCTGTGGGCGCAGTCTTAGCCTGGGAACTTCTGCTCCTCTCTGAAACTGGCTCTTCATTAAAACCACAGGGAAAATCAAACCCAAAACTAAGTTCCTGGGGAGACAGCCGGGGGACCTGGGGGATCAGAAACTACTCACGTCCTGAGTCTCCTGGGTGGGGCCAGAGCTCCTTCAGCCCTGTCTGGCATGGCTGGGGTCCTGGCTGACGTGGGCTGTCACCTGCTGGCCTTGTCAGGTGCCTGCAGGGGGAGCCCAGCTGTGATGCCCAGGTGGAGCTGAGTGTCCTCTTTGCCAGGTCAGATGCGACGTTTTCCAGCTACATACGGGGCCACACTGAGCGACAGTGGCTCATGAAGAGAGCTGCTTCGGCAGAAGGGTGCCTTCCTTCACTTCCCTGTTGAGATGAGCATGTTGGCCAGCCCCGGAGGCTCCCCCAACCTGGCCAGGCCTTCCTCGAGGTCCCACTGGGAGCCACAAAGGGGCCTTGTTTCCAAGGAAGAGGCAAGAGCCTGAAATGACGTCCGCAATGTCCCCCGAGCCAGTCCCATGGGCATCATGGGCCACAAAGGGTATGATCCCAGCAGCTGTGAACTCAGGGAGCCTCTCGGCGTAGTGGAGTGGCCTGCTGGAAGTCACACAGGCGAGGGTTCAAGTCCCAGCCCCATCACCTGCTTCTTCCGCGGTCTTGGACAGCACATCTGAGCTCCCCACGCTGCCGTTTCATTGTAACAGAAATGGTGACTGTCCTGTGAAGCTGGTGGGGTCGGGATCAAATCGAAGGATACGGCGTACGGGAAAGGAGCACAGGCCTGGCACCCTGGAGGCGTGGAACGGAGGTTCCCTTCCTCCACCCCCACCCTCCTCGTAGGACAGGAACCTCCCGGCCCTCCCTGCCAGCAAGCCCGGACGAGCTGGTGTCTCATCGGAACGAAGCTCCAGGGCTTCACCTGGGTCTCAGCACGCTGGCCGTGCCCTTGGTAGAGGCACGCTCGGCCGCAGGTGGGTGCGCGGTGGCTCAGACATCTTTCCTGTGTGTAAAGCACGTCTGATGTGTCCCAAAGAATATCCACCCGCTGCAAGCTGGGCCTCCAGCCAGGGCAGGCTGGAGGAGGCACCTCCCTCATCCTGATCTTACCCACCCCAGCAGCCTCCAGCCAGGCCGCCAGCCTCCACTCAGCTGATTCGTCCCCCGGCTACCCCACGGGCCCTCGTCTGCTGTTTAGTTGGAGAAGGGGTGCTGGAGGCCCCGTGCCCTAATTGCATTTGTTAATGGGTAGGTTGCGATGGTCCCTGCCACACTCTTGCCGCCAGGCAGACAGAGATGATTAAGGGGCTCTTCAGACTACGGCTCCCCGCGGCCCTCGCCACTAATTGCGCAGCGGAGGAAGTGATACTGCGCTCCCCGCTCCTTTCTTTAAATTAACTTCTGGCTCCAAAGTCCTCCTTGGAGCAATGCGTCGGCCACCTGGCTCTGAGTGTGCAGTTCCATCCCCATCTGTCACCTGTCACTTAGGCACAGGGCCCAGCAGGATCATCAGTGGGTCGATCCATCACCCGCTGGCTGGTAGTGGGCTGGAAACGGGTGCCTCGCGGCCCCAGAGGGTGTCCCACTGTCCTCTGAGCACTGCCCACCTGTGTTCCGCCCACCTGGCCCACTACAACTGCCACTGACTGGTGCCCTGCTTCCTGACCCAGGGCTTTCTCCACCTGGCGGCCGGAGTGAGCGGCTAGAAATGCAAACAGGGTCACTGAATTTAAAAGCCCTTCCATAGCGTCCCGATTTACCCAGGATGCAATGCGAACTCCTGCTCTGGTGCCTCCCAGGGCCCGGGTGGCCTGGTGCCTGGCACGTCCTCCCCTCCTCCGCCCCAGCCCTTGCTCACTGAGCGCCAGCCGCACCGGACTCCTTGTTCCGGTTCCCCAGACAGTCAAGCTCTTTCCAGCTGTAGGGCATTGCCCTTTCCTCTGCTGGGACGACTTGGTCTTCACGCTTCTCATGGCCTCTTCTCATCCTGTAGGTCTCCGTTAAAATGTTGCTTGAGAGGCTGGCAGGTGACGTGGTGGTTAAGGTGCTGGACTTCCACGTGGTCGAGTGAGGTTCGAGTTCCAGACCTGGCAGCTTGCTTTCTCACTTTCTCTCTCTCTCTCTCTGGTCAAGTTGAAAAAAAAATAGTAATAGTAATAATCAATAAATAAAGTAACACTTAAAAAATATGTTGCTTTAGAGAGGCCTTCTGGCTAGTTTTTGTTGACCCTTGTTTCCTTATTTCATAAGATCTCTCTGGCGCGGGTTCATCCTTTTCTGCGTGCTGCTGCTCTTGAGTCGCCAGGCCATGAGCTCTGAGATCAGGATCTTCTTTTCGTTTACTGCTATAGCCTGAATGCCAATCAAAGTGACTGCTACTTCCTCGCTCACTCAGCAAGTATTTACTGAGCACCTACTCTGTGCCAGGCACGCTTAGACCAGGGAGACAGCACTGAGCAAACAGGAGAACGTTCCGCCCTCCTGGATTCTCCACTGCAGAGGTGATCGAATGACAGGCCATTAACAGCATGATCTGTAAATCACATGCGATGGTGAAAGGGCTCCTTCTACCGACCAAGGCTGGGGGCCAGCGGGTGGTGTGCAGGTTAACGTGCTGGATCCCACAGGGCTGACTCTGTAGTTTGAGTCCTGGACCCAGCAGTTTGAAAACCATGTGGGAGGCATGTACATGAGTGCCCAAAATCCCAGGAGGAGAATGGAGGAGAAGGGACCCCCCCCTCCCGAGGGGGGTGGTTTCTCGCTTTCCCTCTCTTCTCTCTCTTTCTGTCTCTGGTGAGCACACATGCTCTATGACAAAACCTTAAACAAGAAAAAGAAAGAAGAAAGAGGATTAGAAGACTTCCAGCGTTTGCATGTGGAAGTGCCTGGCGGCCAGGCCATCTCCCCTCTGTCCCCTTTCCAACCTCTCACAAAGTCCAGGAGAAGCCGTAGTGAAGCAGAGACAGCAGGTGCCCACCAAGTTGCTATGGGAACCCAGCCACATGTGCGACATCCCCTGGGTGCCTGGGAGGGGCGAGGCAGCTGTCGGGTGGTTGGCCGCAATGACTGCCTTTTGGAGCAGAAAGCCTCAGCTGTTCCAGGCCCCCCAGGTCCCAGCTCAGCCCGGCTCACAGAGCCCCACACAGCAGCTGCTGAGCTTCGGGAGAGCTGGGGGCACTGCTCCGTGCAGGCTCAGCTCCGGCCTGGGGGAGGCGGCCGGAGGCAGAGCGGTACTCAACTCAGCATTCTCGGCTGGAGACGAGCCTACGAAGCCCTGTAGTCCATCAGCCCAGCAGCAAGCCTGCAGCGAGCCCGTGGAGGGAGCCTGCACTGCACCAGGCGGGCCGTGGGGAGGGGAATCAGAACCTGTTGGTGGAAGGACTTGAGTGGAAATCTGAGTAGAAACTAGAAACAGCTACGCCCCCTCCCCATTGACGGAGTGCCATGGTAACCACTTAAGGTTTTTTTTTTTTAATTTTTATTTGTTTTAATTTGCCAGGGAATGTGTGCACTCTCCCAAGAGAGGCAGACAGAGGGAGAGGATCAGTACCATTCACTGGGGATGTCCACATTGCCGTCCCTTCTCCACTCTCCTCCTGGGATTCTGGGCACGCAAGCACACGTGACCAGTGTGTTTCTCTAGCCACTGGGGCCAGGAACCACACTGCACCACCAGCCACGTGGGGGGCTCCCTTAGCCAGCGGCTGCGGGACTGCTCCCTAGGCCCGTGTCCCTCTCTAAGGTCTGTGCCGCGGCCTCTGCTGGACAGCCTTGTGTGCCCTGTTTACCCCTGGAGACTGAGCCGGGGGCTAGGGGGCTATCTGGAGCTGGGGGCCACACCCAGAGCTGGGGCCAGACTGCTGAGGGCCCTCTATGGAATCCCAAGTGGCTGGACCTCACCCTGTAGGGGTGGGCAGGGGAGTGATGGGGCAGATTTCTCTGGTACCCAAACCACCCCTGCTCTTACTGTAGGGTGGACCAAGGAAGGGTGAGCCGAAACGGCCTTGAATCCAGTCAGAGACGCCGCCATCATGCGGGGGTCCAGGCAGGGGTGAAAGGGAGGTGGATCGAGGCAGGGGTAGAGGGGCACCAGGGAGAGATCTCAGAGATGAAATCCAGAGACACTCCCAGGTGGGACGCTGCAGCCAAAACCGTTCCCAGCCAGAAACCTCTGAGGGTATCTCCGCAGTTTGTGGGCGTAGGGGCGTGTCTATGTACATACGTGTGGTGTGCATGCGTGCTTGTGCATGTAGGCACGCGGGGCTGCTGTCTGGCGCACACTGGTGGTCATGCACGTGCCTGTGCAGGTACATCCTGCACCCCTGCGTGACTGCCTCGGAGTGTCTGTCTGCGGTTCCCTGTGCTCAGGCTCAGTACCAGGCACCTCCCCCGGCAGGCACCCCCAGGACTTAAGCCGCTTTAGAGGCTTGTGCCGCTAAAGCGAGCAGAAGCTTCCCCGTTTGATGCTGCAACGTGAGCCCAGGCAGATCTACAAAGAAGCGATGGGGCGATGGGGCGGAAAGGACTGTAAACATCAGGATTAAAACGGCACTAACCCCTCCTGCTGCAGCCCTGCCCTGGGCTTCCTCATCAGGCGGGCTTTGATTTGACAACTGCACCCCCCCCAGGCAGGATCCCAGGGGTAGAGGGGGTTCAGAAGGAGAGACGGGCATGGCTCGGGGAGGGGCAGGAGCTGCCCTCTCCCACCCACAGGTCCCCTCAGCCTGGCAGGCCCCTTCTAGATGTGAACCAGGCTGCGGGGGCCTGCCTTGGGGCCTGCCCTGGGGCCTGCAGGGAACCTGCCTCCCTCCTTCCTTCCCTCTCTCCTCCCTTGCCTCTCTTTTCTTTCCTCCTTTCTTCCCCCCTACCCTGACAACCATTCCCAGGGGACACTGGGGCTCCAGGCCGCCTCCTCGCTGTGGGCTCGCTCTGATGGGAGTGGGTGTGGCACTACAGGCCAGCGTGGCTCCGTCTGAAAAGGTCGTTACTCTCACCCCAAGGGTGGTCTGTCCTAACAGAGACCTGGGTTTCACCAGGTGGGTCTGGGGCCAGGCCACCCAGGCCAAGACAAGGCTAAGGTGGGAGAGGGGACTGCAAAGACCCTGTGGCACGTGCAGGCCTCGGCCCGGGAGCAGAAGCCTGTCTAAGGCTCAGACGTAGCCGGTCTAAGTCTCAGACGTCGGCGGGTCCTGTGGGTGATGGACACCCTCGAAGAATTTACTGGACTGGGAGTGCTGGGGCTGAGGGACCCAAGAGAATCTTTCTAGGCCAAAATATCTTTCCATCGGTGGCAGGCCACACCTGCGGGGATCACCCAGGTCCCCCTGCAGGAAGGGACCTAGCCAGAGGGCAGCCGGGCACGAGACCCCACTCATGCAGGGCACCCCGCATCCCGTGACTGGCCAGGGCTGGAACATGAAGATGAAGCCATGCAGACCAAGGTGGGACAGTTCCAAGGGGGTCAGGACTTCTCCCAGGGGTCAACTGAGCTGCCAGGGGGCGTGAACGGCAGCCTGATCATCTTCCTCCATCCCCACTTCTTCTCTTCCACTGGGGAAGACCCCAAGATCCCCCCCTGAGCTCCAGTAGACCGCATCTCAGAGGCCCTGCCTGGCACCTTCGGCCGAGCACCGTCCCCACTCTCCGCTCCTCCTACCTGTTACTTTGTTGAATCCCCCAACACGCAGAAACCTGGAAACGCAGCCACGGACGTAAACGCAGAGCTCGGCAAGGTGAAAGGAGGCAGGACTCCACCAGCATTGCCGGTCCGGTGCGCTCCCTGCTTCCCGAAGGTAACCAAGACCAGCGGCTTGGCTTTAACCTTACCGAGTGCAGCCACAGAGGGCGCCCTCTTCCGGCTGGACTCGGATGCACCGCAGGTCCCTAGGCTGCTGCAGGGGGGAGGCTTTATTCGTTCTCACAGCTGTCCACGCGCCCACCGACCAGACTGCCCTTTCCTTACCCGCTCACTGCCGATGGGCACGTGGGTGGTTTCCGGTTTATTGACTCCTACAAACTCTACTGAGCTAACCAGTGGCATGGTGGTTAAGGCATGCTGGATTCCCACACGGCTGACTGCATGGTTTGAGTCCCGGACCTGGCAGCTTGAAAAACACACCAGGTGTGTATGCATGCATGCGTGCATGAGTGCCCAAAATTCTGAAAGGAGAATGGAGAAGGGACTTCTGCAAGGTCGTCCCCCTAGGGAAAG
>NW_006203729.1:168259-174717 GCF_000334495.1 Tupaia belangeri chinensis | reverse complement strand
GAAAGACGTCTCACTTTCTGTTTCTCTCCCCTCACCCACACTGCCGCTAGGCAAGCACACAAGCCCTACAGCAAATTAAAAAAAAAAAAAAAAGGCAAAACAAGAAAGCAGCTCCACTATGAACATCTTGTACGTTACTTTTGGTGCCTTTATAAACAAACTTCTGTCAGATATATCTAGGCTTTTGGTTTCTGGAGTAGGTACAAGTGACATGTCTATACTGCTTTCCCGGGGGGTTGTGCCTGGGTGCCCTTCCCCAGCAGGACGTGAGCATTCCAGGTGCTCGACATCCTCACCCACACTTGATGTTGTCAGCCTTTGGTCCTTTTGAACGTTCTAGCGCAGTTCTATTTGAAGGTCCCTGGAGATGAGGGGAAGCATCGCCGGTGCTCTGGGGCCACTTGGTACCTCCTTAGGGAAGGGCCGTTGTGTTTACCCTACACGTTTATAGTCACCCGCTGCTTACAGGCGGGACGTGCCCTGAGAGACACGCTGTTAGGCGACATCATGGTCGGGTGACCGTCCAGGGTGCTAAGGCCACAGGGAAGAAAACAGGGGCGGATCCCTGCTTCTGCGGCTTACCCCAGAGGGGCTCACAGAGGTGAGTCACTGACCGATGATGCTCCGAGGGGGTGGAGCTGGAGGAGTCCCTGCTTCTCCTGCCTGGGTTTGCCCTCCTACTGAGCAGTCTCCCCACCCCCAGGAGGGAGCCCAGCCTCCGGAGTTCTGTCTTAGGCTTTTCTGTTGCTGGGTGACCTGCGTTGCCAAGCACCCCAGAAGACACCTCCTCCCCTCTCCTGGCTTTTGTTTTGTGAGAACACTAGGCTGGATCATCTGAGAGGAGGGTGCGGAAGGGGAGGGATGGAAGCAACTGGAGATGAGATCTGGGAGCTTCTCCCAACCAGAAAAGGAGGGGAGGGGCCAGCCAGCACCCTCAGGTGGCCAAGCCCACTTGTCACACATACATCCCCCTTAAGAGTAAATAATACTTCTCACCCTCCTACCCGCCCCTCACAGACCCCTCGGGTCACCTGCAGGGACATGGACGAGCCGCAGCCTTCAGGACTGGGAAATCCTAGGCATTGCCCGTCTGGAGCCCCAGCGTGGACACAGATGGAGGCCTGGCCCAGTGGTGTGGACTCAGCGAGCCCTGAGGTTCCCGTGGAGCAGCAGAGAGCCCTGCCCTGGCCTGATCAGAGAGGCCCACCCAGGCCTCCCCTGGTCGTATCATGAGCCAACTCCTCCCTGGCTCCGAACTCAGATTTCCCCACTCCACTATGTGGCCCTCCACTCCCTCCACCCAGCCCATGCCCCAGGTCTGACCGTCAGACTGTGGTGACCCTGAGAAGGCGTCAATGACCCTGACAAAGCTGGCACCACCTCTCGGGGAGCCGTGAGGGTTAACCCAGACCATCCACGTTCAGGGTTTAGCGCAGGGCCTGGAACACGGGCCACACCGGGGAAAGCGTTGTGTGCCGTTGTTAACGACCTTGAGAAGCCGCAATGCAGGCGCGGGGTACGAGGAGAGCGGCCCCCTCATGCAGGTCAAACCAGAAAGGCTCCTGAGAACCAGGATCTGGAACATGGAGGCGACCCCAGGGGCCCTGCGTCTTCTTCCTGCAGGTCATAGGGAGTGTTGGAGCCTTAGAGCTGGCGTGTGCATTTCAGAGAGCCCGCGTGGCCAGTGTGGGAGTGGGGAGAGGCTGAGGGTGCCCCGGGGCCCCACCACTGAGCCTGGACTAGGAAGGCGGGGCTTCGGCACCTGGGCAGGCATCATAAGGATGAGTCTGACCTATTTCCCAACCGCCTCTCCTCCTTAGCGAGGAAGCACGTTTAGAGTCGAGTTAATTGTACTGTCGGGGGATGATACAGAAGGAGAGGGAAAAAAAATTATAAAGAGATCGCAAAACAGGAAACAAACTCCACTGGCTCTATAGGTGACAGTGATTCGGGTCACCGAAGTGTCAGCGTTTCTGAGATCCTGACACCACCTCTTCCGTGCTGTTTCACCCGCTGACCTGGGAGGTCTCTCCCTCAGCCTGTGCAGTAAGTAGGACTCTTCGTATCGCAAGTAGTAAAACAGCCTCAGCTCCAAACGCGTAAGAGCAGAGGGAGATTACGGCTTTGCATAACTGAAAGTCTAGAGGTAGGGCTGGCTTCAGGGGCAGCTTGATCTACAGGCTCAAGCATCTCGAAGCCTGGTTTCTCCCTCCCGCCCTCTGCCATTTAGGCTCACCCTCGGGCTCACTCCGAGTGAATGCGGCAACTCTGGGCTTCCTCCGGGCTTCCTCCACGGTTACAAATGCCTGCATCCGAGCCCAACCTCACATCCTAGCACTCCTCCCAAACCAAGGGGGACTAGCGCTAACGGAAACAGCCAAGCTCTGTAGAAATAATAATTAACATGTTGGGGCCAGCAGGTGGCACAGTGGTTAAGGCACTGGATTCTCATGTGGTCGGCCACAGTTCAAGTCCCAGACCCGGAGGCTTGAAACTTACATCAGATGTGTGTGCATACATGCCCCAAATCCCGAGAGGAGGGTGGAGGAGAAGGGATTGCAGCGCTGCCACCCCTCTTGGGGAATGATATCTCACTTTCTTCCTGTCTCTCTCTCTGGTGAGCTTTTTAGCAAAAGCTCTCTAAAAATAATAATAATAATAATAATAATAATAATAATAATAAATGTGGTTCATCCTAAGCATGACTTTTTTTGGAGAGGTTTTTGCTATAGGGTGCATGTGTTCACCAGACAGACAGAGACAGAGAGACAGAAAGCGAGAAATCACCCTCCCCAGGAGGGATGGCCACACCGCAATCCCTTCTCCTCCATTCTCCTCTTGGGATCTAGGGCATGCACACACACATGTGCCTGGCATGAGTTTAAGCCACCGGGTCTGGGACTCGAACCATGGTCGACTACATGGGAGTCCAGTGACATAGCCATTATGCTACCTGCTGGTCCCGCTAAGCACGACTTTGAGTGACCAGACCCAGAGAAGCACAGAAGATGTAGCAATTCTTTCATTCAGTTCTGAGAGCAGGAGACGGGCACAGAGTTGTGAATCAGCCTCAGGAGTCTCCTCATTGGCCTGGCCCACAAAGGCGAGACTTGGGGGGGGGGGCTTGTAGGTAGGTTAAGGGTGACTTTAGAAAGTTCTACGTTAGTCATTGTAAAATGTGCAAGCATTGTCTGAAAGACCTGACTGTAGATCTAGGGCCTTGCTCTGTGTCTGACGGTGCCATGCGGGGCAGGACAGGAAGCTGCCCACGGCCACCACACCGAAGTGGCCTGTTATAGGAGGGTCCATGTTACAGGTGTGACTCTCCCAGGGCCCTTAGGAAGCATCTCAGTCTAGAAGAATGGTCTGAAACCTGTCCTCAGCACACCCCCCCTGCTGGCTTCCCATCGGCTGAGGTCCTAGATCCCCAAAGCTGTGAAGGTGGTGACGGGGCTGGTGCACAAAGGGTTAAGGAGCCCCACCCTGGCTTAGAGCGCACTGCAGACGCTTCCCAGGGAAGCTGCCCCACAGGTGTGACAGACGGCCCCTCATGTCCTCGAACCCCTCCTTTAGACTGGCGGCCCTTCTTCCTTCCACCCTGGAATGCAGAGTCTTTACAGGCCAGGCCAGTCTTCCCCCACCCCAGCTGTCTCGTCCCCTTCCGCCTTTCTCGACCACAGGTGTTGCCAACTCCTGAATCTGAGTCTCCAGTCCAGACGCTGCTCAGCTGCCTATGGGACCTTCCCACTGGGGCCTGAGACCAAACAGGTGTAAAACTGAACCTGCGCCTCTGCACACCCAGCTCTGCCCGCTTCCTTGGACGTACTGTCCTGTCAGCATGGAGCCGGTGGCTGGTCATCCTCGCCCTGTCCCTCACTCCCCCAAGCCCCAGGCCATAAATCTCCCCAGGACCACCCAGTTCTTCTGCCCCTGCCGCCCAGCTCCTGTCCACCCAGCTCCTGTCCGGTGCACAGGAAGTATGGGTGGTCGTGGAGTCTGTACCAGCCTCCGCCCTGCTCCCTGGACGACAGAGGGTCTCGCCCTGGGGCGAAGCCTTGTCACTGCTCAACTGAACAGAGCCCAGGACAGGGCCTGCTGCTTACAGACTTCTGCAAGGGCGTGCCATGCAAAAAGCAAGGGGATTCTTCCCGGGAAAAGCGTCCACCTTAAAAGGCCTCAGGATGGCAGGAGCAGGTGGCGTGAATAAGACACTTGATGGTTAAGGCACTGGACTCCCACATGGTCAACCACAGTTCAAGTCTCAGACCTGGCAGCTTGCTTTCTTGCTTTCTCTTTCTCTCTCTGTCTCTCCCTAGAGAGTGCATGTGCCCTATAGCAAAATTTAAAAAATAATAATAATAATAAACAAAAAGAAATTAATAAATCCTTGGTGCTAGTTGGTGGTGTAGCGGTTACATCCCTGGATTTGCACATGGCTGACCACAGTTTGAGTCCCCGACCTGGTGGCTTGAAACTCATGCAGGGCATGTGTGCATATGTGGCCGAAATTCCGAGAGCAGAATGGAAGAGAAGGGATTGTGGCGTGGCCAACCCCTGAGGGGTGATTTCTCACTTTTTGTCATTCCCCTGTTTCTCTGGTGAACGCATATGCCCTATAGCAAAAATATCTAATAAATAAATAATAAAATAAAAAATAAAAAATTCTTTTTTTATAAAATGTTTTTGGGAACCTGCATTTAGCATAATGGCTATGTCACTGAACTCCCATGTAGCCAACCGCGGTTCAAGTCCCAGACCCGGTGGCTTAAACTCACGCCGGGCGCGTGTGCATGCGTGCCCAAGATCCCAAGAGGAGAATGGAGGAGAAGGGATTGCAGCGTGGCCCTCCCCTCTGGGCGTGATTTCTCGCTTTCTGTCTCTCTGTCGTTTTGGCAAGTCAACACGCCCTAAAACAAAAAAAAAAAAAAAAGTTTTTCTATAGGGTGCATCTGCTCATCAAAGTGAAACATGGAGAGGGAAAGTGAGAAATCACCCTCAGGTGGACAGCCATGCCACAATCTATTCTCCTCCTGGGATTTTGGGCATTCATGCACATGAGCCAGGTGTGCTTCTTAAACTGCTGGGTCCAGGACTCGAACTGCTCTCGGCCATATGGGAACCTAGTACCTTAACCACCATGCCACCTGCTGGCCAATAAATAATTCTTTAAAAAGTAATAATACCAGATGGCATAGTGGTTACATTGCTGGACTCCTACATAGTGGACTGTGATTTGAGTCCTAGACTGAGCAGCTTAAAACTCATGCCAGGCACATGTGTGTGTGTTCCCGAGATCCTGAGAGGCAACTGGAGGAGAACAGACTATGCTGTGGTCGTTTCCCAGGAGGTAACTTCCTCCTTTCTGTCTGCCTCTGTCTCTCCGATGAGCTCATGGGCCCTATAGCAAAACTCTTTAAAATAGATAAACAATAGTAACAAAAAAAGGCCTCAGGTACAGTGGCCTGGCCGTGTTAGAGCCACCCTCCCTCTGAGCTTGTCCGGCAGAGGGCTGCCCAGCTCCTGGCAGGGGGGTGCACAAAGGCTTCTGGCGGGGTGGCCCCTGGATGCGTGAAGACCCTCGACTCTCTGAACCCTGGCATCCTGTGTGTTAGCTCCTCCCGTAAGCGCACTCAGCCCGGACTCCCGCCTGGAGCAGCTAGTGGCTGAACTGCTCTGCTTCCCATCTGAAGTCACCGGAGAGCCAGCACAGTGCAGTGGGGATCGGGGACAGCGTGCGACTGTCCTTCCCCACCCTGTCTCGGCGGTGGGCATGTGGGTTAACGACACTAGGACTCCAGTTACCGCAGCGACACAGAAACACAGGTCAGGAAGCAAGGAGGACGTGGCCACTGGCTTTACAGAGCTCCCGAGCTCCGCTGACCTCCTGGGCGGGGGCGCCCAGCCTGTGGCATCCACGCCGGGCGGAAACAGATACTTGGTCATCTGGGTTTTCTCTGAGGTTTCTGTGTTCTATAGACAAAGGCTTGCTCTGCCCTCCCCTGAACAGGGGCCTCCTTCAACCCTTGACAGGCTCAGAAATGAATGGAAAGAAAGAGAAGAAACATGATTTGTTGGGTTCCTGCTTGGGCCAGTTGCGGTGTGGGGCACCCCGTGAGCAATACTGTAGTTAAGCCTCACGGTAACCCTGAAAACAAACACCCTCCCCATCCCCATTTTTAAAAAAGAATTATTTATTTAATTGTATTTATTATTATTTAATTTTCTATAAAGAGAGAAAACAAGAAAGCAAGCTGTCAGGTATAGGACTCAAACCATAGCCAGCCATGTGGGAGTCCAGGGCCTTAACTACTATATGCCCCCTGCTGGCCTCATGCCCCCAGTTTTCTAGTCAAGCATCGAGTGAACTGACCGGGGCCCTAACAGAGACCTTTGTGCGAGACTGAAGTCAGTCCATTGTACAGTGCCGTTTAGGCACTGCCGCTATTCCGGGTTCCCCC
>NW_006203729.1:132731-151584 GCF_000334495.1 Tupaia belangeri chinensis | reverse complement strand
TCTTGTGTCTTGGCGGGGGCGGCCAGCCTGTGGCATCCACGCCGGGCGGAAACAGATACTTGGTCATCTGGGTTTTCTCTGAGGTTTCTGTGTTCTATAGACAAAGGCTTGCTCTGCCCTCCCCTGAACAGGGGCCTCCTTCAACCCTTGACAGGCTCAGAAATGAATGGAAAGAAAGAGAAGAAACATGATTTGTTGGGTTCCTGCTTGGGCCAGTTGCGGTGTGGGGCACCCCGTGAGCAATACTGTAGTTAAGCCTCACGGTAACCCTGAAAACAAACACCCTCCCCATCCCCATTTTTAAAAAAGAATTATTTATTTAATTGTATTTATTATTATTTAATTTTCTATAAAGAGAGAAAACAAGAAAGCAAGCTGTCAGGTATAGGACTCAAACCATAGCCAGCCATGTGGGAGTCCAGTGCTTTAACCATCATGCCACTTGCCAGCCCCCACCCCCGGTTATTCACACAAGAAAACAAAACCCCAGAGAGCCCCCTGATTTGCTCGAGATCAAATGGTGGTACGTGGCCAAGTTGGGACCCACGTGCGAATCCATTCTCGTCGAAGCCCTAAAGGTGCCAGGCTGTGGACAATCACATTTCTATCCGAGGGCCTCGGTGACTCTCCTGAGCGGGGTCAGGAGCACAGGGGCCTGGAGATGTAGCAGACTGCTTTTAGATCTGAGGCCTCAAGGGGCTGGGTAACAAACCTTACTGAACAGCCCGATCTTCCTATCTGTAAGTTGTTGTTGTTTTAAAGTTCATTTGCTTATTTCTTCTATAAGCAAGTGAGAGGAGAAAGAACCCTCAACAGGATTGTGAGACCACACTCCACCCAGCAAGACCAGCCCTGTGTCGTAGGCACCAGAGTGGGGGACTCTGGAAGTGAACCCAGAACCTGCACATGTGGATTGCTCTCAGATGCCTCGTTTTTCTGCTGCGCTACTGCCTGGTATCTGCAAGAATTTTAATACAAACAGCATACACCTCTATGCTGCCTGCATTACGTGATGTTAACTAGTTTTGTTTTTTTTTTTGACAGAGAAGTACCAAGAAGAAATCCAAAAATGAGTCATAATCTCCCTAGTCAAATAGCCTCTGTTGACAATAAAAACTCTAAGTAGAAAGTTAGAAAATTCAAACAGTAGAAATATTTTTAAAATTAAATTCTGTAAGGGTCAGTAGGTGGTGTGGTGTGGTTAAGGTGCTGGACTCCCACATGGCCAACCATGGTTCGAGTTCCAGACGCGGTAGCTCAAAAATCACACTGAGCATATATACGTATGTGTCCCAAATTCCAGGAGGAGAATGGAGGAGAAGGGATTGGGGTGTGACCATCCCCCCTGGTGGGTGATTTCTCACTTTCTGTCTCTGTCTCTCTCCTCTCCAGTGAGTGCATATACCTTATGGCAAAAACCTTTAAAAAATTATACACACACACACGTATACATATACACATATACACATATATATAGTTACCCCATTCCTCTCCCAGAGGCAACCCTTGCTGGCATTTTCTTGTGATTCCTCCCAGCAGAAAGGACAAGCACCCCTGCATGCCTGGCTGGGTTTTCACGCAACCGCGCTGCCTGCCTCCTAGGCGTTCTGCAGCTTCTCTCTTCCACTCCAACCACCTGGGAGAATCGTCCATCTCAGCGCGGAGCCCTCCCGCTCCTTTTCCTGAACACCATGTGTTTATCACACTCTTCGCTCACTTAGAAGTCCAGCTTGGGGTCTCCGTTAGGTCTTTAAGAAAAAAACGAAAGCCGCTGTAAACGCACCAGTTCTGGTCCACCTCGAGTGTTCCCAGCACCTTCCCTCCGTCTTCAAGGCACTGCAAGTCAATGCGAGCATGTCTTCTGGGGGCGCTCCGAGAAGCAGGGGGGTGGGTGGGGGCACGTGCCGGGCTCCTGCTGCTGTCGCCCATCACCACACTCAGGCTCAGAGCTGGTCAGGCCCTTCCCCTGCAGCTCAGAAGGACGCACTCTAAAGCGGGGGTGCTAGCATATCCCTCTCTGACCTGTTCCCAACCTCACACCTTTTTAAAAAATAATTATTTATTTAATTTTATTTATTCATTCATTTATTTTAATTTGACCACACACACACACAGTAAGAGAGAGAAAGTGAGAAACCAAGCCACCAGGCCCGAGTTGAACGGTGCTCAGGCATGTGGGAACATCCAACGCCTTAACCACCACGCCACCTGCTGGTCCCCCACCGTCACATCTTCTCCCCTCTCTGAGCCCCCCCTCCATTCCCTCTGATAAGGGCCCTTGTGCTCCCACTGGGCCCCCTGGGTATTCCAGAGTAATCTCCCGTCCTGGGATCCTCGCATTCACACAGCAGCAAGGACTTCAGTGCCACATAAGGTGACAAATGTTCAAATTCGGGGGCGGGGGTGTTCATCTTTGGAGGCCATTGTTCAGGGACAGGAGGGGGCAGAGTGGCTGTCCCCTCACCTCTGGACGTCCGGTACTCTCCACACCTAAGCTCCTAGAAGGTGGATCCTGGCTCTTCGCGGACTATCACGTGGGGTGTTTGTGTCTATCACCCCCACGGCCGTGCACAGACCTCCCTCTGGGTAGGAGGGCAATTTAGACAGCAAGCGCCCTGTCAGGAAGTGACTCCCAGCCGGGCCTTACCTTCTCACTGGCAGGAAGTCTTGCAGGCGGGGGCCACGTCTTACCATCCTCGTCCTCGTCCTCGTGTGTCTCTGTGTCCCGCAAAAGCACCTGGCACAGAGCTTCTCGCGTGATTGGACAGAAAAGGGTGAGACCAGAAGGCGGGCAGGGAGGGGCTAAGGGGGAGGGGCGGCGCCTCTGTGCCACTCCCATTCTTTCCTGGGCTCCCCCTCCCTGGGCTCAGCCTGCCCTCCCGGAAGAGGTGACTGGGCCCGCTCAGAGGGCGCCACCCACAGGCAGATCTCCAGCAAGGGCAGGGCCTGCGCTCTTTCCCACCTCCACCGGCGCCCCGTTTCTCTCTTTTTTAAGAATTATTTATTATTATTATTTTTATTCATGCATTTATTTCTTTTGCACAGAGAGAGAAAGAGAGAAAATGAAAAAGCAAGCCACCAGGTTCAGGACTTGACCCGTGGTTGGCCATGTGGGAATGTCCAGCACCTTAACCACCATACCACCTGCTGGGCCCAGCTAGCAAGGCTACCGGGCGCCCCATTTCTATCCAGCAGAGCGGAGAGCAGAGGGTGATTAGCAGAGGTCCAGCTGCTCTTGGAAGTGTGTAGGAGCAGAAGGGAGGAGGGTAGGAGGTGTTCTGAGTGGGGAGGGGGTCCCCCGACTGTATCTTGTTCCGGTGCACTGTGGGCGGGAGCAGGGGGATGGGCGGTGATCTCCCGAGGTCACTTCCAGTCTGATTAGCACCTTGTCCCCACCCTCCAGCCTCTGGCCACCCTGAGTTGTTGCTGTGGAATTTTCCCACCTGGTTATAAAAATAGCACCTACCCCTCTTGTCCCCAAATCTGACAATTCAGAAAAGCAGGGGGCAGGGAAATATGATGCCCACAGTCCAGCCACCTGAGGGCACATCGCACCCACTCTGACCCCTAACTCCAGTGACAGCTCCTCCCAGGGTCTTCTGTGGATGACCCTTTTCTTTCCAGGGGGCTTGTCCCTGTGGGGCAGCTGCTTCTCACACGCAGGGGGCCTCAACCAGGTGCCGCTCCACCTCCCTGCCAGGGAAGAAGCTGGAAGGCCTTACGGACACCTGGGGCCTCAAGGACATCCCAGTCCTTTACTGAATGAGAGGATGGTCCCCAGGGCTTACAGAACCGGAGTCTGTAGGTGGGTATTCATGACATTCCACGACCTTCACAGTCTACTGCATCTTCCACCCTTCTCTCCCAGTCACCCCTCTGCCGGCTCGGTTCTTTCCTCCAGCCCTCTCATCCCCTCTGGGAACCACCTCTCTTCCTAAAGCAAATGAGGAACCTTGAACCGCCAGCTGTGCCTCCCACAATTCCCAGCCTCTGGCCTTGAAGATGGTGCCTGTGCCCACTGCTGCAGGTGGAGCTGGGGCGGGCAGTGTGGGTGCAGGGCCGGGAGCGGGGCCTGGAGGGCGTCCACAAAACTGCAGCTGCCCCACCACACCGTGTATCAAAAGTCAAACACATCTCACTAGCAAAGGCCAATTTCTTCCAGGAAAAGAACACACACACACACAAATATTTGACCCACATAAGAAATTAATATTCCTCTTATGGCTACACTCATAACTCTATTTCCTGTGAGCAAACACCCTGACCTTATTAGCCGAAGAGAACATCTACCTCCTCCCCGTCCAAGGTTAGATGACAAGATCTCCTTTATTAACTTGACAAAAAAGCACATTGCACGCAAGGTGCCAACTCCCTAATGACTTGGAAGGGAAACGGTGGGTGTGGGGTGGTGGGGAGGGCAGGGTGAGAAGTCTCTCTCCATTTGATCACACTTATTTTTAACACTTGGAATGATACAACCGTGTGTCCTGCTTTTTACACAGTATGGTCAGCACCCCCAAAGTGTTTAAGCACTCCCTGAACGGGAAGTTCTGCACACGCGGGGCACCATCTCCCGTGAGCACCTGTGGGAGGTCAGGCCTGATCTCTACCTCTACAGAGACCCTGAAGAGACTGGGAAGGAGGAGCAGGCCGCGGCTGAAAGGCTGTGGCCGGGGTGGGATGGCAGGGTGAACGGGCGGCGCCAGCTCCTGGGCTCACTGCTGCTCGCCTGAGGTCGCAGACTGGCCTGAAGGTGTGCAGTTGCCCTCCGTGCCCACCCAGCAGCTCCCTGCTGAAGACTGGCGTGCTCCGCCTGCCACTGAGCCTGGGCCACGGCTCCCACGCTCAGGCCACCGAATGGGTGGGAACAACTACCAAGTGGTCTTAAGCCTGCTCTTCCACAGACGAAGTGGAAGTGAGGTTGATAAGGAACATGAACAAGTTTAAAAATCAAGAAGAAAACAACTCCCTAACACCCTTTGTTATATAAGTACCATTTTAAAAAGAATTATTTATTATTATTATTATGTTTTAACTTGCTATAGGGCATGTGCATTCACCAGAGAGAGACACAGAGAGAGAGACGGAGAGAGAGAAATGAGAAAGCAAGCCACTAGGTCTGGGACTTGAACCTCAGTCGGCCATGGGGAAATCCAATGCCTTAACCACCATGCCACCTGGTGGCCCTGATATAGAACCATTTTAAATGGACATGTAACATGCCATGGTAGGAGCATAGCCATGGTTGGGGAGTTTTCAGGAGCAAAGTCCTGAAGACTGGATGACCCGGTTTTATGCTGCTGAGGTGAATCCACAGGAGCCCTGCAGCTAGCGTAGTAACCATCAGAGGCTTGCTGAACAAACAGCTTGAGGGGCGAGCTGGTAGTATCAACCAGGCCGTCAAAGCTGTTTGCAGAGGGCAACGGGTCAGTCTGGCCGTAACCATGCACACATGTCCCGGGAGGAGCCGGATCCAAGGCGCTGGGCTGCTGTGTCCGCAGCCGTCAGTCTGCCCCAGGGAGCAGAGCTGACGGCGTTTCAGTCGGACACAGGCAGGCAGCCCTACTACTGGGCAAGAGTGGGTGCAGCTCTGAGACTGTGCAGTCTGCACTTTGTGACCCCAGCTGCACTGAGAAAAGAAAAGAAAACCACGGGAGCCAGCAGATGGTGTAATGGTCACAGTGCTGAACTCCCACATAGCTGACTGAGGTTCGAGTCCCGCCCCCCAGTGGCTTGAAAATCATGCCAGGTGTGTGTGCACACATGCTCAAAATCCCAGGAGGAGAAGGGAGGAGACGGGATTTCAGTGTGACCATCCCTGCTGCGGGTGATTTCTCACCTTCCCTCTCATTGTCTTTCTCTGGCAAGCACATGTGCCCTATGGCAAAAACCTTGAAAATAATTAAAATAAAAGCAAAGCAAAGCAAAAGCAAAAGCAAAAAAAAAAAAAAAAAAAAAAAGGCAAGTGCCCGTGACTGACTACAACTGATTAAAGGGTCAGAACGTTCGCTCTGGAGACTCCCAGAGACGAAGCTCCCTGTTCCATTTTTGCAGTTTTGATCTCCAGAAAGCCTTTCTGGGTGCAGGGAGCTCTCTGGCTTTTATTATTTTCCTCCTCCCTTTTCCTGGGAAGCTAAGTCAGGACTTGCCAGAAAACTGGGAATCAAAAATTCTACAAAGCGTTTTGCACTGAGGTTTTGGCTTGGCTGTGTCTCTGTGTTATCCTGCAGACCCTACCCTCACGTCTCACCATCAGGGAGACTTTGTCAATAGGACAGACATTTTGGAAAGACGAGGAACTCGGCTTCCCACGGTCTCAGGTCTTGGAAGCTTCTGGCAGTCAAGGGCTCCATCCAGATATCTTCAGGGATGTTCAAGAGAAGGGATGAAAAGCTCTGCCCCATTAGGGCTCCCTCTGGCTGTCCTAGAAGACTCGCCAACCAGAACTTGGCAGGAAGCCCAGCTCCAGGTTCTATTACAAACATCTTCCCGCAGCACAGCCTAAAATACCCCTTTTCTGACCCACATCCCTTCAAAGTACACCTAGTCAGCCAGGAAGATGCACGTACCACCTTCTAAATGCCTTAGACCCATCCACTTCCGTTCCTCCCCAACATCCACTTCCGTTCCTCCCCATACCAACTCCCTATGCAGGAGCCATCTCCTAATGGTCTACCAACTTCCAGTCCTTCTGCCTCCAGGCTGTTCCCCAAGTTACAGCCCATGTGATCTTTCTCATTGAGAACTTCTGATTTGAAGATGGTGTAAAGTTAGCAATCCTCTCATTCAAAAACAAACAAACAAAAATTGGGAAACAAAAGCAGAGGGTTTTTTTTGTTTTTGGTTTTTGTTTTTTGCTTTTTTGTTTGTTTGTTTTTGTTTTTGTTTTTGTTTTTTACAGTAGGGTGCACTCTCTGGAGAGAGTCAGAGAGTAACAGAAAGAGATAAAGTGAGAAATCATCCCCCAGGGAGATGGCCATGACATAATCCCTTCTCCTCTATTCTCCTGTCGGGATTTTGGTTACACACGCACTTGTGCCCAGCATGGTTTTCAAGTCACTGGGTCTGGGACTCGAACTGCAGTATATGTGCAGTATATGTCCAGCACCTTAACCACTACACCCCCTACTGGAAGATTCTATTTTCAGTGAAAGTAGGGGACACCCAGAACACCAAAAGCATTGGAAGCCCAGCACAGAAGTTGCAGGAGGTAGAGTGAGAACGTCGTGCTACGTGGCAGAGACAGCCCACGAGAACACTCATCCCGTACAAGCAATGCAGAAAGTCCTGGTTTGCACCTGGGAAATGGGTACATGTACTGGTGGCACGAGGTCTGCTGGACCAGGATGGAATGAAGCATCACTCAGGCAAGCCTTCTTTGTAGGAAGCAACCTGGCTCTGTGGCACAGGAAGGAGAAACTGCCTTGGGAGAAGGCCAAGTGAGCTTACAGTGACCCTAGGTCACAAGGCACGTTTAGTCAACCTGGGAGACAACGTCAGCCCCTTGCACAGTGAGGTCCGTGAGAAAAGGGGAAAAGAATCACGCGCTCCAGTGATGAGGGGTCTGTAAAAAGATCTGGCCAGATAAAAAGGAGGGAAAACAAAACAAAACCAAAAATCAGGTAAAGAAAAGTCATCAGAAAATGTTACCATGGAGCAGAAAACATAGTGAAGTAAGTGCTTTTACAAAGAAACTTAGAGACCAGGGGAGCAATAATAAAACAATAGGCGGAAATGAAGCCTGAATTAGAGAACTTAAAGAAATGGAAGAAAGAGAAAAAAAAAACAAAACTAAAAACCATCCACCCACATTCTTTTTTTATTTTTAAGGTTTTTGCAATAGAGCATACGTGCTTGCTGGAGAGGAGAGAGACAGAGAAAGACAGAGAGAGAGTGAAAAATCACTCTCCAGGGAGGGGATGAACATGTCGCAATCCCTTCTCTTTCATCCTCCTGCTAGAATCTTGGGAATGCATGCACACATGCCCAGCCTGATTTTCAAGCCTGAGGATCCAGGACTTGAATCATGGTTGACCATGTGGGAGTCCAGAGCCTTAACCTCCATGCCACCTGCCGGGCCCCCTCCACATTCTTAAAGCAAAGCCTACAATTTGAAGGAGTAAAAGAGAGAAAAAATGCTGCTGAAAACCTAGTGAGAGGTAGCCAGAGGAATAAGTAGGCAAATTAAGCAAAAATAAGAAACACAAGCGATAAAATGATAGAAATCCGTAAAAAACAAAGATTCGTTTGTATGTGCATGAGGAAAATCTCTGAAAAGGAACACAAGAAATTGATGACTTTAGCTGCTAATAGGGAGGGAAACGGGGCTGGTGTGGAGGAAAGTAGTAGGTGGGAGAGTTTTTTTTTTTTTTTGAGAGATTTTCACTGTAGGGCGCGTGCGCTCACCAGACAGGCAGAGAGAGACATAGAGACAGAAAGCGAGAAATCACCCCCCAGAGGGGATGGTCACACCGCAATCCCTTCTCCTCCATTCTCCTCTCGGGATCTTGGCCACGCACGCACACGCGCCCAGCGTGAGTTTTAAGCCACTGGGTCCGGGACACGAACCGCGGTCGACTACGTGGGAGTCCAGCGACATAGCCATTATGCTAACTGCTGGTTCCCATAGGTGGGAGAATTTTTGCTTTTCATCTTTAAAGTTTTGACTTGTATGGATATAGTTGCTCATCAGAAAACAATCCAAAGTAAATGAGTCCCACTCCACCCCACAACACTCACACAGTCACAGATCTGACTCTGTCACCCCCTTCCTTGAGCCCTTCAGGTGTTCTCACTACTCTAGGGGAATGGAGCACCAGATGGCTTATTCCTAGGGCAAGTATAGAATTTACTGCACAACAGGGCACTTTGGAAACGGAAAGGAGGGGCCAGCAGATGTAAACCGGGACTAAGGTCAGCTACTTAGAAGACTGGTCCTAAGCCAGCCCTTGCTTCTTCTCTGTCCACCTTGCCTGTCACCTTCCAGCCCACAGACTTTACCCCCGCCCTACCCAGCTACAAACAGAGGCCCCTTCCCTCCAGACTTCTCGGCCCCCCTCAGAATATAACATTTTATTGCACTCGTAGATGCCCAGGTTTACCTGATTATGATGACCCTGTGAAGCACGGCTCTCTCCTTCCTCCAAGTCCCTCCCACACCCTACCCTGTGGCTTATTCTGGACATCTTTCAGGTCTAGTTTACCTCTGTCAACGGAAATAACCAACTCAGAAGAAACAATTATTAATGTGGTTTATTTCTACACACAAATGTGTGTGACTGACTGGAGAAGGTAAATGCCCTGTTCTCAGAGTGATCAGAGACAGGGCCTCCCTTTATGTGATTTCGAGAGTGAGACAAGGCTTGGAATTTAAGGAAGAGTTACTTCACTGGTCTGGCCCATCTGGCTTGTAGCTTACAGGTGGGTTTTACAATCTCTAGGTTGGTGATTGGAGAGGGACGTCTGCGTTTTGAGAAGGGATCAGCCAAGAGTGTACTTTCGCAGAGATAAGGGGCCTTGTCTGGGCACAAGATACTGTCCCAAGGATGGATGTTGGAAGAGTTCTGTTACCAATGAGTCCAAATGGTCTGTTAATAACTGTGTGTGTGACTCACCCATCACAAGGGTCCCATGCCAGGGATAGGATGTGGGAAGAACACATTTCCTCGTCTCTGGAATAAGAGTTCTCACAGTCCATGGTGTATTCGGCTATTTTTCTTAATGTTACACTTAGAACGTACTGGTACATCTTCCACAGAAGGCAACCTGGATTTGAGGATCTATGTAGCACACTGCTATAACTGCCTAGTTCCCCGGCTGGCTTTCCCCTAACCTTTGAGGGCAGGACTGTGTATTCATTTTCATTGAATTCTCTGTAGTACTTACTGGAAAATAGTAGTTACACAATAAATGTTTTCTGAATGTGCAAAAATATAAGCATATGGTCTTACCAATTTATCTGAAAATTCTTAATAGTTTTCTGTCCAGGTCCTATAGCTTAATGAGCCTCACAAGCCTTGCAATAGAGCAGAAATTTTGTTGTTGTTTGCTATAGGGCATGTGCACTCATTGGGAAGGGGGTGGACAGAGAGAGAGAAAGCTCTCCCCAGGGGCGATGGCCACACCACAATCTCTTCTCCTCCACTGTCCTCTCAAGATTTGGGACATGTACATATATGTACCTAGAATGATTTTTCAAGCCACCAGGACTCAAACCACACAATCAGCTATGTACCAGCCACCTTAACCTCTATGCCACCTGCGGGGCCCCAGGAAATTTTATTTAAAAAATATGTAAGGGGTCAGGCAGTGTGTAGCGATACAAGTGATGATCTGTGAGGCCGACCCACATGGGAAGGTTCTGGGTTTGCATCCAGAGACCTCCCTGAGTGCACTGGGCTTGCATATGCTCCTGGTGCAGGGCTGGTGAGGCTGGGGGCAGATCGCAGCAGCAGGTCCTGTTGGGGCACTGTCCCTCTCTCTCTAATGAGAGAAAGAGATAAACAAAAATTGGGGTTAGGAAGTTTTCTCCTGAATATTTGTGAACATTTTTTTTTCTCCTAAACATTTTTGATTTTCTCTGTGTTTTCAGATCTCCAAATACCCAAAGTTGATGACCGAAGGAAGGAGGCCAAATCCCATATGGAATGGATCTTGATGTTTCCAATAACAGGACCTCAGATGTTAAAGGGAAGTGAAATTAAAGTATTGTATGTATTTCTGTTTTCTTTCAAAGTTTACAGCTCCCTTGGTTCACAAAATAGAATTGACAAAAGGCAAACAAAATCATTCCTTCCTGCATTCAACAAATACCCATGAGACCCTTGCTATTTGCCTGCAGTCTTCTCCGTGCTCACATCACAGTGAACAGGACAAAGTCCCTTCCCTCTTGGAGTTACAAGCTAATGATGGTTGAGACACGATAACAGCCACACAAATAAAACCATAATATGTCAGAAGAAGCGACTGTCATGATGACAACAGGGTAATGTAATGTTCTCTTCTTACGCGCAAAAGGTCCCAAGTTTATCTAATGACACCTACCAGGAAGCTTGTTACAAAATCAGTTTCGGGGACTGGCTCTGAAGTGCAGCAGTAAAGTGCTGCTCATGAGAAGCTGGATCCCACTTGGTGACTGTGGTTCAAATCCCTAGCCCGGCCAGTCTGAAGCGTGTTTGGCCTACACATGAATGCGTGCACAAGAGCCAACGGGCAGGAGGACTGGAGGAAGCGGTTGTGGCATGACCAGTCCCTGTGGAGGGTGCCCCTCTCCCTCTCACATGCACATGTACATGCTCGATCATAAATAAAGATAAAAGAAAAGCCCACAGATCCCAGGGCCCTTGCCAGGCCCACGCCACCCACAGGGAGGAGCCCAAGGCAAAATTACGTAGGGAAACCTCCAGCTGACTCTTGTGGTCACTGAATAAGAGGCCGAAGGAGGTATTTGAGCCAGAGGCGGAGACCACCAGAGGTTTTGAACTTGACTGCACGGTCAAATCACATGGGACGTTTGAAATGTGTGACGCCCAGATCCCTTATATTCCATCGTTCGGGGATGAGTCCCGAACATCCTTTTTTATTTTATTTGTTTTTTAGATTTCTTCCTTTCTTTTTTTTTTATTTTTAAATTTTTAGCACATGCACTCATCATTCTGGGATGAGTCCCAAGCATTCTTTTTCATTTTTTATTTATTTATTTTTTAGATTTCTTTCTTTTTTTCTTTTTTAATTTTTAGCACATGCACTTACCCGAGAGAGGCAGAGAGAAGAAAAGTGAGAAATCACTCCCCGGGGGGTTGGCACAATCTCTTCCCCATTCTCTTCTCAGAATTTTGGGCATGCACGCCTACTGTATCTCTCAAGCTGCTGGGTCTGATACTTGAACTGTGCAGTTGGTCACATGGGATCTAGCACCTTAACCACTAGGCCACCCTCTGGCCCTTAGTCACATTTTTTAGAGGTTTTTGCTATAGGGCGTGTGCGCTCACCAGACAGAGAAAGAGAGACAGAAAGTGAGAAATCACCCCCCGGGGGGATGGCCACACGGCAATCCCTTCTCCTCCATTCTCTTGGGATCTTGGGCACATACGCACATGTGCCCAGCATGAGTTTAAGCCACCGGGTCTGGGACTCGAACCGCGGTCAACTACATGGGAGTCCAGTGACATAGCCATTATGCCAACTGCTGGTCCCCCTTAGTCACATTTTTAAAAAGAGCACCAGATGATGCTGGAGGGCAGTGAGCATGGAGAACCGAGGGCTGCACAACCTCGGGAGGGGCGGGGGGTCAGGATTCGGAGCTGCCGTGCACTCCTGCCAGGGAGTCAGGAATCAGGCTCTTAGGCATAGCCACCTGCCTGACCGACAGGAGAGGTCTTCAGACCCACAACTGGGTCAGACCGGGAGCTAACCCAGCCACTGAGGCTCTTGCACCTGCTTTTGTACTTTCGTCTTGGCTCCTCCCTGGATACATTCCCTCTAGAGAGCAGAGTGTGAAGGGGGACCTGCCCCTGCAGTGTCTCGGCAGGCCTGGCCTCGGGACCATCTGCACACAGTCGCGACAACCGGGAGTGACACTTCCCGTCCCCCAGCACAAGCCATTCCCTGTCAGCAATTTCTTAGGCAAGTCCCCGGTGTATAATTTCCATTAGTAACTTCATTTTGAGATCTCATCAAGCCTACCAGCTGCTATGCCAGAAACCCAATTAGCAAACACCCCAACAGCTCCCCTTAAAAAGAAAAAGAAAGAAAGAAAGCTCTTTCTTCTTTCAGCTCAAAGACTTCCAAAAGCATTGCATTATTACACCTGGCCTCTGAAGGGAATTGAGGAAGAAGATGGGAAAATTGGACACCCTGGCATGAGAAGAACTACTATTCTTTCTTCCACTGACCAGCCCCTGCAGTTCCTCCCACTCAGACAGTGTACCCCAACTGGGCATACTGGTAGCTCTCCCCAAGGTAGTGGGGTGCCGTGGAAAGTGCCCGAGCTCAGCCCACGGTTGGAAGTGTGAGCTCCACGAGCCTCGGATTCCCCATCTGTTGGTGTTGTGCGGCTCAGAGGCAACGTGACTACAGCAGTATGGTGCCTTGCACGTAGTAGGTAGCGGTGGCTATCACGACCTCCTCCCTGCTTTTGGGCATTTTTATTCTAAAGAAATGATCGTGCTGGGGCTCTGTTACGCCGCCGCTCAGTGAGCTGGAAAAGGCAGCCCTGCTGATTAGGATGCTGGTTTGCAGGAAACCGAGGGTAGCTCTGACATTTGCAGAAAGCTTTCTTGCTAAACTTTAAACCCTTTGCAGATCTAATCCTGCTGGAGTGGCCCGTGAGCGATAATTTCCATGGCTATGACGGACATGCCGAGTTCAATGAGACCCCCGAGGAAAGGGCAGGATAATCGGATTCCTTTAGGGTTCCCGCAAAGCTAGGTAGACACCACGTCCATTTTAGCATGAAGGAAAGGAACACACGTTGCGTGTTACCTGCCTGCAACCGCCTGATGCTAGCTGGACGATGGGCAGGAATGGACACGATGCACAGGCCAGGTGGACTTCCAGGTTTTATTCTGTGCTTTTGGCTTTGCTGTGTGTAAATGACTGGTTTCAGAACTGAAGTCTTTATTTAAGCACAGTGGTTCGTCCAGCCCTGTGCTAGGTTGTGGGCACACAGCAGCGAGCAAAGCCGACAAGGTCTCGTGCTCTGAGGCCTCAGTGCAGAGAGGATGGCAGAGAGAGAGGGAGAACCGTCCTCCCGTGTGGAGACAGAGAGAAGGGAGAACCGTCCTCCCGTGTGGAGACGGAGAGGGAGAACCGTCCTCCCGTGTGGAGAGTCCCGTAAGGAGAAGCGCTGAGCCGGGACAGGAAGCTGGGAATGGGAAACGGGGTGCTGGAGGAGGGGAACCGGAGGCTGGCTCCAGGTCGGCTAGAGCAGAGGGAGACGCGAGCTGGACGGGGAGGACCTCAGAGGGCCTGGAAACAGGTTAGCAGGGCCGGTGTGGGGAGAGGCTGTGGCCAGTGGGGGTGGCAAGGCCAGACTGGCTCCGGAACCGCCTCCGGAAGCTGGGACGGGCAGGCCAGTGTGCTGAAAGGCAACTGCAGACATGTTGTTGTTGAAGTCATTTGATAAGGGAAAAAGGGTTTGCTTTTGTTTTAAAGGTTTTTGCCATGGGGTGCATGTGCTCCCCAGAGAGAGGCAGTGAGAGGGAAAGTGAGAGATCACCCTGGGAGATGGGGTGGAGGGGGAGGATGGCCATGCTGCAATCCCGGCTCCGTTCTCCTCCTGAGATTACACACACACACACACACACACACACACATGCACACGCGTGCTCCTGTGCCCCACATAAATTTTAAGCTGCCATCCCGGACTCCAGGCTCCAACCTCAGCCATGCGGGAGTCCAGAGCCTTGCCCACTACCACCTGCTGGCTCCAAGAAGTTGTTTTTTTGAGTATTGCTTCCAATATGGCTTTCATTTTTACATGACATTTACGTGTCGGCTCCTGTAATTTTGGAGTCTCTAAAGGCCTTGATCAGGTTCTGGAGGACACTCCTCACGGGAGCAGGGGCAGCTCCTGGGGGCCGTAAGGAGGTGGGGGCCTGGCAAAAACAGCCCAGTATGGTTTCAGCCCTCTGCAGGGACTCAGCGGAGACCACATCCCAGCCCTTCCTGGTTCCCGCAGGCCTGCAAGGCAGGGGAAGTGAGTTGGGATCTTGGTTCTGCTTGGGTGGGGCTCGCCGGGATAGCGTGGGGTCTGAGGCCCCCCAGTCCAGCCTCCACCTCCGGTTTGGGCCTTTCTTTTGGTGAGAGGCCCCAGCAGGGTGGAGACATATGTGGCGCCGGCCGGCGGGATCCCAGAGAAGAGGACCACCCCCACCCGCAGCCCTGACCTCTAAGGTGCAGGCGCACTGGATTCCCTCGGCGCTCCGTCCATCTGGTTCTAGGCCTCTACAGACCTGCCTGCGCTGTCGGAGACCCCGCGGTCCTGCTGGGCGTGCCCTGAGCAGCTAGAGGCCGGGCGCTGGGCTCACCACCGCCACCTCTGTCCCTCTTCTCCCCCGGGGGCCCTGATCAGGCTCTGCGTGGCCTGCCCTAAGCCCTTAGGTTTAGAGCCCGTCGCTCATACAGTTCTGAAAGCGGGACGCTGCTCCAGCGGGCAAGGCAGGGATCAAACAGGCAGTTCCTGCCTTCCTCGCCCATTGGGGACCCCTACGCCCCTATGGGCAGGCTCTGCCTAGCATGCACAGGACCCCAGAGAGGGGTTACTGTTCTTTTAAAGTAAGGTTCTTGTAGTGGAGACTCCTATGTTGTAAGATAACCCCGGTGTCCTCCGTCTCCCTCTGCTTCTCTGTGTTCGCGAATTCCCCCGTCTGCTAACACAGCGACTAGCACCTGCACCCTCACTGTGAGGCGCTGTGAGAAGCTGAGCCCCTTCAGGTTCCCGAGGTCAAAGTGGAATCCATCCGAATCCGCCGCCTGCCTCCAGGTCAGCCACCGCCAGCAGCTTGGTGTGCACCGGTCCGCTCTGCTTCCACAAACTCACACGTGTACGAACATACACACGTGTGAATATACACATATACACAGACGGGCTACCGCGTATGTGCACAAGTACACTCGCCTTTCTCGTGTGTGTATGATTGAGACTACAGCACGTGCTCTTCCCGTTGCTATTTTCAGGGACCGATATTCTCTGGGGAGCTGTCATCACAGACAAACGGGCCTTTCAGCACCACTGGCCTGTCTCATCCAAACTCTGGGTGTATCATCATTTAACGTCAAATAATGGATGTTTTTGGGGGCGGGAGTGTTTCTATTGCAAACACAGACTCAGTGACTTATATTAGTTACGTATTACTGCTTAACTTACCCCAAAACTTAGTGGGTTAAAAGTATACGAGATAAGGAACCAGCAGTTGGTGTAATGGCTATGTCACTGGACTCCCTATAGTTGACCGTGGTTCAAGTCCCGGACCTGGTGGCTTAAACTCACGCCGGGCGCATGTGTGTGCGTGCCCAAGATCCCAAGAGGAGAATGGAGGAGAAGGGATTGCGGTGTGGCCATCCCCCTGGGGGGTGGAGTGGGTGATTTCTCGCTTGCTGTCTTTCTCTCTGTCTGGTGAGCGCATGCACCCTATAGCAAAAACCTCTCCAAAAAAAACAAAAACAAAATCAAAAATACTTATTATTACTTTATTATTGTTCACAGTTCTTGCCAGTCAGGAATTTGGGAGCTGCTTGGCTGGGTGGCTTCTGGTTCAGTCCTTGGCAGGAGGCTGCAGTGGTGATGCTGACTGGGACCTCAGTCACTGACGTCCGACTAGAGCTGGAGGGGCCTCCTGCTCCCAGAGCTGGCAAGGGTGTGCTGTCTGGGCTGTTGGTCGGGAAGCCACCACATCTCAAGTCGGCCCCTCCACGAGGTTGTCAGTGTCCTCACAAGATGGTAGCTGTTCCCCAGAGCCAGTCATTAAGACAGCCGAGTAGAAGCACAACGCCTCTTACGAACGAGCCTTGGGAGTCCCACGCTGTCACTCCGCCACATTCTGTTCAGTGGAGTGTCACTCTGTCCAGCCCTTTTGAAGGAAGGAGTGTCAAAGAATTTGTGAACACATTTTAAAACCACTGATATTGGAGCCAGCAGGTGGCATAGTGATTGAGGCACTGGACTCCCACATGGTCAACCACAGTTCAAGTCCTGGACCTGGTAGCTTGAAACTCATGCCAGGCCCATGTGCATGCATGCCCAAAATCCTTAGAGGAGAATGGAAAAGAAAGGATTGTGATGTGGCCAACCCCCAGGGGTTGATTTCTCACTTTCTATCTCTCTGGCAACTACATGTGCCCTAAAAGCAAAAATCCCTTAGGGAAGAAAAAAAAAATCAAAAACACTGGTATTGTCCTTATAGATAATCTTAGTGTTCTTATGCAAATTTTTCCAACAATAGATTCTAGAACTACAATGACTGGGTTAAGTGATATTTGCACTTTTTTTGGGGTTTTAATTTGACAGAGGGTGCATGTACTCACTGGAGAGAGACAGAGAGAGAAGTGAAAAAGCATAATCCCTTCATCGCTCATTGCTTTCAGGATTTGGGGCACGCACACAGACTAGTATGTTTCTGAAGCTGCTGTGTCTGGCACTCAGACTGCACATGTGCCCAGTGTTGTTTTCAAGTCACTGGGTCCAGGACTTGTAGTCAGCCATGCGGGAGTCCAGCGCCTTAGCCGGCACTTTTAATTTTGATAATTTGTGCATAGTTCCGAAACTGTTAATTGACCTCAGAGTATCCAGTCTCTCTTCTTCCTTTTAATAATGACTCTCCTGAGTATTGGCTGGGAACCAGTTGAAAATACATTTCCCACCCCCCTGGCTGCCACATGGGGGTATGAACTAAGATCTACATACCATAAGTTTTGTGAGAAACTTCAGGGTCACATCCTTAGAAGAAGCTGTTTGCTTGACATTCCTTTCCCCGTGGAAAAAGCTGTCTGCAGAACTGATGCAGCAGGAGCAGCCAGCTTCTGCCAGATGACACATGTAACACCCTCGAGGATGGTGGGTGATGTTTAGAAAGAGCCTAGATCCCTGGGTAACCTTGTGAAACCGAGCCTCCCTTCTTCCAGAATACTTTTTTTTTTTGAGAGGTTTTTGCTATAGGGCATGTGCACTTGCCAGACAGACAGAGAGAGACAGAGAGACAGAAAGCGAGAAATCACCCCCAGGGGGTGTGGCCATGCCGCAATCCTTTCTCCTCCATTCTCCTCTCGGGATCTTGGGCGCGCACGCACGCGTGCCTGGCGTGAGTTTTAAGCCACTGGGTCCGGGACGTGAACCACAGCCGACTACATGAGAGTCCAGTGACATAGCCATTACGCTAACTGCTGGTCCCCTTCCCAGAACTTTCTACCAGTTTAGAATTTTGTAGGAAAAATACAAAAACAATAAAACTTCTATCTTGCTAGGCCACAGAAATGACTGATATTCACTTTATTTATTTATATTTATTTGATGAGTGAAAGGGAGAAGGAGAGAGCCAATTTTTATTTTATTGTGTTTTCTTTTTTTGCTATAGGATGTACACTTGCTAAAGAGAGCTAGAGCGAGAAAGGGAAATTGAGAAATCACCTCCTGGGAGGATGACCATACCATAATCCCTTCTCCTCCTGACTCCTCTCAGGATTTTGGGCATGCACAGATGCATCTGGCATGATTTTGAAGCCACTGGATCTGGGATTCGAACCACATAGTCAGTCATGTAGGATCTAGCGCCTTAACTCCCACCCACCTGCTGGCCCAGGAGACAGGTATTTTTGATAGGGTCTTGTCACTCCACAATTCTTCAGCCCAGCCTCCCCGACAGCGAGATCACAGACCCACCACATCCCCTGGCCTGCTTAGGTTGGGCTGCAAATCAAACCTGGGACCCCCACATGGCCCCAGTCACCACACAGTGGGCACTCCTTACACCACTGTGGCCAGGCAGTGGTGCACGGCCTTCTAAAAAGGCCTCACCAAACGATGTGTGAGTCTTCCCTTTTCCTGCCCTGCCCACACTAGATATTATCAGTCTTTACCCTTGATCAGTCTGGAGCCGAGCGGTGGTGCAGCAGTGATGCAGCTAGACACAGGAAGGTCCTCGGTTCGTATCCCAAGGCCTACCTGTGTGTGCTGGGCTCATGCACATGATGGCTGGGCTCATGCACATGATGGTGATCTGGGCTGGCTGAGGCTTGGAGTGGGTCACGGTGTGGGGACCGGACAGAGCTCTCTCTGTTGCTCTGTCTCTATTTCTCTCTCATGGAAGAAATGAGAAAGCTTTTTTTTTTTTTTTTTTTAAGAGGTTTTTGCCTTAGG
>NW_006203729.1:126863-132176 GCF_000334495.1 Tupaia belangeri chinensis | reverse complement strand
CTGAGTATTGGCTGGGAACCAGTTGAAAATACATTTCCCACCCCCCTGGCTGCCACATGGGGGTATGAACTAAGATCTACATACCATAAGTTTTGTGAGAAACTTCAGGGTCACATCCTTAGAAGAAGCTGTTTGCTTGACATTCCTTTCCCCGTGGAAAAAGCTGTCTGCAGAACTGATGCAGCAGGAGCAGCCAGCTTCTGCCAGATGACACATGTAACACCCTCGAGGATGGTGGGTGATGTTTAGAAAGAGCCTAGATCCCTGGGTAACCTTGTGAAACCGAGCCTCCCTTCTTCCAGAATACTTTTTTTTTTTGAGAGGTTTTTGCTATAGGGCATGTGCACTTGCCAGACAGACAGAGAGAGACAGAGAGACAGAAAGCGAGAAATCACCCCCAGGGGGTGTGGCCATGCCGCAATCCTTTCTCCTCCATTCTCCTCTCGGGATCTTGGGCGCGCACGCACGCGTGCCTGGCGTGAGTTTTAAGCCACTGGGTCCGGGACGTGAACCACAGCCGACTACATGAGAGTCCAGTGACATAGCCATTACGCTAACTGCTGGTCCCCTTCCCAGAACTTTCTACCAGTTTAGAATTTTGTAGGAAAAATACAAAAACAATAAAACTTCTATCTTGCTAGGCCACAGAAATGACTGATATTCACTTTATTTATTTATATTTATTTGATGAGTGAAAGGGAGAAGGAGAGAGCCAATTTTTATTTTATTGTGTTTTCTTTTTTTGCTATAGGATGTACACTTGCTAAAGAGAGCTAGAGCGAGAAAGGGAAATTGAGAAATCACCTCCTGGGAGGATGACCATACCATAATCCCTTCTCCTCCTGACTCCTCTCAGGATTTTGGGCATGCACAGATGCATCTGGCATGATTTTGAAGCCACTGGATCTGGGATTCGAACCACATAGTCAGTCATGTAGGATCTAGCGCCTTAACTCCCACCCACCTGCTGGCCCAGGAGACAGGTATTTTTGATAGGGTCTTGTCACTCCACAATTCTTCAGCCCAGCCTCCCCGACAGCGAGATCACAGACCCACCACATCCCCTGGCCTGCTTAGGTTGGGCTGCAAATCAAACCTGGGACCCCCACATGGCCCCAGTCACCACACAGTGGGCACTCCTTACACCACTGTGGCCAGGCAGTGGTGCACGGCCTTCTAAAAAGGCCTCACCAAACGATGTGTGAGTCTTCCCTTTTCCTGTCCTGCCCACACTAGATATTATCAGTCTTTACCCTTGATCAGTCTGGAGCCGAGCGGTGGTGCAGCAGTGATGCAGCTAGACACAGGAAGGTCCTCGGTTCGTATCCCAAGGCCTACCTGTGTGTGCTGGGCTCATGCACATGATGGTGATCTGAGCTGGCTGAGGCTGGGAGTGGGTCACGGTGTGGGGACCGGACAGAGCTCTCTCTGTTGCTCTGTCTCTATTTCTCTCTCATGGAAGAAATGAGAAAGCTTTTTTTTTTTTTTTTTTTAAGAGGTTTTTGCCTTAGGACAAGTATGCTGGCTAGAGAGAGAGAGACAATGAGAAAGAAAGTGAGAAATCACCCCCAGGGGGAATGGCCATGCCACAGTCCCGTCTATCCTCCTGAGACCTTGGGCATGCACCTGTGCCCAGCATGAGTTTCAAGCCACCCGTCTGGAATTTGAGCTTCAGTCAGCCACGTAGGAGTCCAGCAACACAACCGCTGTGTCATCTGCTGGTCTTGGCCCCTATTTTTATTTTTTTAAGGCTTTGACAATAAGGTGTGTACGCTCACCAGAGAGACCAAGAGAGACCGAGAGGGAAGTGAGAAGTCACCCTCCACGCAGGGTAGCCATGCCACAGTCCCTTGTCTTCTACTCTCCTCCTGGGATTTTGAGCATGCGGACAATTGTGCCTGGTGTGATTTTCAAGCTGCGGAGTTCTGGACTCAAACCTCAGTTGGCTATGTAGGAGTCCAGTACCCTAACCACCACGCCAGCCGCTGGCCCAGAATGAAGAAAGTGAAATTTCCCAGTCTGATGGGCTCTGCCTTTACTGCCTTCACCAGCGTCTGCGAGTGCTCCTGTACCCAGTTCTAGGACAGGTTGAAGGATAGTGAAGGAAATTGAAGAAAAACGACACTGTGTGTGACTAGAACACAGGAAGATCCGATGTTGCTTTTGGGAAAGACACTCTTCCTGTAACGCGTTCTTGTCTCCGAAGGCCCGCAGGGACGCCGTGCTTGCCCTCAGAGGCACCGCAGCCTGCTGGTGGAGGGAGTATCCGGAGAGACAGCAGGACCAAGCGGAGGCCTGGCTGCCGGCTCCTGGGCCTCGAGGGAGGCTGTGACAGAGGACGCTCAGCCTCCCAGAGTCAGTTCACGGACTTCTTACGCTGCTCTGGCGAGAAGTGTATTGGGGGGGGAGCGTGGACTATCTGGGAGGAAGCGCTAGCAGATGGCAGAGGCCCACTCTGGAGTTAGCCAGCCCACCTCCCGTCCTGTCCCTGCTCCGACACTCTGCTGACCCCTCTTTACTGAGCGCCCTCCACGCATCCTGGCGCTGTCTGTGGGGCTGTCCCAGGAGGCACCCTGCTGCATCCGGAGCTTGCTTTCAGAGGCCTGGGCCAAAGGACAGCCTGCTGGCAAGTGTCACAGCGCCAGTCTGGGTCCGGACCAGCGTGAACTTGGAGTCACGGCAGGCCTGGGCGAGCAGCGTCCCCAAGGGCAGCTGCCGTCGTTAAGGAAAGCCACAGGGGACGCGGTCTTCAGAACCTCCATCGGGTCTCCTTTCTGTGCTCCTCTGTGCCCTCACTGCTGACCCCCACAGTCTGCTTAGTGCCCCCGGAAAACCCTGCTGTCATAAAGGTCTCGTGAGCTCGCTCACGGAGGGCAAAGCGAGGGGTGTAGTTCCTGCACGTGACCTGTCGCGTTTCCACCTCAGTGGGGACAGACTGCCTGTGAGTAAACCGCAGGAAGGAAGTCTCCTTGCACACTACAGGCCTCGGCACAGTGAAGTGGGGCTCTCAGAGCAGCTGGGGGTACCTCACTGATGTATCAAGTCAAAATCTTTTTTTTAAAGAATTATATTCAATTTTTTATTTATTTTAATTTGAACAGAACGAGACACACACACACACAGAGAGAGAGAGAGAAAGTGAGAAAGCAAGCCACCAGGTCCGGGACTTGAACCGTGATCGACCATGTAGGAGTATCCAGCACCTTAACCACCACGCCACCTGCTGGTTCCAAGTCAAAATCTTTAGGAAGCTGCCCAGTCTTGTCTTCCCCACCCCTCTCCCCGCCCCTCCCCTCCCTATGTCTTCTGTGTGCTCCTGCCTGAAGGGCCATCCAAATCCCTGGTGGTTCAGCGTGATTCCGTCCCCACAGGCAGGTGTGTGTCTGGTTTAGTCACATTAAAAATAAACCACTTGGCCGCACACAGTTGACGCATCAATCTGTTGTTTCCTCTGCTTTCCAGGAACAGATTGCTCAAAATCCAAATGACTGTTGGGTGAAGCGTGAGTGGGGAAAGGAGTGAGGTGGAGGGAACGGGCCTCCAGCCTGCCTGCAGGCCTCCTGCCCACCTGAGAGAGATCCGGTCCTACCGAGGGCGTGCCTGGAGCCCGGTGTGGAGGCTGCGTTCCCTGGACCTGGACAAGGAGTCGGGGAAGAGTCTGCCTGGCGGAAAGGCAGGGCCTGTGTTTGCCGAACACCTTCTAGGTGCCACACCCCGCCTTTCTTTCACACCTGTTCTCCTCTAAGGGGGAATGGATACCCCAGCTGTGGGACCCTGGCCAACTGTGCTGTTTGGATCCCAATTTTTTCCAGACTGAAAATATTACATCATTTTCTAATCATTCTTCTGGGCGTTAGACAGACCTAGGTCTGTCACTTTGGGCAAAGTACTTAACCTCTCTGAGCCTTGGTTTCTCCGACTCTAAAATGGAGATGTAATCAAGGTCGAATGAGATGATGTGTATTGGGTTGTCTGGAAAGTCACCATGCGTTTTTGCATCGAAAAACAGAAAAATACATCGTGACTTTCTTGACAACTGAATATAAGCTATCCTTTAAAAATACACAGCTAGGGAACCAGCAGTTAGCGTCATGGCTATGTCACTGGACTCCCATGTAGTCGACCGCGGTTCGTGTCCCGGACCCGGTGGCTTAAAACTCACGCCGGGCGCGTGTGCGTGTGTGCCCAAGATCCCGAGAGGAGAATGGAGGAGAAGGGATTGCGGCGTGACCATCCCCCCGGGGGGTGATTTCTCGCTTTCTGTCTCTATGTCTCTGTCTGTCTGGTGAGCGCACGCGCCCTATAGCGAACCCCCCTCCCAAATACACAGCTAAAAATGATGGTCTTTAATCTCTCATTTATGAAGTACACTTTCACCCTCTTAGAGAGTTTAGATTTTAGAGATTTGACAATTTTCACAAGTTGGGAAGTCGGTGTTGTAAAAGTGTGTGTGTGTGTTCCTGGGCATGTATGTTTTCTTCCTGGTGACCACAGAGGCAGACGCTGAGACTGTAGGAATCTCGGCACTACAGGAGCCCAGGCCCTCAGGGCCTGCAGGTAATTAAGGCACTGGTTTCCACATGGCTGACTGTAGTTTGAGGCCCGGACCTGAGAGCCTGGAAAATACACCAGGCGCGTGTGCGTGCGTGCCCAAAATCCCAAAAGGAGAATGGAGAAGGGACTGTGGCATGGCCATCACCTCGGGGTGACTTCTCGTATTTTTCTCTTTCCGTCTCTCTCTGGCAAGCATGTATACATCCTACAGAGGAAAAATCTAAATTGGAAAAAAAAAAAAAGAAAGAAAGAAAGAAAAGAAAACCAGAAAACCAGACCTGCCCCCAAGTGCGTGGGGCGTCCAGCACAGTGTCCACGGCGTCTCCTAGTAAGCCAGTCTGTCAGGCTCGTCTGCGATTCCCTCCCACCCTGAGTCTCCGTGGCCCGTGATTTGCTTTACCCCATAAGATGAGGCGGAAGTGACTCTGGCCCAGTTCCAGGTGGAAGTCTTCAGAGTCCCTGGATCTCACGCTTTTGCGCTCTTAGAAGCCCTGAGTCGATATGTATGAAGTCTGGGAACCAGCAGTTAGCGTAATGGCTATGTCACTGGACTCCCACGTAGTCGACTGCGGTTCGTGTCCCGGACCCGGTGGCTTAAAACTCACGCCGGGCGCATGTGCATGCGTGCCCAAGATCCCGAGAGGAGAATGGAGGAGAAGGGATTGCGGCGTGACCGCTTTCTGTCTCTATGTCTCTCTCTGTCTGTCTGGCGAGCACACGCGCCCTATAGTGAAAATCTCTAAAAAAAAAAAAAGAAAA
>NW_006203729.1:125937-126799 GCF_000334495.1 Tupaia belangeri chinensis | reverse complement strand
GGGGGGGGGGGGCATGGTCCCAGGGTCACAGCTGAGCCCCAGCGCCCCCACCAGGCGACTGCCCCACCCTGGGTGCTGCAGCCCAGCCCAGACGACAGGGCCACAGATGATACCACGCACAATGGAACTGCACAGTCGGTTCAGATCAGCCTATGCGTTCACGGGAGATGTGGAGGGCGTGGCTGTACTGAGCCACGCACTGGTTTGCTTTCTTAGAGGGTGGTATTTTAAAGAATTATTTCATTTTCTTTATGATTCTTACTTTTTAATTTGACCAGAGAGAGACAGAGAGAGGGAACGTGAGAAAACAAGTCACCATGTGGGTGTCTCGCGCCTTAACTACCAGGTCACCTGCCGGCCAGTTTTGTGTTCTTTAATTGTCAGAGGATGTGCATGCTCACCAGAGACAGAGACAAAGAGAGACAGAGAGTGAGAGGAGGAAGCACCCCCCACTGTCCCCCCACAGCCCAGTCTCCATCAAACCTCTATCCTGCCGGGCTCTCGGGCACGCGTGCACACGTGCCTAGCGTGCTTCTCCGACCCTGACCCGGAATTCGAGGCAGTCAGCCAGCTGGGCTCCAGCTCGGTTAACCACCAGGCCACGGGGCCAGCCCAGGCTGCTCACTCTGGAGCCATGTCTCACACACTGATAGGGAGCTGGGACAGTCACCCATCATCTGGGCTTTCACTGTGCACCGGATCAGGGACTCTCCTCGGGAGAGATACAGAAGAAATGTCCCCGGGGACTCAGCCGGGGCGAGAAGCTTGGCTGAGGCAGGTACGCAGATTCCAGACACTCCCTCGCCTCCCCAGTGTGCACACACAGACCACTTAGTGGGGGCCCTGGGGCCGGGAAGACTCG
>NW_006203729.1:122893-125870 GCF_000334495.1 Tupaia belangeri chinensis | reverse complement strand
CAGACACAACACAGTGCAGCGACAGCGGCACAGCGACTCATAAACGCCCGCGACTCTTGCCGTCCTGGGGAAGCTTCCTCTTCGGCGCCCACTGAGGGGCTCAGAGAGGTGTGCAGGACCCACGTGCGGGGAGTGCTCCCCAGGGCGGGGGGAGGTGTGGGGCCCCCCATGTGGCTGAGGAGGAGCAGAGACTTAGCGGCTAGGGGGGGCAGCAGGTGTCGTAATGTGTAAGGCGCTGGGCTCCCACATGGCCAACGCGGTTCCGGTCCCGGACCGCACGGCTTAAAATCATGCCAGGCAGGTGTGCCCCAGATCCCAGGAGGAAGGGATACTGGGCCATCCCTCATGGGGGGTGATTTCTCATTTTCGGTCTCTCTGTTTCTGTCTCTCTCCAGTGAGCGCATGTGCCCTATAGCAAAAACCATTAAATAATAATAATAATAATAATAATAAAGGCTGCTGTTGAAAGCCAGCTAGACACAAGCTAGTCGGCGGGCAATTACAGGTTAGCGGCTTCATCGGGGATAACGCAGGCTGTAGGCCTATGGCAGGACAGACTCTCCACTCCCCCTCTGGGCTTTTCTCCCCTCCTGGCGTTGGGCTTTGAACACCCTTACCTGGGACCACCTGGTTCTGCTTGGCTCCTGGGCTCTGGGAGTCAGGGCAAGGCCAGCAGGGATGGCCTCCCTGGGGAGCATGACTCCCAAGACAGCGCAATTCTGCCGTCCTTTAAGGGGCAGGGGTGCATGTGCAAGCTGCAGAGAGCAGGGGCAGCCATCCCAACTCTAGGCAGAGGAGCTCTAAAGTGGGGCGAGCCTCCTGATGGCCTCCCAGGGTGATGCCTTACTTCCTGGTCCTTCCTGACTGCTCCATTTATAACCTTGTTGCTGATCTTTAGAGCTACCGTGTCGGGAGCACGTTTAGTTGTAAGTAACGTGACTTCCAACCAACAACGACCTACGCGATATTGACATTCCTCCATCCGCAGGGATTATGGAGTGCGACCACATGTCAGCTCCTGTCTAGAGGCTGCAGGGGCGGCAGAGAGAGAAGCGAATTCCTGCCCTTGGAGAACAAGAAGGCAGCCGGGCTAGGCAGGGCTGGGCGGGGCCCTGAGTGCCCCAGGCTTCTGCCCCCCGTCACTGGATAGCACAGAACACCCAGAAATCTCGGTCAGGACAGGAAGCGGAAGCAGGAGGAAGAGGTGGCACCAGACTTGCCTGGTCCTTTTAGCAGGGGAGAAAGGCTTTCCCAGAAGGCCCCAGGGACCCTCCCTTACCACCGCCGGAGGACCAGGCATGTGGTTATGTGGGCATTTTCATGATTAGTTAACCTGAACACTTATCCCTGGGCGTTGCCAGAACCAGGTCAGGGTTCAGGCTGCAAAGGAGACAGGCTGGAGACCGGGGAGGGAGTCGGGCCACCTTGCTGCCCCGGAATTTGCAGGGCCAGGCAGGCACTGGCGAACGGGGGCATTCCTTGGGGAACATGCAAATAGCAAGTGAATAGTAGGCCTGTTTAAAAAATGACTCAGGGGGCCAGCAGGTGGTGTGGTAGTTAGGGCACTGGGCTCGCATGGCCGACAGCGGTTCGAATCCCAGCCCTGGCAGCTTGCTTTCTCTCTCTCTCTGGTAAGCACACGTGCTTCAGAGCACATCAGAAAATTATAATAATTATAATAATAATAATAAGTAAAATTAAATAAATAATTTTTTAATGGCATTGGATTTAATCCAAGTCAGGTCAAAAGGCCGCATGTAGAGCCTGCTGCTTACTAAGGTGGTTTCCAAGTGTTCTGTAGGAAATAGGATGAAGAAAGAAGGGCCAGCCCCGAGCCTTCAGCCTGGCTGAGAGGACGTGCACGCTGACATGCCAGTGCCTGGGCAGGGGCGGGGGTGCCAGACACTGGGCTGGAGTCAGGCACAGTTCCAGTGGGGTGCTGTGGGGGCACTCCCCCGCCTGCCTGCCCACAGCCCTCTAGGGAACACGCCCCGTTCACACACCCAAAAGACGCAGTCCTAGGGGCCCAGGTCTGTCCCACCCGGGATCCGCCCTATTTTCTAACCTTAAGTGGCTTTTCATGAGGCTTCAGGTTAAAGTCTGAACTTTTTTTTTTTTTGGAGAGGTTTTTGCTATAGGGCATGTACACTCACCAGAAAGAGAGAGACAGAGAGACAGAAAGTGAGAAATCACCCCCCAGGGGGGATGGCCACACCGCAATCCCTTCTCCTCCATTCTCCTCTTGGGATCTTAGGCACGCACACACACGTGCTTGGCATGAGTTTAAGCCACCAGGTCCAGGACTCGAACCACGGTTGACTACATGGGAGTCCAGCGACATAGCCTTTACGCTAACTGCTGGTCCCAAAGTCTGAACTCTTTTTATTTTATTTATTTATTTATTTTTTGAGCTTTTGCTATAGGGCAGATGTGCTCGCCAGAAAGAGAGAGACAGAGAGACAGAAAGTGAGAAATACCCCCCCCTCCCCCGAATGGCCATACCGCAATCCCTTCTCCTCCATTCTCCTCTTGGGATCTTGAGCACGTATGCACACGTGCCCCGCGTGAGTTTAAGCCACCAGGTCTGGGACTCGAACCGCGGTCAACTACATGGGAGTCCAGCAACATAGCCATTACGCTAACTGCTGGTCCCCAAAGTCTGAACTCTTTATGGACTCGGCCAGGACTGCCGGTGTTCCTCCCTGGCTGGTCTCCCCGCCTGCCCTCCAGCACCCCGAGGTAGAGACCTTCCCAGCATGTGTGCATTTTCCGTGCCTCTGCATACACAGCGCCTGTGGGCAAAAACGTCCCTGCTGCCCTCCTGTCTCCTTCAGGTCTTCCTGACTCCTCCCTCCCTCCTGACGCCCGCCCTCTCTGAGGAACTGTGCTGGCATGTGGTCCCACGTGCTGCCTGGGCGCTCTGGGGCAGGGGCTGTGCTTCGCTTGGTGCCCTCGATGCCTGGCACTGCCTGGCACG
>NW_006203729.1:121805-122882 GCF_000334495.1 Tupaia belangeri chinensis | reverse complement strand
TCGTGGGTGAGCCAACGCCTGAGCGGTTCTCTGACGTGCACTGGCGGGCCTCCGGACTCTACAGGGACTATGGGAGCGGAGCAAGGATGAGGGCGGGAGAGAAGGGCTGTCTGTGAGCAGCCACGGGTGAGACCCCTGCCACCTGCTCCAGAGCCAGCTTCCAACCCCAGAGTGTCCCCTTGTTTTCCTCTTCTCCAGAAGAGGAGCACAGAGCCCTGCAAAGGGCTGCGGCGGGAGCGCAGCTCAGATCTGATAAACAGGCAGGAGGCTTGGGCAGACCAGGAGAGGCAGACCACCGTCACCCCGAACCCACCCACCGCACACCGCTAAGAGCGCAGGGCTGTGAGCGAGCCCCTCCTGCTCCCGCAGAGAAGCACTCAGAGGAAGGGGCGCGGCCGCCCTGGCGCCTCCCGGGGAGCAGAGGGCCTTTATGAGGTCCCCAAATGGGGCGTGGTCCCAAAGGACCCGAAGACGAGGGGCTGCAGAAGCAGGGAGGCAGGGGGTCTGCGAAGGGGTGCGTGCGGTAGGGGACGGGACCTTCCTGCTCAGTAGGGCTATGGCAGGAGACGTGCTCAAGGCTGGGACAGGGCAGGGACAAGGACACACACGGATGGAAGCTTTCTCTGTGCCCAGGACTAGGTAACTGAGGTTCACTGTCACCCACTCCCCAGTCCCCCCTCCCCAGCTCACACTCCCTGCGGTGAGGCGGGCAGCCCATTCTGGGGCAGAGCCACATCGGCCTTTCCGGCCGGCTTCCTAATACACTGGACCCCTGGGGTTGGCTCCCACCAGGCAAGCCTTGCTCTGCACCCGCAGCCGGCCCTCCGTGGTCCCATTCCCTACCGACCAGCGCTACTGTGCTTATCACCCCAGCTTACAGATGAGGAGGCCGAGGGCAGGGAACTAGATTCTCCCGCCCAGTGCCGAACGCCAGCCCTGACAATGGCAGGATTTCAACCAACGTGTCACTGAACAGCACCACCACGTGCTTGCATGTGGAGCCCGGGTGGCAGTCACCTCCCAGACATGCCTTTGTGGGACCTGGTCCAAGGCCATGTAAGAGGCTCTCCCTCTCCA
>NW_006203729.1:115396-121774 GCF_000334495.1 Tupaia belangeri chinensis | reverse complement strand
TCCTCCTCATTCAATTCTCGAGTTTTTAAAAAAATTGTCAGAGGCTGTGTGCACTCACCAGAGAGAGAGGGGGAGGGGGAGATAGCACCCCCAGGGGCACGTGGTCGGTCAGGCTGCAATGTCTCCTCCCTTTCTCCATTTACCAGGATTTGGGGTACGCACACACATGCTCCCAGCATGCTCTTCAAGTCGCCAGGGCCAGGGTTCAAACCATGGTCGGCCATGTGGGATCTGACTCTCTTACCCTAGGGCGGTGGGCCTGACCCTTCCAATTCACCTTCAAAGGGCCTCTCATATGCAGACCTTGTAAGCAGGGGGAATCAGATCTATTGAAGTTCCTGCTCCTATGCAGATTTTAATGACAATTTAATAAGGAGGGATAAAACATTAAAAATTGGGGTAAAGTTTAAAGAAATAAAAACCACAAATAAGTGCTATGCTTTGAATGTGTCCCCCAAAGGTTGGTGTGCTGGAAACTTGACTGCCATTATCATGGTTTTAAGAGGGGGCTCCATCCGACTATGGCATTAAAAGGTGGGAGGGGCAGCAGGTGGATGGTGGCTAAAGCACTGGACTCCCATATGGCTGACCACAGTGCGAGTCCCAGACCAGTGACTTAAAAATCACACTGGGCACGTGTGTGTGTGCACCCCAAATCGCAAGAGGGCATGGCCATCCCCCCCCAGGGAGATGATTTCTCACTTTCCTTCTCTCTGTATCTCTCTAGAGAGCGCACACACCCTATGGCAAACCCCACAAAGAAGTGGGGTGTAGGGGAGGTAATTAGGGTAAATAAGGCCATCAGTGTGAGGCCCCCAGGACTGAATCCTGGGGGCTGTAGAAGATGGAGAGGGACCAGAGCCAGCACACTCTTGCCCTCTCGCCATGCGGTGCCCGCGCCACCTTGGAACTCTGCAGGAGTGTCGCAGCAAGAAGACCCTCACCAGGTGCAGCCCCCGACATGGACTTCGGAAACCATGAGCTCGGGGCTCAACAGAGCTCTATTTTATAAGTTACCCAGTCTGTGCAACTCTGTTCTGGCAAGAGAAAACCAGAGCGAGAAGCAAACCGTGAGGAGGCGGGCCCTGGGCTCAGTGCCCCTGCTTCTCCTCCTCCTCTTCCCCATTGTTCCCTCTCTGTCATTGTTCTCCCTCTGTCATCCTTTCAATCATTCAGTTATTCGTTTAATAACGGGGGTGAGTATGACTTAGGCCCCCATCCGGCCAAATGATTCAGTGGCTGACACCCCTTGGGGTTGCAAAAGCACAGGCCAAGCCCCTGCCAGTCACATCCCTACCCCACCCCCTGCTCCTGGCCTGGCCCTGCGAGGGGCCTCCAGGGGCGCAAGCAGGTCAGTGAGGCTCCCCCTGGGCCTTTGAGCTGTCACCCTCTGTGGTGGCTGGCGGAAGGCCCTGGGCTCCTGGCCTGGTGGCTGATGCACAGAGCCATCCACAGACACTGCGGGCTGCACCCCTCTTGCCCGGAGCTCTGCTGGGTGATTGATGGGGCCGCTCCGGCTCTCGGTCCCAGAGAGCTCCTTTGAATAATAACTTGGCAAAATTACTCTCCTTTTTTTGCTTTCCCTATTTCTGATCCATTTGCTCTCTCTAAGTCATTCATCTCTTTTGAGTTGAAGAAGAAAGAGGGAGAACAATGAGGAAGAGGAGGAGAAGCAGGGGAGCAGGAGACCGCGCGCCCGCCTCCTCGTTTGACAGGAGCTGGGAGCCTCTGCGCCAGCCCTCGCTGCGGCTGTCAGGCGGTCGCACCCCTGCTACTAGGACTTACATGTTAACTTCCCTAGTTGTGCGATAAAGGTGTGTGTGGGAGGGTGTTTGGGGGGGGGAGGCAGGAGACTTCCCAGGGCCCCCACATTGCCCCGCAACCGCAGGTGCTCATTGACCCGCCTGAAACGCTGTCCTGCCTGCCAGGACGTTAGAATTCCCATCCTGAGAGGGGAGCAGCAGAGGAGGCAGGGGAGGAGCGCAGTGGAGGTTCACGGGCATGGCATCAGCCGTGTCCACTGCCAACACCCACCTTGCTCGGCAGGCACCACAGAGACGGTGAGTGACACCCCGAGAGAGGAGTCCGCAGACGATGAGCTAAACATGAGGCCGGGCGAGACCACGTCGGAAGTGGGTACCTACGATGCAATCTGACGGAGGCGGCTGTCGGCTCTGCGATGGGAGGGACTGACTGACTGCAAGTCTCTACGGTGGGCTGATAACCAGCTGTTCTGAGGGTGGTGAAGGTGCTTCAGATGACCAGCTCTGTAGAGGTGCGGGCTGAAGGTGCTAAGCTGGGCGGGTTTGGAGCTCGACGACAGGGGGAAACTCCAGCAAACATGCGAGGGGGCAGGGCAGAGGATTACGCTGGAAGAAATGATACACACGGATCTGGGCTGGCTCGGTGGTGCAGCAGTGACGTGTTGCTGGAGGGATGCTGGATTCACATGGAAGGTTACAGGTTCGACTCCCTGGTTGGCCTTTGTACACCTATGATCCCTGCTGACTGAGAGGGCTGGGGGGTGGGACGTATTTGCAGCCTGGGACCCTGTGGGGGTCTCTCTAGGAGATATGATAAGCTGTAATGTGACCACAGTAGGTCTTACTGGAGTGCTTGTGTGGGGGAGGCCATGCCCCCGAGGCGGGAGTCAGGTGGCTGCAGCAGGGAGGTGTGATCAGACCAGCTGCAGAATGCAGGATGGACTCATGCCGGCAAGGCTGGAGAAAGCAAACCAGGCAGCAGGAGCTGGGATGGGCTCGTCAGGCAGAGAGTGATGTAAGAACCGAGCCAAGGCAGGGCCAGGGAGGAAGCGATGGCTTTGAGAAGCACTTAGAGCGTCACGTTGACAGGGCCAGGGACTGACAGGGAGAGGCTGGGAGGTGGTGGTGCCACCAGCTGGAACAGGGAGCATGGCGGCAGGAACCTTCATGAAGCCCCGCCAGGCCCCGGGGGGGGGGGGCCCCCCTTCCAGCCACGGGCACGCAGGGACAGATCACTCATCCGTCTTGAACCTGCATCAGGGTTAGGCAAAGCCAAGCCTGCCTGGCACGCATTAACTCGTGTGCAGCCACATTTAGGGGAATCTCAGACTCCTATTTTACTTTTCTTTCCTGGTATGCTAGGGCTCACCACCTGCTTGTCTCTTGCTCCTTCTTCCCTCTGACAGGCGAGACCCACGCGCCTAGGATGGTGGAAGACGGCCCCGTGTGTCCGTGCGAGGACTGAGGCCGCCGTTCGGGGCGTCGCTGCCTGGTACGATTAGGATGCTGGAGCTTCCTCCCGCGTCTAGTCTCCTTCCAGTCATCTCTGCCATTCAGCCCGAGTATTGTTCCCCCTGGGATGAATTTCCTCATAAAATAAATGTCTTGTCTGAATTAATCTTATTTTTTTAAAGGAGAGAGTCATCAGATTGTAAAGACATCATAAAAAGACGCATCAATCTGCCAGAGGCCTGGGTGCTGGGAGCGTCTGTCTTGTGCAGACTGTGCCGAGGCGGCTGGGCCCCGAGGCTGGGCGGTGCTGGGCATCGCCCCTGTGCACACCTTCTCCCACACCCCGGGCTGGCGGGCGCTCGGACCAGCCTCAGGCCTGGAGGGGTCCCTCATTGGAGCACTTAGACCATTTAGGGCGGGCAGCTTTGCACGCTGAGTGTGCACCACGTGGTACCTGCCTTGTGAAGGGGCCACTGAGTGACCCCCAGCTGGAGGGCCACCCTCGGCTGACGTCAGGAACACTTTCACCTGAGAACTAAGCCGCATTAGGAACCGCGGACGGCATCGCAGGCCACCTCTGCACTTTTGTATTCCTTTGAAAGCATTACACGAGTCGTACACATGTACACAGAGAACAGGTAAAGCATCGGGGGCTGGCATGTGGATTGTGGTCAAGGCGCAGGACTCCCACATAGCCAACTGTGGTCCAGACCTTGAACACAGCAGCATGAACATCCCGCCAGCCACATGTGCATGCGTGCCCAAAATCCTGAGAGGGCGGTGGAGGAGAAGGGATGGTGGCATGGCCATTCCTCCCGAGGGGTGAGTTCTCACTTTCCCTCTCTCTGTCTGTCTCTCCAGTGAAGGCATGCATCCTATAGCAAAAAAAAAAAAAGAAAAAAAAAACAAAGAAAAAGTAAAGTATCACAGGAATAGTACATGGTACACACTGCATACGGGGCAGCACTGCGCAGGGCACACACCCACAGGAAGGTGACAGAGGCGTGGGGCATGCCCTCCACCTCGGTCACCCGCGGAGAGCTGCTGGCTCCTTCCATGCTCTTCCCGTGCATCTGGGACTTTCTTTGTTTTAACATAAAAGCCCATTTGCTGTTTCTTTTCTAAATAAGACTATGAAATTAAAACACACCTATCATAAACACTTCACATGTTACAGAGTGGTAAAAAGTGAAACAAAACCCCAACATTTTTCTTCCTATTTCTCCATTTCCACTCCCCAGAGAAAACAGATAAAATATGTTTCTGTTGGGACCAGCAGTTATCGTAATGGCTATGTCACTGGACTCCCATGTAGTAGACCATGGTTCAAGTCCCAGACTCGGTGGCTTAAACTCACGCCTGGCATGGGTGCATGCCTGCCCAAGATCCCAAGAGGAGAATGGAGGAGAAGGGATTGCGGTGTGGCCATCCCCCCTGGGGGGCGATTTCTTCGTTTTCTCTCTCTGTCTTTCTGGCAAGTGCATGCGCACTATAGCAAAAACCTCTCCCCCCTCCAAAAAAAACCTTTCTGTATCCTTTTAGAAATAATTATGTGTATACAAGCAATTAAACACAGACTTTTTTTTTTTTTTAAGTTTTGCTACAGGGTGTGTACACTTGCCAGAGAGAGACAGAGAAAGGGATAGTGAGAAATCTTCCCCCAGGGGAATGGCTATACTGCAATCATGTCTGGCGTGGTTTTCAAGCTGCCAGGCCTGGGTCTCGAACCACAGAGTGATCTGTGTGGGAGCCAGCACCTTAACCTCCTCGCCACCTGCTGGCCCTAAACACATCTCTCTTTAATACGTTCAGTTTATAAGTGAGGTCAGAGAGGTCAAACAATATAGCCAAGGTCACAGAGCTCAGCTTCTCTGAAAGGCTTTCCCCCTGCACACCTCGAAGGTGTATGCCCAGAGCAGGCTCAGCTACTCCCTCCCTGCCCTTGACCTTGTACAAGACAGGCGTCAGCTCCCTCCCACCAGCTCCCTGGCTCTCGGGGTATAAGTAGACTGCCTGTACTGCTCATGGCGGCTGCTGTCTCTGGAGCTGCCATCAGCGGGCTGGCTCTGTGCTTTTGTTCTCCAAATTGCAGATGACAATTCCAGGCAGGGGACCCTCCCGGGATAATCCCGTTGCAGTGATCCCTTGGCCTGTGGAGCTGACACCTCTAGGCCCACTCGCCTTGCTCTTTGCTGGGTTGTGGGCCATGGGCCTGACGTTGGGACGCTCCCAGTCGGTGGGGAGGACAGGCACGCACACGGCGATCCGCCCTTTGTCTGTAGCTAGCATGCATGCCCCCTCTTCTCTGTGTCTGCCTTATCCGACTTGGGCCCAGATGTGTGTCTACAGCATTGCCAACATCTGGATGAGAGGGGAAGAGTCGGCCGGCCACACGGATGCGTTTCTTACTCGCTGGCAGCAGGAGGGCGTCCATCTGGATGTCTGAGGAACATTCCAGATGGACAGACCCAGTGTGCTGTGTGCCCTCACCAACTGGACCCGCAACCCTGGACGAGAGGTCTACTGAGGGCTGAGCCGGACCTCCCTGAGCCAGGCTGTGCAGCTCAGCCCAACCTTGCAGCTGGAACCCTGCTGCAAAGGGAGAGGGGGAAGCCCAGAGAGTCCTGGGGGGAGAGGGAGCCAGAGACCAGCAGCTACAGAGCCTTAGATCTCAGAAATGAACTCTCTTGACTTTCCGGGTCTACCTGAGACTGAGCCTGGAGGTGCTGCCCTTCATGGGGAGCTCTGGAGCTGGGCGTAGCCTCCCCTGCCCCTTCCCTTCTCTGCTGCCCACCAACTTCCCTGCAAAGCAAACCCTCTAAGATCCCTGGTTCCGCAGCGCCCCCTGGTGGGTAACTGACCTGGAGAAAGCCTTAGGGCACAGATACACTGTCCTAGGTGAGCCCTGCAGACTGCAGGGACTACAACTCACCTTCAATTCATCCACCTGCTCCACCCACTAAGTGATAGGGCTTCTGAATGAACAGCTGCTCGTATGCACGGGCAGGAGACTGATGGAGCTCTGGATGGAGACAGCAAAGGACCGAGGACAGCCTGGGTGTGTCAGGATGTCGGACAGAGACTGGATGAAATGGCACGTGCTGACCGTGGAGGTGATGACGACGGCGTGTGTGTGCCTGTGCGTGAAAGCCCGTGCTGAACC
>NW_006203729.1:89178-115034 GCF_000334495.1 Tupaia belangeri chinensis | reverse complement strand
TTTCCAGAAAATATTGAAACAGCCCCTGTACAGACTCTAGCCCCTAGTCAGGACACTGGCCCTTCCCCAGCCCGATGGAGAGGGAAACACACAGGCACCCAGAGCGTGGGGCCTCAGGCTGGTGAAGTTCTACGTCTGCGTCTCTCCAGTGAGCCACGTGCCTACCCCAAGGCCGGTGCTGCCAGGAGGCCCTGTCCATGTCTCCCAGCTCCTGACTCCTGGCCCAGGCTCAAGTTCCCTCCCTCCTCCGTCACAGGGCCAGAGAGAGGCACCAGGTGGAGGATGCTGCAAGGCACCAAGGCCCGGAGTGGCAGGGAGCCCACTGGGAGGGAACACGATGCCTCGAGCACCTATCCCGGTGTCCCACTGGCCCTCACAGAGGGGCCCGAGAGGTGTGTTTAGTGCCTCTCACAGGTGAAGGAACACAGGTGAGGTCGCGGGCCACGCGGCTGGGTGTGGCTGAGTTGTGCTCTGAGCCCAGCCTGCACCACGCCCGGGCATGCAGCCTTCACTGAGCCCACAGAGACACTCACAGAAGCCATGTCCAGCTACCATGCTCCTGACCCGTGGTCAGAGAGGAGGGAGACGTCGACACTTAGCCTCGAGTGTCACCGAGGGACACGCCAGGATGGGGTGGGGGAGGGAAGACAAAGACTCGGGAGGGGAATCGGGCTGCTTCTCCCTCCCTGTGGAAGTGGATCCGGAGGAAAATGTACATCCTGGCTTTCATCCCTAGACCACAGAGAATTTCCAGGAGGGGGACTAAGGAATCTGCATTTAAAGAAAGTCCCGAGCGGAAAAGCCGCCGATATCTGTACCACGTTTTGAAATGCATCGGAAGAATTGATAAATAAGATAAGTTGGTGGGGGGGGGGTAGAGAGGGAGGGGCGGACAGTACAAAGCAAAATAAAGCAAAATGTTGTCGGGAATCTAGACGGGGCAACACTATACAGTCGTCCCACTCTGTGTGTGTGTGTAAGAATCATTTAATTTTATTTATTCATTCATTTATTTAATTTGGCCAGAGAGAGACACAGAGAGCAAGAGGGAGGGAAAGTGAGAAAGCAACCACGGTTGGTCATGTGGGAGTGTCCAGCACTTTAACCACCATGTCACCTGCTAGCCCTCAACTCTCTGTGTGTTTTAAAAGATGCATAATGAGGGAACCAGCAGTTAGCGTAATGGCTATGTCGCTGGACTCCCACGTAGTCGACTGCGGTTCGCATCCCAGATCCGGTGGCTTAAAACTCACGCCGGGCTCGTGTGCGTGCGTGCCCAAGATCCCGAGAGGAGAATGGAGGAGAAGGGATTGTGGTGTGACCATCTCCCCTGAGGGGTGATTTCTCGCTTTCTGTCTCTCTGTCTCTCTCTGTCTGTCTGGTGAGCGCACGTGCCCTATGGCAAAAACCTCTCCAAAAAAAAAAAAAGATGCATAATGAGATGTGGGGGGGGGAAGGGGGTGCTTTCCCCCGTGAATGTGCTGACAGGCAGGGTCTGGGACCAGAGCTGCAGGGGGAGGTCCCCCGGAGGGCTTCTGGAGAACTGGCTGCCCCGGGAGGTCCCCTCTGCTGCCCGACCCTCCTCTTTCTCCAGTGCCCTGTTTCAGTCATCCCAGAACACGGGGCAGACTGAGCAAAGGCGGCCTTCTCCCTGGGGCTCTGGAGAAGGTGAATCCACCCCTTTATTAAAGGGGAAGTGAATCCCAGAGCAGCTAGGCTGGCAGTCCTTGGGCTCCACAGCTCACGCGCGTCCATTCCTCGCGGTTGGGGGCACAAACCATGCACACAGGAAAAGGCGACTTTGAGTTGAGGGTTGTGTGAATGGACGCGATTGCAAATGCTACCGATGCACAGGGCGGGCTGGAGGGGGCGAGGTGCTTCCCAGAACGGGGGCATTGGGGTAGGTCTTGGAAGAGGGGCAGGGTTCAGACAGCAGGTGCAAGGAAAGCACCCTAAGAAGGGGGAACCGCGTGGGCCAGGAATGAGAGGCTGTAGTAACACGATGTCTCAGGGGCATGATGGGGCAGCCTCGCTGGACACTAGACAGGAGCAAAATGAGGGGACTGGAAACACGTGGGGGCCAGAATGTGCAGGGTCGTCAACGCCCAGCTAGGAAACGGGGCAAGGTAGAGGGTATCTGAGAGGACATAACGCCATGCAACCACAGCTCAGGGAGGGGCGTGTGAGGACTGCACAGACAGGGAGACGGACCTGGTGCAGCCAGAGCTCTCCCGGGCCTGTGCCTCAACTGCTGGGCTTGCGAGGTACTGGCCCTTCAGCTGGCAGAGCAGTCGGAGGCTGGCGTGGGCACCTCTGCGTCCAGGCAGTTTTCCCAGCTGACCCAGCTGTGACACAAATGCTGCCACCTTCACGTGCGTCATGATGAGAAAGAAGGCTGGCGAGCATTGCCTTAGACCTGCGCCCTGGTGCCAGCCAGACGGCAGGGCCTGGGGCTCCTGGAGGGAGCGCTCCCGAGCCCACCGTCATGGCAGCTGTCTCCTCCCCGGGACAAGGGATGTCTGCCATCTCGGTTTCATGTGCCACCATTAGGCCGTTTTCCACTGGGCTAAGGTCTCAGCCAACGGTGAACACAGATGGGCCTAGGGGGGGTTAGCATTTCATTCCACGATCACGTACCTCCTGTGGTGCTGGTGGCATGGGGGAGACAGAGAGACGGTTCCTCGGTGTCTGTGGGGATTGGTTCGAGGGCCCGATTGTCCTAAGAGGCAAGGATGCTCAGTCCCGTGTGTAAAATGGCCCAGCACGTCCCTTCCTCAGAGTGTCAGACCCCAGAGAGGGGAAGGGGAACTGTGGAGGTGGACCTCTTCGTGGTTTCAGCCTCTCCATGACGCACGTTTCCAGGACACTCTCCTAAGGACAGCATCCAAAGGACGGGAAAGCACCCGTGTACAAATACAGGAACTTCAGCTTTATCTATGAGAGTGGAGAATCGCTTGCACTGTGGGCTTAAACAAAGGGTCCTGCGGTGGGAGACTGGTAAAATAAATTATGGCATGACCACCAGCCACGTTGTCCATTACTAGTCACCGAGTATCACCAGCTCCATCCACCTCTCTAGGACACAGTAGCTGTTACCCCACTACTACCAACTTTACTGAGGAGTTCCTGTCACTACTGCTGTCTCCACCACCGCCTCTCTAGGACTAAGTAGTTATTACTACACTAAAACCACTTTTTTTTTGGAGAGGTTTTTGCTATAGGGCACATGCACTCACCAGAAAGACAGAGAGAGACAGAGAGACAGAAAGACAGAAAGCAGGAAATCACCCCCCAGGGAGGATGGCCATGTCACAATCCCTTCTCCTTCATTCTCCTCTCAGGATCTTGGGCATGCACGCACACATGCCTGGCTTGAGTGTAAGCCACCGGGTCCGGGACTCGAACAGCGCTCGGCTACATGGGAGTTCAGCGACATAGCCATTACGCTAACTGCTGATTCCCACTACAACCAATTTTATTGAGCACTTACTGTCACTACTGCTATTACCAGTAACCACCCCCAACAATCCTTATTTTACTGAGCCGTTGTTTAGCTCCAATCAACATCATGAATGCCCTAGAGAGGAGCTCTCGTTTAACCTTTGAGACAATCCTTCGATCTGGTACTACCAGCATCCATATTTTTCCAATGAGGAAACTGAGCCGAGTCGCTAAGTAAGGTACCCAAGATTTTATAGTTGTTAGGATTAGAAATTCCAACTCAACCAGAATGACTGAAGCTTAAGCTATAGAAAATAAAAACTGGGAGCCACAGATTCTTTCATTGAAACCCTGATGTGTAATTAAAGTTGAAATCAGGAGCCACTAGTCTGAGCAGCCCTTTAATGAGGAACCTGGAGATAAATTTGATGTAATAAAGTTGTTGACTCAAGTGGCTCTGAGAACGCAAAGCTCTGGGTTTGCTGTCACCCTTTGCTTACGCAGATTAAGAAGAAGCACATAGCAAATATTTATGTACCAGTAACTAGAAAATTTTAAATTAAATCCAAACTTTTCCTCTAGCTTGTCATCATAAAATTGAGTTTCTAATGAATTAATACACGTAAAAGCATTAGGAACAAAGTCAATGCTGTGTAAATATTTGCTGTAATTGTTATTTACAAGAACGGACAAGGAGCTCGACCGCAATAGTCTAAGCTTTATAGTTATTTTCCAAAGACTGTTGACTTGAACTTTAAAGCGTTGAATGTTTGTCATGGTAAACCACATCTGTGAGAATGTTTTGCATAGAAAACTGTGTTTGTTCACTGAACTTATACACTGTGTTTATCATAGGGATTTAAATTTACTTACAACCACCTTGTGATAATTAGACAGCTAAATAAGATCTGGTCCAAACAAACTCAACCAATCTAAAAAATGACATCAATCCTCTTGAAGTTAGAAACATATCTAAAGGCATTTCTCCTTGTGTAAGTGATTTTATCAGTAAAACAAAACAGAACAAAAATAATGGCTCTAACTCATTAAAACACAGTGCAAAACCTCAGTATTCTACACAGATGCTCCATGAAGACTATGACGTAACCCAGAGACACATTTTACCATACTCAGTAATGATAATAGTAAAAGCTTAGTTAAAAGTACAGGCTATGACCCTTGGCAATGGGGAAGGAGAGGCTGCAGGAGCTGTGGAGAGGGAGGACATTCGAACATTCACCTCTGATGAGAGTATAAAAGGAAGAGTCAAAGAGTTAAAGACTTTCTATATGCTGTGCTTAATCTTTATCGTAGATCACTCTCTAAACTGTGGTTGCTCTTCATCAGGAAAAATGTTGAAGATTCATCTCACAAGAATACATATGTTTATTCACATGTTCACTTCTACTAAAAGAGTATGTACATTAAAGATTCCTATTGGAGGGCCAGCAGGTGGCACAGTGGTTAAGACGCTGGATTCCCACATGGCCGACCACAGTTAGAGTCCCGCACCTGGAGGCTTGCTTTCTTTCCTACTTGTCCTTTCTCTCTCTGTCTCTCTCTGGCCCAAGTTAAACAAATAATAATGATGGTAATAAGTGAAATAAAATAATTCTTTAATAAAAAATTCATATTGGAGTAAAAATAACCATATTTTCCCTCCCACCTTAAACAACTAGAAAAATGAACAAAATGTATGAAGCAATAGTTTCTAGACATTAGTCACCAGGGAGTACAGGACTGCAATTGCTGAGAGGAGGTAAACAGAGGAAGGTCTACAATTGCCCAGCTTCTTACCTCGTGCCAGTCTCACTGAGACAAGGAGACAGAAGTTGGAGCTCTGGGAAACCAAGACAGTTACAATTTCCTAGTCACAATCCTGGACGAGGGAACCACAGAGAGAAAAAGAAGGAAGACAGGAGAGACGGAGAGAGAGAATGGAGAGAGGGGAGAAGGAAATCTAGATTTTTGCATCATTTCCTTCTGAGTCATTGAGCATGAATGTGTGCATGTATGAAAGAAAAATACTGCAAAATCCTAGGATGAGTGATACTTGGACCTCAGACAGAACCGGGAATAGTTGGCTCCCACCAAGAGCAGAGAGACCCTGTAATATACAGGGCATTAGGTAGAGTCCTCAGAAGTGTATCACTTTAGTATTGGGAATAAATTAATGCTATAGTAAAGGCTGCTCTGGATTCATTCTAACAAAAGTTAAAAGTGAACCCCAAAAGGAGCCACAAAGTCCTAAATAACTCAACCATGCACCAGAACATTATTATTATTATTAGAGAGGTTTTTGCTATAGGGTGTGTGTGCTCACCAGAAAGACAGAGAGAGACAGAGAGAGAGAGACAGAAAGCAAGAAGTCACCCCCCCCTTCTCCTCCATTTTCTTCTCAGGATCCAGGGCACGCACGCATGCACACGCGTCCAGCATGAGTTTAAGCCCCTGGGTCTGGGACTCGAACCGCAGTCAACTAGATGGGAGTCCAGGGACATAGTCATTACACCAACTGCTGGTTCAAGTGCAGCACTATTTAAAAGAAATACCACAAAATCCAGAACACAACAACATAAAATTCACAATGTCTGGCATCCCACAAAAAATTAGTAGGCATGCTAACCCAGAGAATATGATTTAACCAAGAGAAAAGTAGTCATTAGAAATAGACCCAGGTATGACAGAGATGGTGAACTTAGTAGACAAAGATGTAGAAGTGATTATTATAAATGTACACAAAAACATCAAAACGAAATGAATATAATGAAGAAATGGAAGATGTAAAAGAGAACTAACTTCTCTTTCACAGAAGAAAAAAACATAACAAAAATGAAAAGTGTTTTCGATTGAATTGATAGCTAATATAAATCCTTTGATTTTCCATATAAATTTTAGATTAGCTTGTCAATGTGCATTTTCTAAAAACCTGCTGGAATTTGATTGTGACGGGAGTAGTGGAGTACTGGAGAAGAACAGCTCAGTGAATCTGAAGATACAAAACTATCCAAAATGAAGGGGGAAGAGAGAGAAAAGAAGGAGGTGAAGGAAGAAGAAAAGAGGAGGAAGAAAAAGAGCAGGGTGTCAGTGACCTGTAGGGTAACAGTGTATCTTAACAGTCTAACATACATATATAACCGAAGTGACAGGAAGGGAAAGAAAACAGAAGAATTATTGTAAAGAAAATAATGGCTTATGGGACCAACAGTTGGTGTAATGGCTATGTCGCTGGACTCCTATGTAGTCAATCGTGGTTCGAGTCTCGGACCCGGTGGCTTAAACTCACTCCAAGTGTGCATGCGTGCCCCAGATCCCAAGAGGAGGATGGAGGAGAAGGGATTGCAGCGTCGCTATCCCCCCTGGGTGGTGATTTCTCGCTTTCTGTCTCTCTGTCTCTCTCTGTCTGTCTGGCGAGCGCACGTGCCCTATAGCAAAAACCTCTCAAATAATAATAATAATAATAGCTTCAAATTCAAATTTGAAAACTTCAAATTCAAATTTGATGAAAACTGTAAGTTCACAACTTTGAGACGTTCAATGAACTCCAAGTAGATCAGCTAGTGACGATATCTTCTAAAAATCAAGGTGAAATAAAAACTTTTGCAGACAAATGAAAGCTAAAAGAATTGATCACCAGCACACCAGCACTACAAGAAATGATAAAAGAAGTTCTTTAAATAGAAGGAAAATTATGCCTTTGGGAAATCTGGATCTACCCCCAAAATGAAAAGAACCAGAAATGGTAAACATGTATGTAAATATAAGAAAGAAAGTATGTAAGTATAAAAGATGATTTTAACTAAGCTGATTTTAAATCTCTTTAAAAATAATAGACTGTTGGGAACCAGCAGTTAGCATAATGGCTATGTCGCTGGACTCCCACGTAGTCGACCGCAGTTTGCATCCTGGACCCAGTGGCTTAAAACTCACACCAGGCGCGTGTGTGTGCGTGCCCAAGATCCCGAGAGGAGGATGGAGGAGAAGGGATTGCGGCGTGACCATCCCCTCTGGGGGGTGATTTCTCGCTTTCTGTCTCTATGTCTCTCTCTGTCTGTTTGGCGAGCACATGCGCCCTATAGCGAAAATCTCTCCAAAAAAAAAAAGAACAAAAAAAAATAATAGACTGTTTAAAACAAAAATAATAAGTGTACTGTGGGTTTTAGAACTCATATAGAAGTAAAGTGTATGACCACAGAGACACAAAGAACAAAGATGGAGAAACAGAGTATACTGTGGTAAGGATTGTATATTATTCAAGAAGTTGTTTGATAGTATTTGAAGATAGATTGAAATAAGTTAAAGATATATGTTATAAGCTCTAAGACAACCATTGACAAAAAAAAATCTAAAAGTGGATATAAAATGATACTATTTTTAAAATACAGTTAATCAGGGCCAGCAGGAGCTGTGGTGGTTAAGGTGCTGAACTCCCACATGGTTGACTGTGGTTCGAGTCCTGGATCTGGTGGCTTGCTTTCTCACTTTCCTTCTCTCTTTTTTTCTCTGCCTCTTTCTCTCTCTCTCTGGTGAGCACATATGCTCTGTAGCAAATTGAAGAATAATGATAATGACAAAATTAAATGCCTAATTTAATATATACATATTGTTTACATTATAAAAAGGAAAGATCTTAAATACTAGTTATTAAACTAGAAAAAAGAGCAAATTAAACTAATATAAAAATTGATAGAACAAAGATTATACATCATAAAATAGGAAACATTAAAAAAATCAGTGAAATTGGGAACCAGCAGTTAGCGTAATGGCTATGTCGCTGGACTCCCACGTAGTCGACCGCGGTTCGTGTCCCGGACCCAGTGGCTTAAAACTCACGCCGGGCGCGTGTGCGTGCGTGCCCAAGATCCCGAGAGGAGAATGGAGGAGAAGGGATTGCGGCATGACCATCCCCCCTGGGGGGTGATTTCTCGCTTTCTGTCTCTTTGTCTCTCTCTGTCTGTCTGGCGAGCGCACGCGCCCTACAGTGAAAATCTCTCAAAAAAAAAAAAAAAAAAGAAAAAAAAAATCAGTGAAATTAAGAGCTGATTCTTTGAGAAGATCTATAAAATTGATAACGCTCTAGCTAGACTAGTCAAGAGCAAAAGTGAGAAGACATAAATATCAGAAGTGAAACGAGAGACATAGAGACATGAGAAAGATATTAAGAGAATATTATGAACAACTTTACGGCAATAATTCGATAACGTAAAAGAAGTGGGAAGATTTATTGAAAGACACTAACCCAGTGTCAGTTAAGTAGATCCACAGAAGGGGAGGACATATTTTGCAAATGATCTATTTGATAAGAAATCTACATATAGAATTAGAGAAGTATTACAACACAAGAATACAAAAGAAAAAACTAGGTAAAAGATGGGCCAATGGTCTAAAACAGACATGCAAATGGGCACTAAATACTGGAAAAAATGTTCCGCATCATCGCATCATTGGCCATTGGAAGAATACATATCAAGGGACCAGCAGTTAGCGTAATGGCTATGTCGCTGGACTCCCATGTAGTCTACTGCGGTTTGAGTCCCGGACCCGGTGGCTTAAACTCACACCGGGCGCGTGTGCATGCGTGCCCAAGATCCCGAGAGGAGAATGGAGGAGAAGGGATTGCGGCTTGGCCATCCCCCCAGGGGGTGATTTCTCGCTTTCTGTCTCTCTGTCTTTCTGGCGAGCACATACGCCCTATAGCAAAAACCTCTCCAAAAAAAAAAAAGAAAAATACATATCAAAACCACAATGAGATACCACTGTGTTCCCACTGGGATAACTAACAAAAAAGGCAGATAATAACAAGTGTTGACAAGGATGTGAAGAAATTAGAACCCTCATAACCACAGCTAATGGGAATGGAAATGGTTCAGTCTGGTAGCTGCTCAGTTAAACAGTTACCACTTAACCCAGCAACTCTACTGCTAGGTAGATGCAGGTACACCAAAGAGGATAGAAAACAGGTCATTCAGTTACACACTCACACACAAGATTCATAGCAGCGTTATCCATAATAGTACAAAGGTGAAGGTATCTATCAACTGATGAATTAGCAAGTACAATGTGATGTGCTTAGACCATGGAATATTATTTAGACATAAAAAGGAGTGAAATACGAATGCATGCTACAGCATGAGTGACCCTTGAAAACACTATAATACACGGAAGAATCTAGTCACAAAGGCCCACATAGTGTATGATTCGATGACATTTTCAGAAAAGGGATGTCCGTGAAGATAGAAAATAGGTTAGTTGTTGCCTAGGGCTGCCACTAGGCAACCACTAATGCTGCTGGCCACATGTGTGCATGCATACGTGTGTGTGTGTGTGTGTGTGTGTGTGTGTGTGTGTATGTGCCCCCAAAATCCCAAGAGGAGAATGGAGCAGAAGAGATTGCAGTGTGGCCATACCCCCTGGGGGTGCTTTCTCACTTTCCCTCTCTCCGTCTGTCGGGAGAACATACACACCCTAGAGCAAAATCCTTAAAAACATTGATTATGCTGATGGAAGCACAACTTGTAATTAGACCACAAGCCACTGGATGTACTTTCAATGGGGCGGTTGTATGACATTTGAACCATATTTCAAATAAGGTTTTTGAAAAAGAAGAAATCGATCCACGACAAGCTTTATCTAACAAAGGATTCATGTATAGACAGCTATTTCCAGCATGAGACTCTGGGCTCAGATGGCTTCAGCACACATTGAACTCGCCCAACATTTATGAAGCTACATGGTAACAATACTACATAAACCCCATCAGAAAATTAAAGAGGGCGCTGTCCAGCTTATTCTCTAAGACCCTCGTTATCCTAATACCAAAACCAAAGAGATTCCAAAAACAACTCCGTAGACCAATATCCCCTCATAATTAGAGATGCAAGAAATTTCTTGCAGTGTTAGTGATGGAGCCCAATACCATGACCAAGTGAGGTTCATCCCAGAAACGCGAGACTGGCCTACCATCTCGGCATCAATGTAACGAACATTTGTACTCGAGTTTTGTGTGGACATTTGTTCCCACATCTGCTGGGTAAGTATTTAAGAGTGGGACTGCTAACTCCCCCTCACACAGAGGACAGGTAGCTTAAAAAACATTCCAGAGAGCGGCCAGCAGGTGGCATAGTGGTTAAGGTGTTGAACTCCCGCCTGGCCATCTGTGGTCTGAGTCCTAGACCTGGGCGGCTTGAAACTCACAGAGGACATGTGGCTTGAAACTCACAGAGGACATGTGTGTGTGCATGCCCAAAATCCCAGGAGGAGAATGGAGGAGAAGACTGTGGCATGCCCTCCCTCCTGGGGTGATTTCCCACTTTCTTTGTTTGTCTCTCTCTGTCTCCCTGGGGAGCTCATGCACCCCATGGCAAAAATCTTAAAAACAACAGAGATGGCCACTGAACTGGAGCTGTGAAATATTGCTTTCACTGGCTAAAAATGAAGATTTTCTGCTGAGACTCTTCTGTCCAGATTCATTTCTAGTGGGTAGGGATACCTCTGTATCCTTCTCTCCGTCTCTCTTTTAAAAACGAAAACGAAAACGAAAACAACAACAACAAAAGATTGCTGCAGAGAAACTGCAAGTGGATAGTGTTGATGATACCAAATCAGATGATGGAGCAAACGTCACACGCCTCCCAGTCACGGTATGAGCTCTTTGTCAAGGGCTACGAGGTCAAAAACAAAGCCCATGGAACTGGCAGGTGGCATGGTGCTTAAGGGCACTGAATTTTCATGTGGTTGACAGCAGTTCGAGTCCCAGACCTGGCAGCTTGCTTTTTCACTTTCCCTCTCTCTCTCTCACTCTGTCCCTCTCTGGTCAAATTTTAAAAAAATAAATAAAGTTAAATAAAAATAATTCTTTAAAAAATATACAAGTAAATCAAACCTGCTGTACCAAGAACCTGACACTATCAAGAAGCACAGGGAGCCGCACATCCCTGCTCACTAACGGCGAACTGGCCCCGCAGTCCCATCTGTGCAGAGCACTCCCTAGCTAAGGGTAAGAGCGTGTGCACAGCTACCACACAGGTGAGCACTTGAGGGGCCGCTTTCTGTCTGCTTTAACTCCTTGCTGGGTACTTTAGCCTCTCCACAGGCTCCGTCTCCCCGGTTAGAGCTCTGTACAGAGGCCCATCCTCGGTAGCTGTGAGATCAAGTGTGAAGCACGGCCCTGGATGAACGGAGCCGTGGGGGGGTTCCTGTGTGGGTGCAGAGCCCTCCTTGAGCGTGGCTCCAGCACCGGGCCTGGATGAAGCTGGTGGACCTAGCATCAGGCCCTAGCAAGGTGCCGGCTCTCTTGCCCACTGAAGGCGAGACTTAATGGAGTGCCAGCGAATGGGGAAGGGCTGAGATCAAGTGTGAAGCACGGCCCTGGATGAACGGAGCCGTGGGGGGGTTCCTGTGTGGGTGCAGAGCCCTCCTTGAGCGTGGCTCCAGCACCGGGCCTGGATGAAGCTGGTGGACCTAGCATCAGGCCCTAGCAAGGTGCCGGCTCTCTTGCCCACTGAAGGCGAGACTTAATGGAGTGCCAGCGAATGGGGAAGGGCTGTGGTGGGTCCCCAGTGCCAGGGGACATGGGCCAGCCCTTGCAGTGAGCGTCATTCTCTCGTCATGAGTGGGATGAGCTGGTGCCGCACCCCCAACAGGAAATGAGTGTGATGCGCTGCTGAGGGGTCAGGGTTTATTTCCCTCGGTATTCAAAAATCACTTTTTTAAAAAAACTTATTTAATTTTATCTATCATTATTATTATTTTTTAAGTTTGCTGCAGGGTTCATGTGCTCACCAGAAAGACAAAATGAGAAAGAGAGGGAAAGTGAGAAAGCAAGCTGCCAGGTCCGTGGCAGTCGGCCATGCGGGAGTCCGGTGCCTTCGCCGCCACCCCGCCTGCTGGCCCCACAACATCGTTAAAAACGCCGCCTGGATATATAGCACAAGCCCATCTAGGAATTTATAGCAAGGCACTCATCGAACACGTACAAGTCCGGGCACTCAGAGTGCTGTACAGGCCGCCCCGAAGGACCAGCAGAATGCGTCGTTTCGGTCATGGGTTTGAGGAAGCAGAGATACAGGAGCTGGCTCCTGGAGAGTACCCTGTGCTAAGCCCTGCTCTGCGTTTACTTAACTCATTAAATCCTTGCCGACTCATACCCCTGCCAGTGGGTAGCAGTAGCATCATTTTTTCCCACTTGATAGATGAAGAAATTGAGGTGCTGGGCTGGCCCTGGACTACTGGTTAAGGGAGCCAGATCCCCCATGACGGAACGTACAGTGTAAATCCCAGCCCCGGTGGCTTGAGAAACACATCAGGTGCACGCGTGTGCGCCCCCACCCTGGCAGGGAGGCTGCATGGAGGACAGGGTGGCAGCATGACCACACCCCATGGTGAGGCGTTTTCCCCTTCTCCCTCTCCCTCTCTCTCTCTGGTTAGTGCACATGCCCTCTGGCAAATTTAAAAAGAGAGAAAGAAAGAAATCGAGGCACAGAGAAATTAAGCAACTTGCCAACCACATAATTAATAAGGGATGGAACCGAGACCGAATAGACAGCGTGGCCTCACAGTGTGAGGCCTTAACTGCTCAGATACCCGCATGCCAGACGCAGTGGAATATGATGCAGCCACTGAGATGAGGCTGCAGCTACGGTGAGGTTCTCTCCACGCCCCGGATGGCGACCACAGAACACCGAACAGATCAAGTGTCAGCGCGAGCAAGGAGAGCTTGTTCAGGGAAAGGTAAAACAGTTCAGTCGCTGTGGAAAACGGAATGGAGTTTTCTCGAAGAATTAAAAATAGGATTACAATGCAATTCAGCAATTCCACTTCTGGGATTATACTCAAAAGAACAGAAAGCAGGGGCTCAAACAGATATGGATGCACAAACTCCAGGGGTGATTTTCAAGCCGCTGGGTCTAGGACTCAACCACACAGCTGGCCATGTGGATCCAGCACCTTAACCCTCATACCACCTGCTGGCCCACAGTTCAAATGAACTTATTGTTACTGAAGTGTACACTTAAAAATGGCAAACCGGTGAATTTGACTACGTATATTTTATAAAAAACGAAGCCATAGAAGCCAGCAGATGGCGTAGCGGTTATATCACTGGACTCCCACATGGCCAACCAAGGTTTGAGTTTCAGACCCGGTGACTTGAGAATCACGCTGAGCCCAAGATCCTAGGAGGAGAATGGACAAGAAGGGACTGTGGCATGGCCATCCCCCTGGGGGATGATTTCTCACTTTCCCTCTCACTGTCTCTGTCTCTCCCCAGCAAGCACACATACCCTAAAGCAAAGAAACAAAACAAAACAAAACAAAACCCATAAAGCAATATATTTCCACATAAAAATGTGAGTATGTTTAAAGAAAAAAGGCAGTGCATATAGTATAATCTTATTTTGTTTGGGAAAAATGTGTGGGATTTATGCATGTGACATTGGAAGGCATTCTAGTAGAATGTTACGGATGATTTTTGCCTTCTTTATGCCATCAGGTGCTGTGTAAAATGCTCGCCACAAGCTTACGATGAGGAGGAAAACGCAAGAAAGTGATTTTGTTTTTCCAGCCAGAACAAAAGAAGGCTCTGTCTTCTGGGCATTTATCAGAAGGAGGGATGCCAGGGGCAAGGCTGCAGCCTCACCTGGAGAAACATGTCCAGCTGGGCTTGGACATCGGGCATCTGGTGGCACTTCTCTAAGGGTCGCCCCCTGCCTAGCCTGCCACCAGAGAGAGACTCATCATCGAGGTCATACCTGGAACGGAATCTGAGCTTGCCGTGGGGCCGCTGCGGTCCAGGAGGGTCAGCGCCTCCCACCGCTCCTGCAGGGTGACGGTGCTGCTCCCATCAGGGTCAAAGAGGCGAACAACTGCCCTGCAAAGGACTGTGGACAAGGAGGGTGGGACAGGCACAGGCGTGGCCACAGGGCTGGGCTTTGATTTCGTTCAGTGGCTGTGTGTGCACATGCATGCACGTGTTTGTGTATGTCCATGCGTGTCTCTGTGTGCAATTCCTGCATCCGTGTGTGTGTGTGTGTGTGTGTGTATGTCTGTGCACACCATGGGATGGTGGGACTCGGGTAGGACTGGGGCACCTGAAGCCCAGCTGACCTACTCCCCTGGATAGCCTGCTCAGATCCCTGCAGGGAGGAGGGATGTGGTTGGGACTCAGGCCCCCTCCTGGTCCCCCAGACCCAGGTGGCCCCTTACCCAACAGGGGGAACGGTCAGACAGTGTGTCCTCCCCAGGGCTCCTCGCAGCCTTGTCTCACCCCCTGCGGGTGACCCTAAGAACGTGGGCAGGACTTACAGAATAGATCCCCCCTGAGCACCCAGTGCCCTTTCTACTCTGCTCCTGAGGCCGCCTACAGCCGGTACCTCAGCTTACTCCCAAGCACTGGTTCACTCCTGCACTCCACCATCGTGTGTGTGCAGCCCCTGCTGCCAGGCCTGGTGCCTGACGCTGGAAAGAGAGACAGAGAAGGAGAAGACAGCGTGGACCGGTGCTCCTGTCGAGGTGGGGACGGAGCCTGCCTGACTTGTGAAGCTGCGGGGAGTTCAAGAGTATGGGGTGGAGGGTCCACAGGCGACCTGCCCCACTTCCTTCTCCTCCCCCTGGGTGCCTGGGGTAATGCCTTTATCATCCTCCCCTCCCAGAGGTTTCTGCCTCCTGTTGGGTGGGGTGTGTCCTTAGGCAGAGTGGGCCTTTCCCTGTCCCTTCCTACATCTGCTACTGAGGGAGGCGCAGCTTAGAGTCCTGAGCAGTGCCCCAGGGCCACAGGAGCAATCCGAACAGCGCGTGCAATGCTCACGGGCCAGCTCCTGCCGGGGACCCAGGCCACTACCTGGGACGAGGCCGGCGTTTCAGGCTCACTCCCCCGTCATGCTGAAGGCTCCACTGTCAGGGCTTGTGGTCTGTGACGGGGTGTTGGAGGAGAGGGCTGAGAATGGCGTGGAACTGCAGACGGGGCTCTGAGGGATCAAACTGCGGACAAGTTCGCTTCATGGAGGGGCTTTACCCAGAGCATCCACTGTTCCCATGAGACTAGTGGGAGTTGTCGGGGAGACAATACTGGGTTATCGCAGAAGTCACGACGCACTCGCAACAGTCATGATGTATTTTTTCTGTGCAAAACTGCATCGTGGTTTTTCTGACAACCCAATATTTCTGAAGCTACTGTTCTCCAATTGTGTGTGTTGCTGTTGATTTGAAGGTTTTTGCCTTAGGACGCATGCACTCACCGGAGAGAGGAAACAGAGACAGTGAGAGGGAAAGTGAGAACTCACCCTCTGAGGAGATGGCCATGCTGCAATCCCTTCTCCTCCTGGGACCTTGGGTATGCATGTACACACGCCCAGTGTGAGTTTCAAGCCACCAGGTCCGAGATTTTTTTTTTTTTTTAATTTTTTTTTTTTTTTTGGAGAGATTTTCACTGTAGGGCGCGTGCGCTCGCCAGACAGACAGAGAGAGACATAGAGACAGAAAGCGAGAAATCACCCCCCAGGGGGGATGGTCACGCCGCAATCCCTTCTCCTCCATTCTCCTCTCGGGATCTTGGGCACGCACGCACACGCGCCCGGCGTGAGTTTTAAGCCACCAGGTCCAGGACACGAACCGCGGTCGACTACGTGGGAGTCCAGCGACATAGCCATTACGCTAACTGCTGGTTCCCCCAGGTCCGAGATTTGAACAACGACTGGCTTGTGGGAGTGCAGTGAAGTAACTGCTGCGCCATCTGCGGGCCCCTGCTGTTTATTTTTAAAAGTTTACTTGTTTATGTCTTGAGAGTGAGAAACCCCTAAGTCTTGCCATGCCTTGATCCTCCCCACCCCAGTCTCCAGTGTGCTCAGACTGACCTGGGATCTGAACCCTGGACCTACTCATATGACTCCAGTGTCACGCAGTGGTGCTCTAGTGCCTACTCCACTGCAGCCGGGCCCCTGTGTTGGTTTGAAGACCCTGGAGGCCATGGCCACTAAGAGGGGCCAGGGACACCCTTCAGCCCTGCTTAGAGGTGAGCCCGCAAGCCTAGGGGCCCAGGGAGCTCCCTTGCCTCCTCATCCCCTGAGAACCAGGCTCTCTCCCTCCATCAAGTGTAAAGGTGGGCCCCACCTCAGGGTGGACACTTGGCTCTCCCCATTCAGAGATGGCATACCACCCACCAAAGTCACTTGGTACCCTCATCTGTGTCACGGTGCTGGGACACAAGGAGACAGGTTTGTGGGCTTAGCATGGCCACAGGCGCGGGGGGCCGCATGGGGGCCCAGGACCTCTGCCTTGCTCTGACTGGACCAGCTCTGGCCGTGCAATCAGAGCCTCCTACAGCGGCTCCTTCTCCAAAGCCTCCTTCTCTCCCTCCACCTCGGGTTGGAGGCTCCGAGCCGACAGGGCCCAGGGATCGGGTCCCCACTGCGGGGAGCAGGTCGGAAAGCGGCACACGTGAGTGCTGTTACCGTCACAGTGACGCGCTGTCCCACCTCTCAGACACCACTACTGCTTCCTGCACCCCCCCCACACGCTGCTCACTCCAGTCGGGCTCTGTGCCTGTCAGGTGGGCCAGGACATCTAACCAGGAGGAAAAGGGCTGAAATCCTGTCAGGATTTCTCATATGTGGAAGCTTTCTCATATGTGCAAGCTTACAAAGTGGAGCTTGTATAAGTACAGAACCGAATGGTGGTTACTAAACGCTGGGAAGAGTGGTGGGGAGAGGAAGATCACAGTTTTGTCATTTGATACAAAAGTACAGCCAGGGACCAGCAGGTGGCGTAACGGTTATGTCGTCGGACTTCCACATAGTCAACCTTGGTTCCATCCTGGATCCAGTGATTTAAAAACTCATGCCAGGCACATTTGTTTGCATGCTCAAAATCCCGAGAGGAGAATGGAGAAGGGATTGAGGCATGGCCATCCCCCCCCCGCTCCCCGGAGGTGATTTCACACCTTCTGTCTCTCTGTCTCCCCCATCTCTCTGGCGAGTGTAAGTACCCTATAGCAAAGATCTCTCTCAAAAAAGAAAGTACAGCCAAATGGGAGGAGGAACGACAACTCAGCAGAGCGTCTCCACGTCACAAGTTACTGTTTCAGACAGGCTGCAAGAGAGAGATCTTGAATATTCCAACACAAGGAAATGATAAAGGTTTGAAGCAATAGAGATAATAATTACTCTGATTCGATTGTTACACAAGTAGGCACACAACGCAATGTCATGTAGTACCCTCTATATAACTATGTACAATGGTTATTTGTCAACTTAATAAAACAAGAAAAAACTAATCATATACACCCACACAGAAGTTAAAAGGGCAGTCAACCTTTTTTCTTTTTTAAAAAAATGTTTTAACTGAACTTTATTTTATTTATTTACTTATTTATTTGTTTTATTATTTATTTATTTTAATTTGACCAGAGGGGTCTCAAACCACCATTGGCCATGTGGGAGTCCAGCACCCTTAAGAACCATGCCACCTGACGTCCCCTTTTCTTTTTTAAAAACCTCTCTACAGGATGTTAATTGGTGTGGGAAGAGGGTGACCTGGAGCATCAAGGAGAGATTCCTGGGCACCAGCGAGGGTGTAGCTTTCCCGGCATTGAGGAGAAGGTGGCTTTGCCGATATCCCTCACTTTGCAAATGTCTCTGAAAACCAATTCTGATCCTGGCAGGGAGGTCGCTCTGTTTGATGTGTTCAATGGCTTTGCTGGTCTTGTCCTCTAGGGCGTTTCCAAACTCCTTCGGCTTATCCGGGAGGCTCTCCAAGGCGCTGGAGATGTCTGGGGCTGCCCGGCCTGGGCTGGGCCTTCCAAAACCTCCACAGAACCACCACCAGGACTGGAAGAGACAGGATAAGCCTGACAGCAGGGCGGAGGGGCACTCTAGATCTCTAGATCAGTTGCAAGTCGGGACTCTTTTTTTTTTTTTTTTTTGGCTGTAGGGCACATGCACTCGTCAGAGAGACAAAGAGAGAAAAGGTGAGAACTCACCTCCAGGGAAGATAGCCATGCCATGATCCCTTATCCTCTATTCTCCTCTTAGGGCATGTGTCCAGCATGACTTTCAAGCCACTAGATCCGGAACTTGAACCACAATCAGCCATGTGAGAATCCAACACCTTAACCACCACAACACCTACCAGCCCCATGTCAACCATTTTAATCAGTGCCAGCTTGTTCTTATAGCTGAGTTTTATTTAACCTAAGAAGTATGATAATGCAAACATCAAACTACATTAAATTGTAGAAAGAGAAGAAAACATTCCCAATTTGTTTTACAAAGATAGGATTACCTATACTCAATAAAGAGAGTATGCAAGAAAGAAAATTTTGTACAATCTTGAAACTGATAGAGATTCAAGACTAAATTACAACCAAGGAAAATCCACAAGTTTACTTTAAAAAATAAGAATCTGGGGCTGGCAGGTGGCACAGTGGTTGGGGTGCTGGACTCCCACATGGCCAACCACAGTTCAAGTCCCAGACCTAGTGGCTTACTTTCTCACTTTCCCTCTCTCTGGTCAATTTGTCTCTGTCTGGTCAAATTAGAAATAATAAAACTAAATAAATAGTTCTTTAAAAAAATAAGAATCTACCTTTATCAAGAAGGATTTACTTCAGTAATATAAGGATAGTTGAATATTAAGATAGCTATCAACATAAGTTAAGATATCAATAAATTAAAGAAGAAAATAATTTTATTGTGTCAATGGATGCTGAAGGGCACATTTGGTGAAGTCCAACATTCATTCTTAATTAAAATCACAAGAAGAATGAAAGGAACCTTTCTAAGCATCACGAATCATTTTCTCTCTCCTTCTACGACATCTGTAACGCTTACCTAGCCTCCTTGTTCTACTGCGTCAACTCCGATCTCCGAATGAGTAGTGCTGGCTAGCTTCTGGACTCAACACCCATAAACTGAAGTCGATGAGCGATGTCTGTGTCCACCTGTATTTTCACAGATACAAAATCTGATACTGATATCGAACCATATCAGTACTATATTTATTTCTATCTCATCTCCCTGTCTACCTATCTACCTACCTTGTTTAATTTCTCAGGGGCCATGTGACCTCACCAGAGAGAGAGAGAGCAAGAGAGGGAGAAAGTACCCTTGATGGGGAACGGTCATGCCCCAGTCCCTTCCCCTCCATTTCCCTCACCATTGGGAATTTGGGGCACACACTACATGTGCCCGGCATGTTTTTCAAGTCACTGGATCTAAGACTCAAATCATGTGGTCAGCCATGTGGGATTCAGATCCCTTAACCACCAGGCCATGGGCTGACCTGGAAATGAAAACAAATTTTAAAAGAGGAAAACATTTGTAATAGTTGTAATGAGTTCATTTTAAAAATGCTTTTGGCAAAAAGACTGTCTAAATGTAAGAAGACACTTAGACAAGTACTATATACCACCTTATTTACATTTCCCAATCTGAACACAAAGACCTGAATGTAAAAATAAGTAAAGCTATAAATACAAGTCAACAGAAATGATGGAAAGTCACTCCTACAATCTTTGAATAGGGTTCACAAGGTGGGAGTGCCAAGACAATAAAGGGGAAGGCAGGGCCAGCCACAGCAGTATGCACTGGGCACAGCTCCCAGCCCAGAGTCCTGTGGAAGGCCAGCTCAGTCCCCACCAAGCCAAGGCCTGGGCCGGATGCAGTGTGCCTTCAGCCCCAGCACTCGGGACCCTGAGGCCAGAGGCTAGGGAACCTGAGGCTGGTCTGGGCAACATAGTGAGGCCCTATCTTAAAAACAAGAATGCACCAGGAACAGTAGGTGGCGTGGTGGTTAAGGCATTGGACTACCAGCAAGAATGCACCAGGAACAGTAGGTGGCGTGGCGGTTAAGGCATTGGACTACCAAATGGCTGACCATGATTCAAATCCTAGACCTGGTGGCTTGAAAATCACCCCAGGTTCATATGCCTGTGTGCCCAAAATCCCAAGAAGAGAGTGCAGCAAAAGGGAAGTAATTTCTCACTTTCCCTCTCACTGACTCTCTCTGTCTCTCTATAGTGTCCAGGTGCCCTATGGCAAAAACCTAAAAAAAAAAGAAAAGAAAAAAAAGGGGTCAAAGTTGGTGGTGCAGCTGGGCCTACAGAGATAGGGCCTGAGCTCAGGGCCTAGGACCTTGCTGAGTGCGTGCATGCATGTCGGTAATCTAGACCTGCTGAGGCGAGGTTAAACGGCAATGAGAGGTTAACTACCTTCTGTCTTTCTCGCTTATGGAAGAAGTGGATTAAATAAAGTTAAAACACACACACAAAACAACAACAAAAACAAGGGGGCCAGTAGATGGTGTGGTGGTTAAGGTGTTGGACTCCCACATGGCCAACCACGGTTCAAGTCCTAGACCTGGCAGCTTGCTTTCTGGCTTTCTCTGTCTCTTTGTCTCTCTCTCTCTCTGGTGAGCATGCATGGCCTATAGCAAATCTTCAAAAAATTAAATTGAATACTTAAACAAAATTAAATAATTCTTTAAAAAAAATCAAAATGATCGGCAGATCTGTAAAAAATAATGTATGCGTGATAAAAGACACCACAAACACATTCTGAAGATGACAAACTGGAGGAACATGCAGCAGTCCCTCCTGTCTGTCATTTTGTTTTCTGCAGTTCGTTACCCGTGGTTAAAAACAGGTGATTGCAGTACAGTAAGATGTCTTGAAAGAGTGAGACCGCAGCCAACTTTTATTACAGTATAATGGTATGATTATTTTATTTTTACTTTCTGCTATAGGGTATATGTGCTCGCCAGAGGGAGACAGAAATAGAAAGAGAGGGAAGTGAAAAATTATGCCCCATGGGGATGGCCACAGTACAACCCCTTGTCCTCCATTCTCCTCTCAGGATTTTGTGCACACACACACACACATGCCTAGTGTGATCTAGCTGCCCGGCCCAGGACTCAAACCACAGAGTCTGCTATGTGGGATCCAGCTACCTTAACCTCCATGCCACCTGCTGGTTCCTGAGTGTTCTATTTTACTATTAGTTATTGTTAATCTCTCGCTGTGCCTAATTTATGAATTAAAATATAATTTAAACTTTATCACTGATACATGTGTAGAAAACATGGTCTATATGTAGGGTTTGGTGCTATCTACATTTTCAGACATCCACTGAGGGTCCCAGAGTAGCCCAGAGAGAGGGAGCGCGAGGACCACTACAGCTACGATATGCATGACGGAGAGCCCGTCCTTTATCAAGTGACAGGAGCTGACAGGGAGACGACAGCCCCTCTGTCCTGCAGTACACAGTTGCAAGCTCTCTGTTCCCGTTCTTGTAACACAGAAGCCCTTTAGTTTGAAACCCAAAATGAAAACACAACCACAGACAGAAGCCAGTAAGTAGAAAAGTAAGTTAAACATGGAAAAACAATTCGGAGGACAGAAATGACATTAGGTGATAGTCATTTGAAAAGCTGTTCATCTCACTCCTAATCTCAGAGAAAGGCACTTAGGACAACGGTAGCTGTTCTTGTTGGGTCTGGGGACATCAAAAGAAAACAATTCAAGTGATTGGCAATGCGGGACACGTGGAGAGCTGGGAAGCACGTGGGTTGTAGGACCTTTAGGCAACTCTGCTTTGGGGGATGTATCCTACAAAATAAAGCATCGTCCCATTGTCCACCTTCATACTGCGCTGCCGCCTGGGGCAGCAGCTTTAACATCCACAGAGAGCATCTGCCCGCCGCTACCCATAGGAAAGAGCTGTTGGCAAACGCACAGAGAAAGGTTCTTGTAGCTTTGAGAAAATATGTCAAGTTGTGGAGTGAGGTTCACTGCATGAATACATCTTTGTTTTTAAAAAGATTGAGTGCCGGCAGGTGGCATGGAGGTTAAGGGGCTGGATCCCTCAAGGCCAACAGTGCGGTTCAAGTCCCAGACCTAGCGGCTTGGAAACCACACTGGGCATGTGTGCTCGAGTGTCCGAAGTCCTGAGAGCAGACTGGATGTGTGCTCGAGTGTCCGAAGTCCTGAGAGCAAACTGGGGAAGAAGGGGTTGTGGTGTGGCCATCCTCCCGGGGAGTGCTTTCTCCTTTCCCTCTGTATATCTCTCTCTGTCTCTCTCTGGTGAGTACAACTGTCCTATAGTAAAATGAAAAAAAAGAAAAAGACTGCCTCAAGTCACATATACTCGTGCATGGATTTGAATACACGTGGTAACGATAGGTGGAGGGGAATTTACCAAGCTGTTAGCACTGGGCCTTGAAGGGATGAAGATGGGGTTGTAGGGAGAGTGCTTCAGCGCGATGCTGTTTCGTCCTCGACGTGATCGATCCGAGGACCACCTGGCACTATCTTGTTACACTTGTTACTCTGTGATAATTGTGGGTTCACGTGCAGGTGTGTGGAACAACAGAGTCAGTATACCCACTGCCCAGGTCCCCCATGGCGGTATCTCGCACAACGGTAGTGCAACATCGCCATGGAATAAATTGTCTGCAGTCTTTCTTTTAACACTACCAACATATGTTAAGTATTTCTTCATATTATTGAAAATGAATGTGTCACAATATCGTAAGCTAGTCTTCTATTTTGGGATGCTTAATTCTCTTTTATTTATTCCATTACCAAAACAAGTTTTAAGAAATCTTCTTTTGCTTAAACCTGTGTCCAAATGTCCAACGGTTTATCTGGAATGAATCCCCAACAGCAACATGACTGAGCCCCAAAAGTATGAACCTTCTGAACTCTTTCAATATAGCTGAATAGCTTTCTAAAAATCTTGAACCAATTTTCATTCCCACCATGTTTTAAGAGAATGCCTATTTTGTCAAATACCTTGTAATACCAGGGTTTTTTTTTAAAATGTGTCCCACTAGACAAAATACTATTTTGTGGCTTTTATTTGCCTTTGTCTGATTATTAAGTGAAACACCATTGTGGAAGGAAAAATCATGAAATCCACTTTTTCTCTTTTCTTGGGTGAAGTGGGGCCTATTTTACTGGTGAGGGAACAATAAGCTCTTTAAAATCTAGCTATGCTCCCAATTCACTGGGGGCTTTTGGAATAAAGCACTTTTCCCCCTGCATTGTTTCCCCAAAAAGTATGATATATTTTCCCCTATTCCTGCAGGAGGATTATTTGTCAATTCTTGGGCCTAATTTTAAGTCGTGAGTCCATAGCCTGGGATTCTCCCCTCTTGCTGCAGGGAGCAGGCAACATTGCTAAAGCCACTTTGGTCCGCCAGGACACAGCAGGAAAGGCAGGTGCCCCAGAGAGGTGACACCAACACATGGCAGGGAGGCCGAGGTTCCTGCCCCCCCTCCTCTGCAAGGCCGGCCCCAGCACGTGTGCTCTGGAGCCTGCACCCCCTCACCTGCTCGAGGGTCTTGCAGTCGTCCCGTGCCCCTACGTTACTCCCCCTTCCCCCTCAAGCCCTTCTTTCTCCACTCTTCTCAACCCCAGAACTTCCTGAAAGGCCTGTCTGTTCCATCTCCACTTCCTCATTTTATATGTATGTGTGTGCATGCATATATATTACATATGTATAGGAATATTATTATAGATATACAAATATATATCTATAGCATGCATGCATATATAGCATATAGGAACGTTATTATATACTATTATAATAGTACACTAATATAATAATGTTCCGATATACATGTAATAGACATATATTTAGAACCCACTCCAGCCAGACTTCTGTCTCCAAAAGAAAACTTTGATGAGATTACCAGTAATGTCCTCCTGGCCACCTCCAGAGCTCACCCCTGGTTCTCACCAGCATTCAACAAAAGTGCGTATTTCCTCCTTCTGAACTGCCACTCCCCTCGACTCCCCAGATCCCACCCTCTCCAGGCTTCTTTTCAATTTACTGTCTCCTTCTTGGGGTCCTTACTTACTCATAGATCTATTCTTTTATCTACCCTTTGAGAGTCGGCCCCATCTTACCACTTTTCTTCTCTATCTAGACTAGCTTTCTTGTTGAGGTCAACCAGCCCTGTGTTTTTCGAAATCATCCGTAAGTATGTATCTCCAAATTCTATCTCCACCCCCAACCTTGACTCTGAGTTACAGTCTGATTGCTCCAACTGTCTACTTAACATCTCCATCTCAAACGTACCGTGTCCCAACCTGGACTGGTGGCATCCCTAACTGAGCCTCGGGGTCCCCCTCTGGCTAAGTCCCTGCATGCCCGGCTGTTGAGACTAAGACTCTCAGAGCACTCATCTATTTCCTTCTTTCCCCACATAGCTGACATCCAACTCACGAGCCAAATCTTGCTGCTCCCACATTAAGAACAGGTTAGAAGCTGCCCCCTTCTTACCCTCTGTGCAGCTGCTGCCCCAGCCAAAGCCTCCATGTCTGCGCACCTGAGCTCTGACAGCCTCTGTGTTTCTCTCTCCAGTGAGCACACATGCCCTATAACAAAATTTTCTCTAAACCAAGGGAGCTGCTAAGAGTCTCCCCATGAGGTGGTTAGGTGCCACGGAGGTGCACGGGCACAGTCCTGGCAGGTTGCAGTGCCCCTTCCTTCCCTTTCCCGTTGGTCCTGCTTGCTGATGGCGGAAGTGAGGCGCAGCCTTCTCCTGGGCCTGCCCTGTGGCCCTCCTCTCTGGCCTCGGTGCAGAGCCTCACTCACAGTCACAGGCATCAGAAACACTGCGAGGGCCAGCTGCGCAGCAGCCACCATTCAGCCTGGCACACAGGCAGTGTGTGGGTCCTTTCTGTAAGGGAGCAGCGTGGGGACCCAGCTGCCCTCCTGCTTCCTGGCTTAGTGAAGTCCAGAGACTTGCAGAAGTTGGCTTCGGGCACACACTTAGACTACTTATTCCAGCAGCTCCCAAGCAATGAAACTAATTTACAGTTACGTAATATTTGAATGGGACACCACCCCCCATAAATGTGCGTGAAGATTTTTTTCTGCCAGAGATCTAATGGTAGTTTCAGTTCCTGATGGGGAAACCGAGTCCCATGGAGCAGATGTGGTTTCCTCAAGGCAACTAGAGCTGGGACGAGAATCCTGGACCCCGAAGCCTAGCACAAGGCCCTTGCCACTACCCTCCATGAGGAGCTGGCTAGGAAATGGGAGACTGAGCTCTGCATGGGAGCTATGAGGAGGAAGGCAGGTGAAGTGCCCATGGCTTTCGTGGAGAACCCTGGGCTGATCCAGGAACTCTGTGGGCTTATGTCTGCATTCACCTTCCTGAGAACAAGGAAGAATATGGCCGTCACACTCGGTTCTTGGTATAATACCAGTAGCTACAAGTCCAGACTTTTTGTAGGAAGAAAGAAAAAAATTCTTATTTTTAAGAGGTCCCAAGGATCAAAAGGCCTTGGGAATGACTGAGGAAGGAAATGCGACCTTGAAGAATGTCTGTCTCTGGTTCCCACCATGAGGCACGGCCTGTGATCTTCACCAAACCAGACCTGCCTTGCCATCCTTCCTGCAGTCCTATACAGAAT
>NW_006203729.1:78264-89147 GCF_000334495.1 Tupaia belangeri chinensis | reverse complement strand
AATGACCAGGCCTGGTTCAGGGCAGCAGCCCGAGCCTATGCCCGGACACTGGCTGCACATGAGAAGTGGTGGAGCGACTGGTGATTCAGTGCACACTGGCATGCTATGGGCTCCACCTTGACCAGTGTGTTCGAGCCAGTTGACAAGAGGGCTCTCCAGGCTTGGAGTTCACCTGAACCTGCTCTTTAAATCCTGGAGAAGCAGAGGGATCGGGGCCATGGCTGCTTGGTAGTGTGGGAAATCTCTGGATAGAGTAAGGTGCTTGGTTTTAGCACCAAGCGTTTTAATGATTCCATTCATTTCTTCATCTGGTGAACTCCTACTCAACCTTTAGGACCCACAACAAATATTCCCTTCTCCAGCCCACTTATCTCCAAGTGAGCTACTTTAGTTCCCTCGTCTTTTACTGTACCAACACATACCTGAACTAAGGAAGAACTTATGAGAACTTAACGTATCACAGTAACACTTTGAGGAATTATTGGGGTGTTGGAAAAGTCATGATGGATTTTTTCTATGTTTTTTTATGCAAGAATGCATCATGACTCTTCCAACAACCCAGGAGTTTATGTCATTTATTGCTGTTGTTGATTCACCTGCAAAGAAAAAGCTCTATCTGGGGCCCCACCCCGGAGGACAGTCTGGCTTTCTACCATCAGTGAGGGTCCTCCAGTCTCCTAAGGAACAATAAACAATTCTTCCTGTTTCTGGGTCTGAGGGAGGAAGCCAAATGAGCTGTGAGAATGGCCCGCCCGAAGACAACCTCTGAGTGCAGTTAAGCCAGATCCTCCCGGAGGGGAGGATGGGACTTGGCGCCCCAGGGTGGAAGGGGGAAGATGTCTTTAGGTAGAGAACATGTGTCCGCTCTGCGCATAGCAGGCAGAAATGAGTGCTGAACCACTGTCTCTCCGAAACGATGCTGTGCGGAGTCACGCACACGCCGGCGCTGTGAGAGCTGTCTCCCAAACATGGGGACCCAGGGTGGTGTCAGGGTGTTGTGTGCAGCACTGGGAAGGCCAGGACTGCCTGTATGGTTACCAGCAGCAAGGCTGCCATGGCAACTGGAAGCTCCAAGGCCTCCTTTCCAGACGGCTGAGTCCCAGGGAGCCTTTGGGGAACCCAGGGGATAGGAGTGTAGGAGGAGATGATGTTACAGTATTTTCATCAATCTGGCTTAGTGGAGAGGGGCCCAAACAGGGTTTCATTTTCTTTTAAGACAAGCGAGTCACACACAATAGTGAAAATTGAAAGCGCACAAGAGAGTGAACGCGGAAGTCTTCCTTTCTCAGTCCTGCTCTCCTTTTCCAGAGGGAACACGGATAGCAGGACTTTGGTACGTGACATGGAAGACTACAGAGCTGCCTTACTGCACACCCACAGAGATGTACAAAAGGGACCAGACGCACTCAGTCACACACACACACACACAAACACAAGCCAATGTTGGTGAAATCTAAACAAGGTCTGTGGGGCTGTGCCAGTGTAATTTCCTAGATTTAATATGGTAATCTAGTTATTTAAGACGCTGGGACCAGCAGATGGCACAATAGTTACGTCGCTGAACTCCCACATAGTTGACTGTGGTTCGAGTCCCAGACCCAGCAGCTTGAAACTCACGCCAGACACATGTGCATGTGTGCCCTAAATCCCAAGAGAATGGAAGAGAAGGAACTGTAGTGTGGCCATCCCTCCTAGAGGGACTTCTTGCTTTCTGTCTCTCTCTGTCTCTGTCTCTCCAACAAACACATGCGCCCTATGGCAAAGATCTTTCTTAAAAAAAAAAAAAAGATTTTATTGGGGGAAAAATTGGGCGAAGGGTATACAGGCCCTTCCTGTACAATATACACAACCTCTTATGAACCTATTATTTCAAGATAAAACAAAACAAACAAACAAACAGCAATAAAGCTGGAGTCTCCTCCATCCTAGTACTCAATTCCCAGTCCCTAGTGTAAGCCCTGGTCCAATAAATGTAAGCCAGGAAACAGAAAGGCTCCCTTTTCCAGGCCTAGGTTTCCTCACCCGGACAAGGAGGAGGCCACTGGACTAAGTGACCTCCACCTGCATATAGTCGTTTGGCCTACCCTTCGAGTCACCCATGCTGTAGGAGGAAGTGGTTGCCCACATCTTACAGGTGACAGCAAGAGAAACACTCTCACAGCATAAGAGATGGGCCTCTGCAAGAGTCCAGGTGTGAATGGAAAGCTGGCCAGGTGACCTGCACGTACTCCTTGAACCAGCAGCATCATCTCAGCCCCTTGGTCTTAGTGTGACAGTGTCCTTTACAGGCAGCCCACTCTCTGCCACCACTTCAAAACTCCACCACACCCTGCCCCTTGGCCCTCAAGTTAAAACATCATCACCCAAGTATGCATTGCTCAGCTTAACAGAAGTTGAATAGTGTGAGCAAAGTGTCCTCATAGCCCGTCTTAAGGGATGAAAAGACATTGTAGACTGGGACAATATATTTGAAAATCTCATATCCGTCAGAGACTTATAACTAAAACACATTAAAAAAAACTCTCAAAACTTGACAGTAAGCAGAAAAACAAACAAAACAATGCAATTGGAAAGTGATCAAAAACACCAAAGAGGGCATTCTTTTCCAAAGGAGATAATGCAGATAGCCAACGGAAAGCGTGTGCAATATCACTAGTCCTTAGGAAAATACACGTCAAAATCACAGGCTACCCCCCTCTACGGTATAATAAAACTTTAAAATACTAAATAGTGGCAGCCTATAGCAAAATTGAAACTTTCATCCTTGACTGGTGGGAATGTGAAATGATCCAGCCATCCTTAGTTACCGTGGAGAATGTTTTGGTTTTCCTCAAAAATCTAAAAATCAGGATTACCATATGATCTCACAGTTCCATTTTCACCTTTTGGCCCCCAGGGACTGAAAGCAGGTACTCAAATATATATATTCACATGTTCATAGCAGCTATTCACAATAGTGAAAAAAAAGAGGAAAAGAAAGAAAATAAAATGTCCACCAATACATGAAAAAATAAATTTCTACAAATACACGCAACAGAATATTAAGTAGTAATACATGCTACGACAGAAATGAAACTTGAAAACATCATGCAAAAATAAAAGAGGCATTCATAAAAGTCTCTATATATATATTATATAATTCTTCTTAAATGAAATATCCACAGTAGAAAACTCCATAGAGATAGAACACAGATTGGTGGTTGCCAGAATTTGGGGAGGGAGGACTGGGGAGAGACTGCTTAAAGGATAAAGAGTTTTACTATGAACTGATGGAAATGTTTTAGAACAAGATACAATTTATGGTTATACATTGTAAATGTACTAAATGTCATTGAATTGTTCACTTTGAAGTTGTTTGTTTCAAGTTAGGTAAATTTCACTTAACCAAAGAGATATTTTACTAAATACCACTTTAATTCACTATCATTTCAAATGTATGTGTTATCTTTTCTTTCCACGCAATGTGATTGTAAACTACTATCTTTGTTTGAGGAATTTAAAAATTGACAAATAAGGCCAGCAAGTGACATGGAGGTTAAGGTGCTAGATCTCACATAGATGACTACATAGTTCAAGTCCTGGACAGGTTGATTTGAAACTCGGGACCAGCAGATAGCGTAATGGCTATGTCGCTGGACTCCCACATAGTCAACCGTGGTTTGAGTCCTGGACCCGGTGGCTTAAACTCATGCCGGGCACATGTGCGTATGTGCCCAAGATCCCGAGAGGAGAATAGAGGAGAAAGGATTGTGGCGTGGCCATCCCCCCCGGGGGGTGATTTCTCGCTTTCTGTTTCTCTGTCTCTCTCTGTCTGGCGAGCGCATGTGCCCTATAGCGAAAACCTCTCCAAAAAAAAAAGAAAAAAAACATCAGGCAGGGCACAGATAAATGTGTGCCCAAAATCCCCTCAGGAAAATGAGGCATGGCCATCCTTCAGGAGGGAGGTGATTTCTCACTTTCTCTTCCTCTTCCTCTGGCAAGTGTGCACACCCTACAGCCAAACATGGTTCCAATGTTGGGCTTGCCTAAAATCATTGCTAACATATGAATTACATGTTACTAGGTAACTAGAAATTATGTGACTATCATTCCAATAAGAATATTAGAGGCCAAAGTATTCATAGGTCAACAAGTAAGATGCATTCAGTTCATTAAAGTTCATTTACACAAGTTACTCACCAGTATTAATAAGGTATAGATGGAGTTGTGAAGGTTTTGCCAGTTGTTTCTCCCCAAATTTAAAAAAAAAATTGTTTTTACTACATCTATTTGTTTAATACAAAGTGTTCATACATAGTCCTATAGAAATATGTATTCCTGTGCCCTGTTGATGATGCAAAGCAATTCTGCTCATTTCACCTTATTTGCTTATGTACATCTTAAATCTCTAACAATTAATATACAGTACTTATGTGACAGAAAAATCTACTTGTTCTTTCAATCACCACAATCTTTATTAAAAAGTTGCTAAAAGAAATCCTCTTAACTCTACTTAGAGAAAGTTATTTTGAATAACATTTCTACCTTTATCTATATTAAAACATCTGGTTAGTGAAATCTAAATTATTTGGTCTTACTATTTTGGAAAATATACTTTTAGTCAATAAACAATATAATAGAAAATAAAATTTGATTTTATAAAGAAAACAGTGAACAAAGTTCTCATGACCCCTGCCCTCATAGACTTACAGTCTGGTGAGGGAAGACAAACATTAAGCAAGTAATTACACAAATAACTATAAAATATAAAAAGGTACAAAGTACACTACTCTCACTATAGGGCTCAAGTTGAAAACAGAAAATGTCATTCCTTATTCCTTCCTTTATAAAGGACATCAGTTACCAAATTCCATGGATTCTTCTTCTTTTTTTTTAAGGTTTTGGCAATAAGGTGTATGTGCTTGCTGGAGAGATACAGAAAGAGAGACAGTGAGAGAGAAAGTGAAAAATCATCCCCTAGCATGATGGTGGCCATGCCGCAATCTCCTCCTCTATTATCCTCCTGGGATTTTGGGCATGCATGTACATGTGCCTGGCAGTATTTTCAAGCCATCAGGTCCAGGACTCAAACAGTGGTCAGCCATGTAAGAGTCCAGTGTCTTAACCACTACACCACCACTGGCCCTAAATTCTGTTGGTTCTCAATAGTCTCTCAAATTTTCAGTAGTCTCTCAAATGTACTACTTGTTTCCATCTCTTCTATTATCATCCAAGTCCAGAACACCATCTTTTACCAGATTCTTCTAACAGTCTCCTAACTGCCTTCCAGTCTCTCAAGAGTCTCTAAAGTGGCCTCCACCTCTAGTTTTACTCCTGTCTTTTATTTACACTGAAGCCAGTCAAAGTGACTTTCTAAAACTGCTTACAATCTTTTAAATTATGCTCCTTGTCCTTCAAATATAGTACAGACTCCTAAACAAAACTAAAACTCCTATTACTTCATATTAAATATAACATAAATATATTCGCCTTTCCATAGGTAGATAGATAGATAGATAGATAGATAGATAGATAGATGAGATATGTTTATATAGAGAGACAGAAAAAAATTCATACTGGTTAAAGACCTTTGAATCTGGGACCAGCAGTTAGCGTGATGGCTATGTCGCTGAACTCCCATGTAGTCGACCGCGGTTCGAGCCCCGGACCCGGTGGCTTAAACTCACGCCGGGCACATGTGCTTGCGTGCCCAAGATCCCAAGACGAGAATGAAGGAGAAGGGATTGTGGCGTGGCCATCCCCCCTGGGGGGTGATTTCTCGCTTTCTGTCTCTCTGTCTCTGTCTGTCTGGCAAGCACACGTGCTCTATAGCAAAAACCTCTCCCCCCCCCCAAAAAAAAAAGACCTCTGAATCCAATGAAGGATTCCCTAGTTTGTTTGTTTTTGTTTGTATTTGTACCTGATAAGATTCCAGACACGGAGCTAAAGAAACTTGACAACTCAGGGACATGAATGGGCACAGACATTTTAAAAAACACAATCAAAGCTTGTTCTCTCTAGGACCAGGAAAGGAGCAGCACAGAAAATGTTTGGACAATAATCAGTACATTCTTACCAAACGCTACAGAAAAACTGTGATCCCAACACAATCTCTTTACCTGCTGACAAAAGCCAAGTGGGGAGCCTAAGGAGATTAGGCTCACCCCTCATTAAGACGTAGTGTAAGAGAAGACCGAGTAGGAAGCCAGGACTTTCGTCCCTGAGGAGTGTACAGACTCGCCATTCCATGTTAGCGGAGACTATGTGGAAAGCCTGGTTTTACCTCACTACTGCTAATATCCAGCAGTAATGAATAATCACTACCTTTTACTGCCAAGTGATGTCACAGAAGGTCTAGTGGTGGGTCAGGACTTGCACTACTAATCAGTAGAAATAATAATCACTCGATGTCAACACCAAGATGAAAGAGATATTAGAATTGTATGACAAAGATGGGCCAGCCAGTGATGTGGTGGTTAAGGTAGTTGGATCCCATATGGCCAACTGTGCGGTTCAAGTCCCAAACCTGGTGGCTTGAAAATATGCTGAGTATGTGTGCACCTGTGCCCAAAATCCCCACAGGAGAGGGGCCAGCAGGTGGCATGCTGATTAATTATAGTTATTTTTGTAATTATTTGTTTAATGTTTGTCCATGTGCTGTACTCCCACAAGGTTGACTGTGTTTCGAGCCTTGGACCTGGCAGTTTAAAAATCATGCCAGACACATTTGTATACATGCCCAAAATCCTGAGAGGAGAATGGAGGAGGGGGATTGCAGCATGGCTATTCTGGGGGGGAGGGGTGCTGATTTCTCATTTTCCCTCTCTTATCTCTCTGGTGAGCGCATGTGGCAAAAACAGAAAACAAAACAAAACAAAAACAAACAAGCAAAAAAAAAAAAAGAAAAGAAAAGAAAAACCTCCCACAGGCGAATGGAGAAGACTGTGAACACTGTGGCATGGCCATCCCCCCTGAGGGGCACTTTCTCTTTCTCCGATGAGTACATAAGCCCTATAGCAAATTTAGAAAAAACTTACATGACAAGGATTTTAAAGCAGTCCTTGTAAAAATGCTTCAGTGAGCAATTTATAAAATGCTTGAAATAAATGAAAGTCTAAAAATCACCCCCAAAGAAAAGTATTAGCAAAGAATTAGAAGCTAAAAGAAGTACCATATGAAAGTTTAGAACTTAAAAAGATATTAATCAAAATAAAGGTCTCAGTGAATGTGTTCAACAGAAGAATGGAGAGAACAGAGGAAAGAATAAGTAAACTTGAATATAGACCAAGAGAAATACCAACTGAACAGAGAAAACAGGCTGGGAAAAAAAAAAAAAAAACTGAGCCTAAGAGCCCCAATATAAAAGATCTATCATTCACGGTCATTGGAGTTTCAGAAGTTAAGAAGGAAGGGTTGAAAAAAGTAATTGAAAGGACCAGTAGATGGCATAATGGTTATGTTGCTGGACATAATGATTAGATAATGATTAAGTCGAACCACACAGTCGACCGTGGTTCAAGTCCCAGACCTGGCAACTTAAAACTCACACCAGGTGGGTGTGCATGCATGTCCAAAATCTCAAGGGAAAAATGGAGGAGAAGGGATTGTAGCGTGGCCATCCCTCCTGGGGGTGATTTCTCGCTTTCTGTCTCTCTGTTTCTCTCTGTCTCTCTGGCAAGCACACATGCCCTACAGCAAAAATCTATAAAAGAAAAGAAAAGAAAAAAGTAATTGAAGAAATAATGAGATTTCTAAATTAGGTAAGAAGTATAAACTTACAGATTCAAGAAGTAGGCAAACCCCAAACAGGATAAAATCAAAGATATCTATACTAAGACACATAGGCAAATGTTTTAATATTAAAGTCAAAGAAAAGACCTTGAAAGCAATGAGAGAGAAATGACATCTTACCAGCAAAAAGAAAATAACACAAACAGCAACAGATTCTCATCAAAAACAATGCAGGGAGGCAGGCGGGAAGTAGCAGATTTTTCAAGTGATGAAAGAAAAACTTAACCTCAAATACTATATCCAGCAAAAATATTCTTCACAAATGAAGAATAAATAGATCTTCAGATAAAGGAAAATAAAGGAATTTGTCATCAGAAGACCTATTTAAAAGAAGAACTAAAGAAAAGTTTTAACAGAATGGAAATGATAAAACAAGAAACCCTTGAATATCAAGAAAGAAATAACGGCTACTGCAAAAATGTGGGTAAATAAAATGAATTTTCCTTCCTATTTTGTCTTCAAATCCACTAATGGCTTCTTCTTGATGACAGAATAAAGGTTAAAATAGTCAATAGGCACTGTAAGGCTCCGCAGGATCAGCTCCAGCATAGGATGCTCCTCCTTACCTTTCTATACTCCTGAACTTGCCCCACTCATTCTCGACTTACAGTATTCACACACACTGTTCCCTCTGCCTAAGGTGCCCCCTTCCCTTTCACACATACCTCACTTTAAATGCCACTTTCTCAGGGTAGTGGCATTAATCTTGGTTTAGGTACGATAACTCACACCTTCATAACCACTTGTCACAATTGAAATCTTAAAAAGTTGAAATTATTTGGGATCAGCAGTTAGCGTAATGGCTATGTCGCTGGACTTCCACGTAGTTGACTGCGGTTTGCGTCCCGGACCCGGTGGTTTAAACTCACGCCAGGTGCGTGTGCGTGCATGCCCAAGATCCCAAGAGGAGAATGGAGGAGAAGGGATTGCGGCGTGGCCATCCCCTCTGAGGGGTGATTTCTCGCTTTCTCTCTCTCTGTCTGCCTGGCAAGCACACGCGCCCTATAGCAAAAACCTCTCCAAAAAAAGAAAAAAAAAAAAAGTTGAAATTATTTGTTTAATGTTTATCTTTCCTGCTGTAATACAATTGTAAAGAGAGAAGGAACTAGGCCTTGCTCTCTTGAAAGTCTAGCATTTTGTCCTACCCATAGTAGAAAGTCAATAAATCTTTATAAATGACTGGCTTTACAAATTATTAAATAAATAAATGTGAATATAATACTGGTCCAATCATGAAACAGAATCACCTGTAATTCTTATATTACAGTTAACCTTAATGGTGTTAATCAAAACCCCTGACAACAAATTTGCAAAGGTTCAATGTGTATGCACACAAACAGAAAGAGGAAACTGGGAACGATTTCATTACAAATGTAGGTTACAGTCCCTTACTAGTACTCCAAAAGTAAAAGTACTTAACAACCAAAAAATAAGAATGTGTCTTAATGCGGCATCTATCTTTTGAAGAAGGCACACATTTATTCAAATAAGTAGTCTGATTAAAGCCTCAATATGCTATTCAGATAGAAAACTTTGATGCTTGGGGCCAGCAGATGGCATGATGGTTAAGGCACTGGACTCTCACTTGGCTGAATGCAGTTCAAGTCCCAAACCCAGTGGCTTGTTTCTTACTTTCCCTCTCTCTTTCTCTTCCTCTCTCTCTTTCTCTCTCTGGTGAGCACACATGACCTATAGCAAATTAAAAAATAATACTAATAATAAAAATAAATAATTCAGGACCAGCAGTTGGCATAATGGCTATGTCACTGGACTCCCATGTAGTCGACTGTGGTTTGAGTCCCGGACCCCGTGGCTTAAACTCACGCTAGGCCATGTGCGTGCGTGCCCAAGATCCCGAGAGGAGAATGGAGAAGGGATTGCAGCATGGCCATCTCCCCTGGAAGGTGATTTCTCGCTTTCTGTCTCTGTCTTTCTGGCACCCTATAGCAAAAAATCCTCTAAAAAAGTTCTAAAAAAAGAAAACTTCAGATTCTCTTAAAGAGTAATAAAGACTACTTCCAAATTTTACATCTACATACAATTATTTAAAACTGGCTACATAGAATGCAAAGTCTCTCAACTCATAAAATGGGTGAATTTAATTAATCTCTTCAAGTAACAATCAAAGCTTAAGCACTTTAAAAATTAGATCTTCACAACTTTTTAAATTAATGATAAAAGAACTACAAGATCCTGAACCAAATGTTTATTTTTAAATTATTAGAATTCTTGTACATATGAAATATTTTCATAACATATTACGATGTTAGCACATTGAACTACAAAAGAAAATGTTTTTATACAACGTTTGAGATCATGAATATGTTTATTTCTCCTGTGTTGCTTAAGGCAACTTTGTCATGGAATATCAAGTAGGTTTAACATTTTTATATTATTGTTAACTAACTTTCGAAGAAGACTTTGCGTTTCTATGGGATCTACACATAATGCTTTTTTCAATGTATCAATCACTGCTGTAGCTTTTATTCTCATCTCTGCTGGTACATATTTAATATTTAAATATTCAGATAATTTATATCTGGACTCATATAACATGTTAATAATAGTTTTAATGTCATCAATTTCATTATGAGATAGTCCTTGCGAAAAGAGCCTGGATTTGTACATATTTGTTAATCTATGTTCTGCTGCTGCTGCTAGAGCAAGACCTCGTTTTAAGTGCTCTTTAGAGGCTTTAATGTACTCTCTATATTCTGGGTTGCTGCTATCACCAAGAGGCCCCTTTCGCACCTGTGAACTAAGATCTGAAATTTTTTTCAAAATGCCTTCACTTTTCAAAATATCTGAGTATTTTTCAAATGTTGGCTCTTCTATTTCAGAGTCACCTGAGAGCTGAGGAACATCTTCTGGTTCTGTGCGGATCTCCAACTCAGTGGTCCGACCTGATGTTCTTTCTGAGGTGACAGATGACTGAGTAACATTTGGCAATGATGTCAGTGCCTTAGTTTGTTTCACAACTCGTTCTGGCTCTGGCTCTGGCTCTTCCTTTTCGATATAAGGCTCTTCTGTGTGTAGAACAACAGAGACATTGTTTGGTTTGATGGACCAGAATGGTGTAGACTCAGTACTTTTTTTTTTCTCCATCTCCAGTG
>NW_006203729.1:72846-78233 GCF_000334495.1 Tupaia belangeri chinensis | reverse complement strand
TGTTAAGCCTGTAGTATGGAAAGCTGTAGTTTCTTCACTGATAGGATTGATTAAAACATCATTCTCAGTTGAAGTATCTCCCTGAGTAATTATCTCCTTAAATTTTGATACCTTGGATCTTACAGAATCAACATTTTTTGGAGCCTTTAAGTTTTTCACATAGCCTGGCTCCCTAGTAGGAACACTTAGTATGAGGTTCTGTAAAACTTCTATGTAATGATTCAAGTTTTGTTCTTCGTCGGGTGTCACAGTTATGCCTTAAGAAAAAATCAAATACATATAAGTTTATTATTACATTTGACACATTGACCTAAATTCATTTTATATGATGTCATTTAAAAGTTGAGATGAACTAAGAAACAAAGCAATCATCTTTGACACATAATCAACTCTCACTTTAATGAACAAAGGTATTTTTTCAAGTTCTTATTAAAACAGATAAGCAAGATTAGTAAGAAAGTTGTGTATTAACACAATTCTCTGTATCTTTTTTGCTTTTATTCTTTCATGTAACTTCAGATTCAATAGGCAACTTATTAAACAAAATTTCATAATTATGTCTTCCAAAACAATGGTGTGCTGAAGCGGGTTCATACTGACTTACTAGAGCCAATGATTAAATATTTTAGAAAGTCTGTGAGTCATGTTTTAAACACAGACATCTTTAAAAATCAAATTACTGGGGCCAACAGTTGGCGTAATGGCTGGACTCCCAAGCAGTCGACTGCGGTTTGAGTCCCAGACCTAGTGTTTTACAGTCATGCCAGGCGCATGTGCATGTGTGCCCAAGATCTCGAGAGGAGAATGGAGGAGAAGGGATTGTGGCATGGCCATCACCCCAAGGGGGTGATTTCTCACTTTCTGTCTCTCTCTGTCTTTCTGGCTAGCGCATGCACTCTATAGCAAAAACCTCTCCAAAAAAAGAAAATCAAATGATCCAAATTTGCCATTAAATAAATTACACTAAAATTAAGGTAATAAATATTAAAATCTCATCAATTCCTAATTATTTTATTTCATTTTACTATTACCTCTCCCCATGAGGTTATCTGTATTTAGTGAAGCTGTATGATGAAAATGCAATATAACAGTATGCTACTGTGTCTTTCTACTGCCTTGTCCAGTGATGTCATGTTAGTAGTTTGATATCAGTTGTGGTGGTTTACATGCCATATAAATGGGCAAATGATGCAAATCAGGGTTTCCTCCTCTCGCCTAAAAGTCGGTTATTAAATATCTATCTGTATACTTCTGCTATCAACCCAACAAGATCTAATAAACATCTGTGAGTCATAGCTTCCCAAATGGCTTTGTAAATAAAGTTTAATTAGAACCCAGCCAGTCTTACCCATTTGTTTATGAATTGTTTGAGAGAGCTTTTGGCTGCAAGAGTACAGCAGTTGAACCAGAGACCACATAGCCTGCAAATCTAGCAATACTTACTATATGACCCCCCCCTTTACAAAAAAAAATGTGAAGTTTGCTAGTTCTTGGTTTAAATTATCAATACTTCATACTTAACAACAAAATGGTAATTCTGTTTATTCTGGTATTTTGCAGCATCTGTGGTAGAGCCTGTCATTTTCCATGTCAAATACCAAAAAGATTAAATAAAATATGATATCCTAAAATCCTGTTCAACTCCCCTACTTGTGAGTCAGGGTTTTTAAAATTTTAAGGGCCAGGATTTTGTATTATATGTAATTTTGAATCCATCCTTCTATAATCATGAATACGAATTGATTTAATTCAAGGAAGTAAGTCACTTCTTACTAAACTCTAATGCATAGCCCCTAGCTGAACCATCCCTTTGCAATTAAATAAACTTTCTGTTCACTATTCTCTGTTCAGAAGCACTTTCATTTGACTTTTCCACAGACACATAATACTCAAAAATTGTTTTTTATTTATGTTTTCCCTCTCTTCCTTAACTATTCTGTTACAATTTGGAAAGAACTATTAGAAGCTTTATCAAAATCAAAAGCAACTTTCTAAATGTTTTAAATTTCTAAATGAGAACAGTGTAGTGAGACAATATGATAGTGGAAAGATATTAGATCTGTCTAGAGATCTAGAGCCTAAAAGCAGACTTTGTATTTTATGTCATTCTTAGAAAAAAGCCTTGTATCTTTCACAATCCACATTATGATAATGGGTTAAAAAGAAAGATATAAAAGGTAGGTTTTGTTAATGTCCTTGTAATAATTATTTTTAATCACATAATTTTTGTCTGTGAATTAGTTTTTTTAAATGGATAAAATGCTAAACTTATGGGTAGAGGCCTCTGAAGAGAAGGAATGGGACTGGTTCTGGTTGATAAAGAGGACTTTGACCTATTTATGTTTCAGTCTCTAAATACACATACATGCACACACACCCCAGTCATTTTATATAGCACACCATTAATAATCACATTTACTTTTGGTAGAATTAGGGGATTGTTATCCTTTATTTTAAACTAATGAATACAAAGTGTATGAGTCACATTTTTAAAGGAAGTTAACTTATTTATGTATACACATATTTATAAAATGCATTGACCTGAATCTAGAGTTTTCATGAAGAAAAATATTGAATAAAATGAATACGTAACCTAGGGCAGTGAAAATAAAATCTTTGATTCTGGCAGTTTGCCTTTAGGTAATTACTTCATTTCTCTAAATATTTAGCTAACTTTAAGATTAAGATGTTATAGGACCAGCAGATGATGAAATGGTTATGTTGCTGGACTCCCACATAGTTGACTGTGGTTTGAGTCCTAGACCCAGTGGCTTAAAATTTACGCCAGGAACTTGTACAAGTGTGCTCAAAATCATGAGAAGAGAATGGAGGAGAAGGAATTGCACCATGGCCATCCCTTGGGGGTGATTTCTCACTTTCTGTCTCTGTCTCTCTGGTGAGTGCACATATACTGTAGGAAAAACCTCTATCCCCCCAAAAAATAAAAGATGTTTTAGGACCAGGTGATGGTGTAATGGTTATGTTGCTAGACGCCCACATAGGCGACCACGGTTTGAGTCCTGGACCCAGCAGCTTAAAACTCACACCAGGCACAAGTATGCGCATGCTCAAAATCCTGAGAGGAAAATAGAAGAGAAAGGGAAAAGAGATTATCTGAAAACTTTCAAAGCATTATGTGACATTATTCTGTATAAGGGACATTGCTTAACGTTTTTCATTTTGAAATATATAAATTTCCCTAATAATACATAGGGAAATATAAAACATTAAAAACACATACCAGACATGTCTGTCCCCCGAAGGGTGACTTCTCACTTTTCCTTTCACAGTCTTTCTCCCTTTCTCCCCAGTAAGTGGGCATGCCCTATGGCAAAAATGTAAAAAAACGAAAACAAAAACAATATGTCTTGGATCTTATTTAGTAGGAAATACTAGAAGCTTTCCTTTTAAGACAGGAACAAGAAAAGGACCAAATATCTCCACTACTATGTAACATCCTGTTAGAGGTACTAGTCAAAGCATTTAGATAAGCAAAGATAATTGGAGGTATGAGACTTGGGAAGAAAGAGATGTAACTATCTTTATATACAGATGATATCATTATAAATCTAGACAAAATGCAAAGAATCCACAGTGGGGACCAGCAGTTAGCGTAATGGCTATGTCGCTGGACTCCCATGTAGTCAACCGTGGTTTATGTCCCGGACCCAGTGGCTTAAACTCACGCCGGGCACGTGTGCGTGCGTGCGTGCCCAAGATCCCGAGAGGAGAATGGAGGGGAAGGGATTGCGGCGTGGCCATCCCCCCGGGGGGGGGAGGGTGATTTCTCGCTTTCTTTCTCTCTGTCTCTCTCTGTCTGTCTGGCGAGTGCACACGCCCTATAGCAAAAACCTCTCAAAAAGAAAAAAAATGCAAAGAATCCATTGCAAAGCTACTACATTAAGTAAGAGGATTTAAGTCCACACGCCCTAACAAAAAGCAACATATAAAAGCAACATATAAAAATCAATATACAAATATAAACCAGTTAGCAGATATGATAAAGAAGATGCCATTTAGGTAACAACAAAAAAGATACAAAATATCTAACGAAAAATTTTAAATGACATGCCCAAAATCTACAAGAAGACTTACAGATGGCTAATAATACCACCCAAAGATATCAGATCTGAATTCCTAGAAACTGCAAATATCTCCTTATAAGAAAAAAGGGTGTTTGCAGATGTGATTAAGGATCTTGACATGAGATGATTTTCCTGCATTATCTCTGTGAACTCTAAAGCCAATCACAAATGTTCTTCTAAGAGAGACATGAAGAGATTTGATATACACAAAAGAGGAACAGGTAACATAGAGGAAGAGACACATGTTAGAGTGATGTGGTCACAAGTAAAGGAATACTGGCTGCCACTAGATACTTCTGAGACAGGCAAGTTACAATCTTACCTAGAGCTTGGAGGGAGCATGATTTGGCCTAAGCCTTGATTTTGGCTCAATGAAATTAATTTCAGACTTCTGGCCTCTAGTACTGTGAGAAAATAAATTCCTGTTGTTTTAAACCACTAAGTTTGTGGTAAATTATTATAGCAACCACAGCAAACAAATACAGACATAAAATCTTTTGAAAACTAACATGTTTCAACAAATGGAAACATGTACAATTTCTCTGATATACCATCACTAAGATTCAACGTCATAAAGAGGCTTATATGTCATATTCTCTTTATTAATTTAAATATTTAATGTGCACCTAATAAAATACTATAAATTTTTTTTTTTGGAGAGGTTTTTTTCGCTATAGGGCACGTGCACTCGCCAGACAGAGAGAGACATAGAGACAGAAAGCGTGAAATCACCTTCCAGGGGGGATGGTCACGCCGCAATCCCTTCTCCTCCATTCTCCTCTTGGGATGCTGGGCACACACGCACACGTGCCTGGGTCCAGGACGTGAACTGCGGTCAACTACGTGGGAGTCCAGCGACCTAGCCATTACGCTAACTGCTGGTTCCCAAAATACTATAACTTTCTTTTGGAGTTAGAAAAATTGATCATAGACACAGTGCTCTTCCTTTCCGATCCACCATCTATAGTGGGACTGCCACCAAGATGCAAATTTTCATAAAAAGCCTTACAGGGAAGATCATTACCCTCGAGGGTGAACCGTTGGATACAAAAGAAAATGTAAAAGCCAAAATCCAGGCTAAGAAAGGAATGCCTCCTGATCAGCAAAGACTGATTTTTTGTCAAGCAGCTGGAAGATGGGCGTACTTTGTCTGACTACAACATCCAAAAGGCGTCCACACTTCATCTTGTGTTTAGACTTTGTGGTGGTGCTAAGGGAAAAAAGTCTTTTTTTTTTTTTGGAGAGGTATTTTTTGCTATAGGGTGCATGTGCTCGCCAGAGAGAGAGAGAGAGAGAGAGAGA
>NW_006203729.1:57925-72796 GCF_000334495.1 Tupaia belangeri chinensis | reverse complement strand
CTGCAATTCCTTCTTCTCCATTCTCCTCTCGGGATCTTGGGCACGCACGCACACGTGCCCGGCGTGAGTTTAAGCCACCAGGTCTGGGACTCAAACCGCGGTCGACTACGTGGGAGTCCAGCAACATAGCCATTACACTAACTGCTGGTCCCCCCCAAAAAAAGTCTTACACTAGTCCCAAGAAGAATAAGCATAAGAGAAAGAAGGTTAACCTGGTTGTCCACCTGTAAGGTGTATGGAAATGGCATAATCAGTCACCTTTGTTAGGAGTACCTTTCAGTTGAATGTGGTGCTAGAGTTTCTGTGGCCAGCCATTTTGACAGACATTATTGTGACATATTTTGTCTGACTTACTTCAGACTTACTTGTTGCTTCAACAAACCAGAAGACAAGTAATTGTTTATGAGTTAATACATTAATTTTAAAAAAATAAAAATTTATCATAACATTCATTTGGAAGAACAAACAAGAATAGCCAGGGAATTAAGAGCTAGCCCTAAAATATAAAGTCTCTAGTACTAAAAAGTATTGGGTGATCAGGAAAGTCATGATGGATTTTTGCATAGAAAAACATAGAAAAATATGTCATGAGTTTCTAGATGACTTATGTTGTAACATCAGTACAAGAATAAATAGATGAATGAAGCAGAGCAGATTTGGTACACAAGTAATTGCAGTTTTGCATTTTGTTGTTTGAAATTTGTTATTTGATATTGGATACATTATTAAATGCTATGTTATACATGATTTTAATGTACATTTCTCGCTGACTTATTACTTGCTGTTTATTTTCTATGTTTTTCGAGAGTATGGAAATGATGTTAGGCAAAAGACAAATTCAAGCGACTTTATTTTTTCTTTCATTTATATTTTTTATATATATTCAACAGATAATTCTTCATTTTTGTGTTGGTTAAATATTTTACTTCTTTTTTTTTCTTCATTCCCTCCTGCACCGTCTCTAGTATCTACAGTTGATCTCCGCACCTTTATACCTTCCAACCTTTTAGTTTCTGTTATAGAGTGCAGATAATCATTATACATTAAGTGGGGACATACAAAGCTTCTCTTTCATAGTGTGCCTTCCTCTACTCAACATTAAATCTTCCATATTCATTGACTTTTGATCAAATGTCAAAGTCTCATTTTGTGTGCATGTGTGTGTGTGTGTGTGTGTTTTGTTTTGTTTTTATGGCCAAGTAATATTACATAGTGTGTATGTGCCACACTTTTTCAATTCATTCATCTGTTCTGGAACATACGAGTTGATTCCATGTCTTAGCAACTGTGAATAATGCCGCAACAAACATGGAGTACAAATACTTTTCTGACTGAGTATATTCCTATCCTTTGGGTAGATATCTAGAAGTGGAATTTTTGAGTCATATGATAGTTCTATTTGTAGATTTCTGAAGACTCTCCATATTGTTCTCTGCAGTGGCTGTACTAATTTACATTCCCATCAACAGTGCAAGAGAGTTCCCTTTTCACCATTGCCTTGCCAGCACTTATCATTCTTTGTTTAATCTTAGCCATTACCCTATGATTAGATGGTCTCTCATTGTGGTTTGATGTGCATTTCCACTATGATAAGGGAAGTTGAGCATTTTTTCATACTTCCTTTGGCTGTATGTTTTCTTTGGAGAGTTGTCTGTTCAGCTCATTTTCTCATCTTTCAATTGGATTTTTTTTTTTTCTAGGTAAGCTACTTGAGTTCTCTGTGTATTCTGATTATCAGTCCCTTATGTGAGACATAGTTTGCAAATATATTCTCTCCTTCTAAGGGTTGTCTCTTCATTCTAATGACTGTTTCTTTTGCTGTGCAGAAGATTTTTAATCTGATGTAATACCACTTGTTTCTTTTTTGAGATAATTGCTCATGCTTTGGGGATCTTATTTAAAAAGTCTTTGCTAACTCCAATGTCTCCAGAGTTTCTCCTGTTTTCCACCAGCAGTTTTGTAGTTTGAGGATTTCTGTTTAGATCTTTGATCCATTTTGAGTTGATTTTTGTTAATGAGAGATAGGGGTCCAGTTTTGTTTTTCTACAGAAAAAACTGGGAAACCAGTTTTTTTGGTAAAATTTGCTGATGAGATTTTTCTTTATCCCACTGAATTAACTTGTGCCCTTTGTTGAAAATCAGTTGGCTGTGTTTTTTAGAGTTCCTTCTGGGTTCTTTATTCTGCTCCATTAGTCTATGTGCCTGTTTTTGTGCCAGTATCATGCTGTTTTGACTATGATAGCTTTGTAATATATTTGGAGCATCAGGAAGTGAGATGCCTCCTCCTTTATTCTTTTTGTGCATATTGCTGAGATGGGACAGGGCCTTTTATGATTCTAGACAAATTTTATTATTGTTTTTTCTAATTCTGTGAAGAATGTCTCTGATAATTTTATTGGGATTGCATTAAATTAATACATTAATTTGGGTAGAATTGACATTTGATTATGTTAATTCTTTTAATCCAGGAACATGGAATGGTTCTTCCAGTTTATTATATTGTTTTCAAATTCTTTTTAAAGGTTTTCAGTTTTCCTTGTATAAGTCTTTGAATTCTTTGGTTATATTTATTTCTAGGTATCTTGTTTCTTTTGTGACTATTGTAAATGAACTGTTTTCAATTGCACCTCAGTCTGTTCACTGTGTATAGAAATGCTATAGATTTTTGTATGTTGATTTCGTATCCACTTTACTGTACTCATTTATCATTTCCATTAGATTTTGTATAGAAATGGTTTTTTTTTTGTTGTTGTTTGTTTTGAGAGGTTTTTTCACTATAGGGTGCGTGCGCTCGCCAGACAGACAGAGAGAGTCAGAGAGACAGAAAGCGAGAAATCACCCCCCAGGGGGGATGGTCACGACGCAATCCCTTCTCCTCTGTTCTCCTCTCGGGATCGTGCACAAACGCACACGCATCTGGCGTGAGTTTTAAGCCACTGGGTCCAGGACGCGAACCGCGGTCGACTCCGTGGAAGTCCAGCGACATAGCCATTACGCTAACTGCTGGTTCCTGGCTTTTTTGGTTTTTTTTGGTGAAATTATTTTGGGTTTTCTATGTATATAACCATGTCTTCTACAAGTAGAGATTATTTCACTTTTCTCCCCCTATTTGGATGCCTTGTATTTTATTCTCCTGTCTGGTGGCATTGGCTAGGACTTCCAGCATTAGACTGAAAAGGAATGGGAAAAGGCCACAAAAGTGGTCAGCCTTGTCTTGTTCCAGTTTTTGTAGAAAAGCTTTCAGCTTTTCTCCCATTCAATATCGTGTTAGCTATGGGTTTTTCATATGTGGCTTTTATTGAGTTGAGAAAAGTCTCTTCTATGTTGATTTTTCTGGGTCTAAATCATGAAGAGATACTGAATTTTATCAAATGCCTTTTCTGCATCAATTGATATAATTATATGGTTTTTATTTTTCTTTGTATTAATATATTACATTTATGATTTTGTGTATGTTGAACTACCCTTGCATCCCTGGAATAAAGCCAACCTGGTCATGCTGTATAATTTTTTAATGTGTTGTTGGATACAATACAATTTGCTAGTAACTTGTTGAGAATTTTTGTATTTCTATTAATCAGGGATATTGGTCTGTAGCTTTTGTTTTGTTTTGTTTTTGTGATTTCCTTATCTGGTTTTGGAATAAGGGTGATGGAGGGTTCATAGAATGAATATAGGAGGGATCCTTCCTTTTGGGCCTTAGAATAATTTGAGTAGAATGGGGGTTAGGTCTTCTTCAAAGGTTTTACAGAATTCAGAAGTGACTTCATCAGGATCTGGGCTTTCTTTTTTTTTTTTTTTTTTGGCTAGGAGATTGTTTATTACTGATTCAATCTCATTGCTTTTTACTGATCTATTCAGACTTTCTGTCTTCTGATTAAATCTTGGTAGATTGTATGTGTCCAGAAATTTGTTCAATTTATCCAGATTGTCTTGTTTGTTGGTATATAGTTGCCTGTAGTAGCCTCTGATGATCTTTTGTATTTCTATAATACTGATTATATGTATCACATGCTTTTCTCTGTTCTTCTTAGTCTAGCTAAAAGTGTGTTCATTCTGCTTATCTTCTCAAATAACCAGCTTTTGGTTTATTTTCTGTATAGTTCACTTATTCTATACTTTTTTATTTCTTCTAAAATCTTTACTCTTTTATCCTCTTTTTTTTTTGGGGGGGGGGAGAGGAAGAGGCGGCTTTTTGTTGTTTTTCCAGTTCCCTGAGATATGTTGTTAGGTTGTCTATTCACCTTTCCATTTTTTTTCTTGTATTAATTGCTATTAACTTTCCTCTTATGATTGCTTTTGCTGTGTTCCATAGGTTATGAAAACTCATGTACTTGTTATGATTGGTTTCAGTGACTCTTGATTTCGGTCTCAATTTCTTCAGTGGTTGTGAAGTCATTCAGGAGTAGGTTGTTTAGTTTCCATGTTTTTGTGTATTTTCAAGATTTTTTTCCGTAGTTAATTTCAAGTTTAATTCCATCATTGTTGGAAAAGAGGTGGGATATAGTTTCAATCCATTTGAATTTGTAAAGGCTGGCTTTGTGCCCTATCATGTGGTCAATCTTCAAAAATGTTCCATGCAGGGATGAGAAAAAAAATGTGTATTTTGTGGTTGCTGGGTGGAAAGTTCTATAGTTATCTGTCAAGTCCACTCAATTTATGGTATCCTTTAGATCCTGTATCTCTTTGCTTATTTTTTGTCTTGATAATCTGTCCAGAGGAGACAATGGAGTGTCAAGATCCCCAATGGTTAATGTATTGCATTGTAATGTAATGATCTCTCTCTCATTTTGGATCACACAGTTTATCTTTCCCATAGTTAGGTGCTCCAGTGTTGGGTACATAGATATTTACAAGTGTTATACCTTCTTGGTGTATTAGCCCTTTTAGTACTACATAACATCCTTCTTTGTCTCTTCTTATAGTTGTGTCTTAAAATCTATTTTGTCTGATATCAGTTTTGTGATGCCAGTCTTTTGTTCCTATTCACTTGGTATCTCTTTTTCCAGGCCTTCACTTTCAATCTGTTTGTCTTTATCCATGAGGTGGTGTTTTCTTGTAGACAAACTTATTTCTCAGTGACAAAAAAGTGATTGTAATAGTGCCTATTTTGATTAATAAAGATGTATTTGAGCCTAGTTATAATGATTTAAAATTCACAGTCTGAAACTGCAATTGCTTTTGTACCAACCTGACAGAACCAACTGCAAGTGAAGAAACAGTTTATGGCGAGAGAATATTTGTTATAAACTATTCCAGTTAATAAATCAAGAAGTCATTTGTAATAGTGTGATCACTTTGCAATGATTTTCAGTGGCTGTTTATATCTCAAAAAGATACACAATCAGACATTATGTGCTTCCTGATGGAAGAACACAAGACTACCTATGAAGTAGTCTTGCAAGAAAAGTCAAATCTGAATCCAGTAAGTCCTGTAGGTCTAGTAATATACAGAAAATACATGGGAACACAAAAGAAGATATTAAGCTACACTATAGGAATCTAACCAGTGAAATTCAGACTGTGGGGAACTACAGGATGTATGACCCAGTTTCTTCAGTGCAGAAATAGAGGGCCAGCCAGGTGATGTGATGGTTACAACAGCTATTTTCCACATGGCAAATGAGTCCCAGACCCTGCAGCTTGAAAAAAATATGTCAGGTGCATGTATGTGTGCCCAAATTCCAGAGAGGAGCATGGAGGAGGGATTGTGGTATGGTCTTCTCCCCGGAGGGGTGATTTCTCACTGTCTCTGTCTCTCTTCAGCAAGCACACAGGCCTTATAGCACACTTCTTTTTAAAAGTGAAAACAGAAATAGAAGAGGAATTATAGATTTCAAAAGAATAGATGTATCAATAAATTCCACGTATGTAAGTCTTGTATGAGTCCCATTCAATCAAACTTATAAAAGACAGATGAAAGAAAACTTTTGCGGGTTGACCAGATATTTGATGACTGTTATGAGTGAAATCACATTGCTTTTTAAAATCCTTATGTTGGGACCAGCAGTTAGCGTAATGGCTATGTCACTGGACTCCCGCGTAGTCAACCACGGTTCAAGTCCCAGATCTGGTGGCTTAAACTCACACCGGGCGCGTGTGCGTGCGTGCCCATGATTCCGAGAGGAGAATGGAGGAGAAAGGATTGCAGCGTGGTCATCCCCCCTGATGGGTGATTTCTCGCTTTCTGTCTCTCTGGTCTCTCTCTGGCGAGCGCACGCGCGCTATAGCAAAAATCTCTCTCTCGAAAAAAAATCCTTCTGTTTTAGTGTTTCATACTGAAATATCTACTAATAAAAATGTTTGATGTCTGGAACTTATTTCTAAATAACCAAGGCCCAAGAAATTGGAGAAATGAGGGGAAAAAAGGAATGTGGGTGGAGATATTAAACAAAATTAATCATGAGTTAATAACAGCTGAAGGTACCAGCAGTTAGTGTAAAGGCTATGTCACTGGATTCCCATGTAGTCGATCATGGTTCACATCCTGGACCCAGTGGCTTAAAACTCACGCCAGGCATGTGTGCATGCATGCCCAAGATCCCGAGAGGAGAATGGAGGAGAAGGGATTGCGGTGTGGCCATCTCCCCTGGGGGGGGTGATTTTTTGCTTTCTGTCTGTCTGTCTGTCTGGTGAGCGCATGCACCCTATGGCAGAAACCTCTCAAAAAAATTTTAAAAAGATAATAGCTGAAGGTTATAGAGAGACATGGAGATTTATAACATTCATTTTTCTATTTGTATATACATTAAAGTTTTTCCATAATAAAACATATAAAATCTGTTGGGGAAAGATTTCAATTCTGGGCCAGTATCATATGTAAATCTAAAAGGTACAACCAACAGATATTTAAATGTTTTTAAAAAGATACTGCCATTAGATTATAGTTTGCTAAGCACTTGATTTTCAAATCAATTAGCTTGTCCCTTCTCAAAGTAGCAAATGAAATAGCCAAGTGGCTATTAAGTGAGTTAGTGAATCAACGGAAAGGTAAAGGAGATACAGTACTTACCAGTAGCTGACTCCTAAAAAATCCTAACATACTCACTATCCCCTTACACTGTTACTCAGGCAACACCAAAGAGCCTGTTTGTGGCTGCCTAGCAACTCTACCTCCTATCTCAATTTTCCTCCCTTCATCACATACTCTTTGTCTCCGTCATTGTCCTAGTGCTAAAACTATCCTCACTCTTCCCCCTCCAGCTTTTGTCTTCCTAAAAGATCGACCTATCTCATACTGACTCTCTAAGTTCTATTGTACTGACTACTTTTGCAAATCAATTTAATCTTTATAAAAAATGTTTTCAGTGAGGTAGTAAAACGCAGTCAAGATTCAAATATCCCTGGCTGCTATAAAAATCTATTTTTCTCCATTCTTTAGGGGGTGCTAAGAAGCCGAACAAAATCTGAAATTTTACAAATAAGACTACCCTGTTAGAAGTTCGATTACTATTTTGGGGGTATTTTTAGTCTACATTGATATACTTTACAATTTTCCCTCTGTTTTTAGCAATAGTGATTCATGTAAATATATCAATGTCCCAGCATATGGCTAAGGTAAGAATCTCCTCCTGCTGGAGAAACTATGATGTTGCTCTCCAGTGCCTCTTATATGCAGGGTGGCTAATGCAAGGGGGCTTGAGATTTTGCTAGAATCTCAGATACAGTTCTAACTTAGCTTCACGTTGCCTGCTTTTCTCTTCTTGAAATAATAAAGGGAGAACTGCTCATATGACAGAAGTAACAGGAAAGTAAACAAAATGGTACTAACAACTGTAGGAACAAAAGCAGCAGGTTTTTGAGGAGGAAGCCGGAAGATAGTCATAGAAGAGACCCTAATAGAACTCACTGATCAAGTGATTGCTATGTACCAGACACTATGGTAAGGGTTTTTTTGAATGTGATGAGTATCTCAATAAAAAGGGAAAGGAAGATGCTTAGAAAGTAAATTTTCTGGGAACCAGCAGTTAGCATAATGGCTATGTCGCTGGACTCCCACGTAGTTGACCGCGGTTCACGTCCCGGACCCGGTGGCTTAAAACTCACGCCGGGCGGGTGTGCGTGCGTGCCCAAGATCCCAGGAGGAGAATGGAGAAGGGATTGCGGCGTGACCATCCCCCCTGGGGGGTGATTTCTCGTTTTCTGTCTCTATGTCTCTCTGCCTGGCGAGCGCATGCGCCCTATAGCGAAAACCTCTCAAAAAAAAAAAAAGTAAATTTTCTTAAAATTATATTCAACTTGTGATTAGATAGGATGAGTTTGAAACACAGGGTGCCTCAAAGCAGGTGCATATAACAATTATGCAAGGTTACCATAAAGAAATGATGCAAAGGACCCAGCCTGTTGGCAGCATACTTATTTGGCAGTGCTAGAAGCCACATGGCCAACTACAGGTTTGAATCCCAAACCCAGCTGACCTGAAACTCTCAGGGTGTGTGTGCTCATGCTTAGGATCCTGAGGAGCTGGGGTTAAGAAAGGGGACCACAGTGTGCTGAGACCCTGTCAGAGGTCTTTTTTTCTCTCTCTCTCAGGTAAGAGCATTTTCTATCATGAGTAAAATGAATAAACTTTAAAAAAAAGACACAAGGAATATAGGAATATGGTGATAAGATTATCCTAAAGGCACAGAACTCTGTCTTAAAATATAAAAATTTTTGGTGTTTCTGTTTTTCTATGCAAAAATTCGTCATGTAGGACCAGGAGATGGCGTAATGGTTACATTGCTGGACTCTCACATGGTTCAAGTCCTGGGCCCAGAGGCTTGAGACTCACACTGGGCACATGTACATGCATGCCTCAAATCCCAAGGAGAATGGAGGAGAAGAGACCGCAGTATGGCCATCCCTCCGTGGGATGTTTTTCCCTTTCTGTCTCTGTCTCTCCAGAAACCCCATGTGCCCTTTAGCAAAAACTTCTTTTAAAAAAATGTGTCATGACTTTTCACATGTATGCATGTCTGTCTGTATGTATGTATAACTTTAATCAATAAACAATACATTTACAATATCTCCTTTTTATAGAATGGCTAACTACAGGAGGAAAAAGTATGTGGAATAACAAAAAAAGCCAATAACCATGAAGAATTGCTCAAATTTACTATTCATTAAAGATAGGCAAGTTAGAGAAAACCAGCAGTTAGCGTAATGGCTATGTCGCTGGACTCCCACGTAGTCGACCGCGGTTCGTGTCCCGGACCCGGCGGCTTAAAACTCACGCTGGGCGCGTGTGCGTGCGTGCCCAAAATCCCGAGAGGAGAATGGAGGAGAAGGGATTGCGGCATGACCATCCCCCCTGGGGGGTGATTTCTCGCTTTCTGTCTCTATGTCTCTCTCTGTCTGTCTGGCGAGCGCATGCGCCCTACAGTGAAAATCTCTCCCCCCCCCAAAAAAAAGATAGGCAAGTTAGAAACAATTTACCAGTCAAGTAAGCAAATATTTTTTCAAATGATTAAAGCCTAGAATTGGCATGTGTATATGTTACTTTCTTGGTAACAGAGGTTACATTCCTTACTTCCCTTACAAGCCCCAGCTATCATAATTAGTCTCTCTCTAGCACACTGATAAAATTTAGTATAATTCAGGAAAAATTTATTTGTTTAATGTTTGTTAACTGCTATATAAGTTCTTTGAGAGCTATAAGCGTATCTGCTTTGCTCATTATATACTCTATTCTACCTGATGCCAAGAGCCATAATAGATGGTCAAAAAGCATTTAAATGAACAACTGAATAAATGAACAAATTGCTCACAGGTATATAAATTAAGTATACTTCTAGTAATTAATCTTTTTAAGATTTATCTTCATTTGTTAATATTATTCTTTAAAGTATACTTCTAGTAATTAATCTTTTTAAGAATTATTTATCTTCATTTGTTAATATTATTCTTTTTTTTTTATGGGGAGGTTTTTGCTATAGGGCCCGTGTACTCGCCAGAGAGACAGAGAGAGAAAGAGAGAGAGAAAGCGAGAAATCACCCCCCGGGGGGGATGGCCATGCTGCAATCCCTTCTCCATTCTCCTCTCGGGATCTTGGGCACACACACACACGTGCCCGGCGTGAGTTTAAGCCACCGGGTCCAGGACTTGAACCGTGGTCGACTACATGGGAGTCCAGCAACATAGCCATTACGCTAACTGCTGGTCCCTCATTTGTTATTATTCTTAATTTGACGAGAGACAGAAAGAGAATGTGAGGAAGCAAGCAAGCCACCAGGTTCAGGACTTGAAGCGTAGTTGGCCACGTTAGAGTCTAGCACCTTCATCACCATGCCACCTGCCGGCCCCATACTTCTAGTAATTTAACTTAAGAAAATCACAAGTACAAAAATTTCTACAGAAGAATGCTTTAGAGGAAAACTAGACTTCATATTATGTTTAAAATCAATCTGCTAGACTATTTTGGGGAATTTTGTTTTGGACTTTCTGAACTAATCATCCAGTAACTAGTATGGAGAAAATATGTATACTAAAGTTCTGTTAAGCAAGATGGGACTATCTCACAGTAAAAGACACAGCTTTAACAAAATTTAAAAAATAATTTCCGAGTCTGAATTTTACCTAAAACAGTGTTATAGTGTAGTTAAATAGCTCCAATTTTCAGAGTTCTCATAATTTTTGTAACTGTCCTTACTAAATGACCTAATAGAAGTTTAGACACTTAAATTAGATTTTATCCATCTTTAGAGTAACATTGCATTAACATAATTTTAATGTAAATAAATCACTATTGAGCACTACTAAATTACCTTCATAATTTACCCTTTATGTGCTTTAATGTGTACAACTAAATGGTCTTCAGTAATGTTTAGTTACACAACCATTACCACAGTCTATGTTTAAAAGTTTTATCACCCCAAAATGAAACTCATTCCCTCTATTCTCTACACACCACCACCTCCCAACCCTACTCAACCATTAATCTACTTTCTGTGTCTGTATTTTCCTATTCTAGACATTTAACAGAAATGGACTCTTACAATGTATCCTTTTGTGACTGGCATCTTTCACTCAGCATGTTTTCAAGGCCATCCATGTTGTCCCATGTATCAGCACTCCTTTCTTTTTATGACCAAATAATATTCCACTGCATGTATGTATGACACTTTGTTTATTACTTGGTGTTTATTAGCTTGTTTCCACATTTTAGTGGCATTAATGCTGTTAGAAACATTCATGTACAAGTTTTTGTGTGAATTTAATGAAGTGTGTCATAACATTCCATTCACAGGTTCAAGAGACTCTCCCAAGTACCATAACTGTGGGCACTAAAACAGTGTAAAGCAAACTTGCAGTACCACAACCAAGTGATTTTTACTTTTAGAATATACCTGAAATAAAAGAAGTCTGCTTTTCCTTTGAATTTATTTGATGATAGATTTGAACTACAGTTGTTGAAAGCTGCCTTAGTACTTCCCTCACATTGTGTGGTTCATTAAGACAAAGGCCTTTTTCTTTCCTTTTTTTTTGAAGAAAGATTTTTGCTATGAGTGTGCATGCTGGTGGGAGAGAGACAGAGACAGACAGCAAGACATCACTCCCGGGGCACACACGCTGGGGGGGAGGGGGCAACCATACTGTAATTCCTTCTCTTTGAGTCTCCTCTGGGGATTTCAGGCACGCATGCACACACACCCAGCATGAGTTTTTAAGCTGCCAGGTCTGGGACTTGAACAGTGACCAACTACATATAGCTATGTAACCATTATGCAATCTGCTGGTCCCTAAAGGCCTTCCTAAAAATAAGTGCAGAAACAGAAGCCAAAGACTCACATATTGAGCCTCTTTTCCTACCAGTCCAGAGAAGGAAAAAATCTAGAGGTTTGGTCATTCTAAAATCTTGTACTATTAACTATTCTTAAAAGATGACCTGGAAAAAAACAATTCACTCATGACATACCAAACAAAACAAAACAAACCACCAGAACAAATATCTCTGTAATGCATTTATAACTTCAGGTCCATGAGTATTTCGTGACTTAAAATTATAAAATTTATTTAATTTAGCTACTATCATTTAAATATAACTATTATTTTAATGTTTCTTCAGTACAATTTTTTAAAAAGCAAAAAGAATTCTCATTAAGAAGGAAGTTATACTGTGAAAATATATTAACTCAAACTGTAGGGAGCAACAGATGGCATAATAGTTACATTGCTGGACTCCTGCGATGCCGGCCGAGGTTTGAGTCCTGGACCCAGAGGCTTAAAACTCATGCCACGTGTGTGCATATATACTCAAAATCCCAAGAAGAGAATGTAGAAGGGATTGTGGTATGGTCATCCCCCCGGATAGTGATTTCTCACTTTTTCTCTCTCTCTCTGCCTCGCTGGCAAGCGCATGTAACCGATATCAAAAATCTTTTAAAAAACAAAAACAAAAACTCAAACTATGTAAAATAAGATAAATTGACATCTATTAAAATAAATTAATATATAAAGATTTAAGTATATAGTTAAAGGGTATTTATCCAGCATCATCAAGATGTGTGTAGGTAGGAGACAGTGACAATTTATATATAGTCAAGACTCATTCATGTCAAGCTAAATGTAAGTTAAACTAGTACTAGCTAAATGTAGAAAAGTATAGGCAGAAAGGTATAGGCAGATACAGTACAGAGGTTTTCAACAAATATTTAATATGCTTATGATTTTTGTATAAATAACCTCGAAACTGTCTTAGCAGTCTATAAAAAAGTTGTCAAAGCTGCATTTTTCAATATAAAAATCTATGCGCTCTATCTTTGGCACAGGAAAACATTTTTTTTTTTTAATTTAACTGTCTCACCAACAACTATTCAAATAGTATTTATGCAATACTAAACTGATTTAAATCAAGCACAATGACAAGCCTGGTTTCTTTCAATATATTTATTTTTAAAAACAAAATTAAAATTATTTTAGAGAAAAAGGATAACAGATTCAAATACAGAAAACAGAATCATGTAACATTGCTTTATATAACCCTTAATCCTCTTCTGTGCAAAAAGGTAAATTACACTTTTCCAAAGTATCATCTATGATTTACAACCTGTATGTAGTTCCTATGTCTTATATAATTTATATATTCAACACAAAATCATTCCTTTTTATGAAAAGTATCTTTTCATTTCCTATAACCTTTACGAAAGCTTAGGCTAGAGTGTTAAAAAAAAGAACAGAACATGAAATTATGGAGATAGGTAGAAGACTGCACTAGGTAAGTGACTATCGGAGGACTTCTACCCAACAGTCCCAGAATGTACTCTAGGCCAGTATTAATGCCACTTCTATTAAGCTTCCATAATGTTAGTCAGTGACCAATTGACTTACAATGACCAAAAACTGGTTTTAGTAATAATGAACATCAGACATCAACAAAAGATATGTTCTGGTCATTTATAAGTAAGGGGGAAAAAAATCCACAAAGAGTTTTATTAAAAAAACAACTGGGACCAACAGTGGTTTCATTGCTGGACTCCTATGTGGCTGACTGCAGTGAGTCCCGGCCACAGTGGCTTAAAACTCACACCAGGCACATGTCCATATGTACCCAAAATCCTGAGAGAAGAATGTAGAAGGTGGGGGTGTGGTTTCTAGCTTTCTGTTTCTCCTTCTCTCCGGTGAGCAGATGCACCCAATAATAAAGAAATCTCTCTCTTAAACAAATAAACAAAAAAAGCTGAGAACTTTAAGTACTAGTATTTAAACAATTAACTTCAGTTCACTAGGACACATCTTTCAGAACCTTTTCCACTACTACTCATGACAACCAGGTTGTATTATATTTTCATTTTTTATGAATTTTGATCTGATTTTTATCCAACCTTTAAAACTTTATACTGATACTGAAACACAGTACTGTATTATTTGGATGCACTATAATTTCTTCACACCTACCTGTTACTTTTTATCAATTTGGTCAAATCAAATTCCAACAATACTAAATGAACTAGGCAACCTCAGTCATATCTGAAATATCAGATACCTGCACCTCAATGTGTCCACAGTATTGTTATAGATACAACACCTCTAAAATTGACGTTATTGATTTTCAGCTATTGGGACGTGTAAGTTATAAATCTTTTTTTTTTTTCCTAATTTATAATTCTGATTAAGGCCTGGCGCCCATGCGCTGCGGGACGCTCTGTGGGAGTGTGCATCCTCAGGTCAGCGAGTATCCCAGACTTCTCCACAATCCACGTGCTCGCCACGTTTTATCACAAGGCTCAACCTTTCTCTGTAAAGGGCCAGATAGTAAACATTTAAGATTCTGCAGGCCAAACTGCACGAGGCGACCACCCAACTGCTGTTCTAGACTGGAAAGCAGCCACGACCACATAATGGAGTGAGCATGGCTGTGTTCCAATAAAACTTTATTTATACACAGTGAAACTTGAACTTCACACTTTTCCACATGTCACCAAAGGGTACGTTTCATATTTACGTTAAAAAAACGTGAACACCATTCTTGGCTGGCCACCGAACCCCAGCGGGCCGCGGTGGCCGACCCGCGCGGTCACCCACGTGGGCAAACGACGGGAAACGAGGTCGAGGGTCACAGGGCAGGTCTCCACCCGAGCCCCACCTGCCAGCGGCGCCCCCGCCGCGTTCCCCGCGGTCCCCTCAGCTCTTAGGCCCCGTCCCCGTGCGGGGAGCCTGGGGTCGGGTTTCCGGCGGGACGGCCCCGGAACTCTTCCCGGGGTGTCCCCAGGGGAACGCCGCCTCCGCCGCTCACTCACTCGGAAATGCCGGCGCGGACGAAGGCCATAGCAACAGCGCAACTAGAAGGACTAAGGGCTTCATGGGCGTCGTAGGCAGCACTCCGCCATGCGACAGGAACGTCCTGGGGCCACCAGGCCGGGTACCTCAGGGCCGAAACGTTAGGCTGGCGG